>NC_045448.1:26396838-26535046 GCF_002776525.5 Piliocolobus tephrosceles
ACACACACACACACACACACACACACACACACACACACACACACACCACTGAGAAGCTGGTTGAGAATAAGTCACAAAATAGCAGAGACACCATCATCCCTCAGCAACACAGAAGTAGGAGGTATTAGCTTATGCTGAATCTCATTATATTGCACAGACTTTTTCTGTGACAAAAATATGACTGATGACCCACTCATACAGTTCCCTTTACATCCTTACCTAGGAGGATTATGATTGAAAAATGTAAAATATAGCAAAAAACAGGCAAACAAAACCCCACTTGAGAAGATTTACTATAATAACTGGGGAGTTCCTTTTTTTGTTGTTTGTAGAGACAGGATCTCCCTATGTTGCCCAGGCTGGTCTTGAATTCCTGGGCTCAGGGGACCCTCCTGCCTCAGCCTTTCAGCATGCTGGAATTTGATTAAAAACTGACTTGTGGGCCGGGCGCGATGACTCACACCTGTAATCCCAGCGCTTTGAGAGGCTGAGGCAGGTGGATCATGAGGTCAGGAGATAGAGACCATCCTGGCCAACACGGTGAAACCCTGTCTCTACTAAAAATACAAACAGTTAGCCGGGTGTGGTGGCAGGCACCTCTAGTCCCAGCTACTCGGGAGGCCGCAGCAGGAGAATGGCATGAACCCGGGAGGCAGAGCTTGCAGTCAGCCGAGAACATGCCACTGCACTCCAGCCTGGGCGACAGAGCGAGACTCCATCTTAAAGAAAAAAGAAAAAAAAAAAACCTGACTTGTGATTTTTTTTTTTTTTTTTAAACATCTTACCATCAACTTGTAGAAGCACGGTGTAGTGGAAAGTTATTCAACTAAAAGTCTGATGACCTGTGTTCCTCTTTCCTGGGTGACTTTTGGTAAGAGATATTACTATTCTGTTGTTCCACTCTGTATAATTGGAACAGCCATCAGGCCCAGGGCTCAGGATTGTTAGTCGTGTGAAACTGCTTTGAGAACCAGAGTTTATGTGTATAAGGCATTCATTTTTATTTTAAAATGAGAACTAAATCAATACCTTTTTACAAACTTCTTTGGAAGACCCTATTTTTATGGCTTCAGTAACTTATATTGGAGTTATTAACTATATTAGTCCTTAATTAACCTCCAATTTTTTTGGCTGTCTCCATTTATCTGATACACTCTTATTCAGACTAAATAAAGCAGGCACTCCAGGAATTTAAAACACTTTATTTTGGTTATATAATACAAATAAAAATATTGTTTCTAGCACGAATTGATATTTTCTATGATTATTATTCTGGAAGGCAAAATGCCTGATCTTGAGTGTACAAGATGTAGAAGAAATAAACTTCAATGGATGAGGAGGCAGACAAGGGAAACAAAGCAATAATAAACTGCACTCAGGAATTTGGCGTGTAGACCATAGATGGGAGTGACAAGGCCAATCTAAAGCAGTCCCAGGCAGCTGGGCTGCCTTAGGGAAAAATGCCTCCTAGAATAAAATTTGGGAAGGAGAATACAGAAAGGTAACTTAGTTCCAAAGGCAAATTTGTTTCCATGACATTTTTCTCTTCCCCAGTGATCATGCCTGCTGGGTTTAGGATTCACAGAATTCTGTGAAAATGCAGTCATGTATCACTTAATGACAGGATATGTTCTGATAGTAAATACAAAAGCCAGTAAGATAGTTATTTATTATCAAGTATTCAGCAGTGTACATAATTATATGTGCTATACTTTTCGATGACTGGCAGTGCAGTAGGTTTGTTTACACTAGCATTACCACAAATGTGAGTAATGCCTTGTGTTACAACATTTTGGAAGCTACCATGTCACTAGGTGACAGGAATTTTCGGCTCCACTATAATCTTAAGGGACCACATGTGGTCCCTCATTGACGGAAACATGGTTATATGGAGCATGACTAATATCTTAAATTTGTATGAATTTAATTGAACAGACTTGAGCCATATCATTGCAGGTAACACAAGATTTCCCAGATGAGTTGACTTAATCTCAGAGAAGTTATATGATAAAGTTTCATTGAATTTCAGAGATGAATAGGATCTTAGTACCTAATAGGTTCTAATGGATCGAATTAGATCTTAGGATCAAATGCCCTCTTTTTTTTTTTTTTTGAGATGTTGTCTCACTCTGTCACCCAGGCTGGAGTGCAGTGGCACACTGCAAACTCCGCCTCCCGGGTTCACACCGTTCTCGTGCCTCAGCTTCCCAAGTAGCTGGGACTACAGGTGCCTGCAACCAAGCCCGGCTAATTTTGTTTTTATATTTTTAGTAGAGACGGGGTTTCACCATGTTAGCCAGGATGGTCTCAATCTCCTGACCTCGTGATCCGCCTGCCTCGGCCTCCCAAAGTGCTGGGTTTACAGGTGTGAGCCACTGTGCCCGGCCCAAATGCCCTCTTTTTGAAAAAGAGAACTGGGACTAAGTGAAATAAGTTGTCTGGGATTACACAGCCAGTAACATGTCAAAGTATAAACCAATTTCTGGGTTATGCTTCAGCTTATAAATTATCAGATAAATTTATAATTGATTCAAACTTGTTACAACCTTATGCAGAGAAGCAGCAAATTGTAACTGCTTTCACAAAATTAAAAGTTACTCTTTTAAAAAGTGCTTTTAAAGAAAATATCAGAGGTAGAAAAAAATTTTAAGAATCAATCATGTCATTTTGAGTTTGTTTATATCTGAACTGATTAACAATAAGTGCAGTTTATGAACTATTATGAGCTTGCTATGAAGTCACATTTTATGGCTTTCCACAATTAACTAAGTTTTACAAGTATGAAGGTTTTTTTTTTTGTTTTGTTTTTGAGACGGAGTCTTGCTCTGTCGCCCAGGTTGGAGTGCAGTGGCACAATCTCGGTTCACTGCAACCCCACCTCCCAGGCTCAAGCGATTCTCCTGCCTCAATAACCTGAGTATCTGGGACTACAGGCGCGTGTCACTACGCTTGTATTTTTAGTAGAGACGAGGTTTCACCATATTGTCCAGGCTGGTCTCAAACTCCCGGTAGCAAGTAATCCCTGCACCTCAGCCTCCCAAAGTGTTGGGATTAAAAGCATGAGCCACCGCGCCTGGCCGAGACTCTCATTTCTTTTTTTTTTTTTTTTTTGGAGACGGAGTCTCGCTCTGTCGCCCAGGCTGGAGTGCAGTGGCCAGATCTCAGCTCACTGCAAGCTCCGCCTCCCGGGTTTACGCCATTCTCCTGCCTCAGCCTCCCGAGTAGCTGGGACTACAGGCGCCTGCCACTTCGCCCGGCTAGTTTTTTGTAGTTTTTAGTAGAGACGGGGTTTCACCGTGTTAGCCAGGATGGTCTCGATCTCCTGACTTCGTGATCCGCCCGTCTCGGCCTCCCAAAGTGCTGGGATTACAGGCTTGAGCCACCGCGCCCGGCCCTGAGACTCTCATTTCTAATGTTCTTCTCAAAACTGGTACTTCACACCCTATCAAAGAGATCTTTGCTCATTCATTCAACAAAATATATTGGCCGGGCGCGGTGACTGACGCCTGTAATCCCAGCACTTTGGGAGGCCGAGGCGGGCAGATCACGAGGTCAGGAGATTGAGACCATCCTGGCTAATACGGTGAAACCCCGTCTCCACTTAAAAAAAAAAATACAAAAAATTAGCCGGGCGTTGTGGCGGGCGCCTGTAGTCCCAGCTACTCGGAGGCTGAGGCAGGAGAATGGCGTGAACCAGGGAGGCGGAGCTTGCAGTGAGCCCAGAATGCGCCATTGCACTCCAGCCTGGGCGACAGAGCGAGACTCCGTCTCAAACAAAACAAAACAAAAAAACAATAAAATATATTGATCATGTATTATTTGCAAGCCCTGGGGCTATGGAACATGAGGAAAATTATGATGTGTAAGATGCAAATACTGCCCTCGAGGGCAAGTGTGATAAAGGACACTCAAGTTTATTGGTTAGCCGGGCACCCACTCTACAAAAAATGCAAAAAATTGAGCCGGGTGTGGTGGTGTGCGCTTGTAGTTCTAGCTACGTGGGAGACGGAGGCAGGATGACCTGAGCCGGGGGTGGTCCAGGCTGCAGTGAGCCGTGATCATGTCACTGCATTCCAGCCTGGGTGACAGTGAGTCCCTGTCTCAAGGCGGGGTGGGCGGGGGAGAAGCTTATTATCTACCATATACCAGGTATAAGATTATCTATAACCTTCTAAGAATCTTATGCTTTAGGAGAGGAGATTAGGCATGTAGTAATAATACTGTGTTTGGCATATCTCGGGTCCCCAGTAATAATTGTTAAACGAATGAACATAAAAGTATCTGAAAATAATCGCCCTTATTTCAGACACCCAGAGAGAATGAAAGGCTCCCTGAGGTAGTGGTTTCCCATAACACAGATCTCATTTCATGTTGGGTCGCTCATTTCCGAGCTGCGTATCTAAGTGACTCTGGGCAGGTTGCCTAATCTGAAAATGGGGATAATGCCTTTCACTTCAGTGTTGTTATGGGGTTGATGATAATGCATGTGAAGTTCTCCCCATAGAAGGCGCTCAATAAAAAGCAGCAACTATTATAAAATTTTATTAGTAGATCTCACTAGCCATTGATCTAGTGTTTTTTGTTGTTGTTGTTGTTTGCTTACAATTAACTGGGCTCTAGTTACGTAAAACACTTCTTGCAAACGCATTTAAGGACTCGTCGAGACTGAGCGATCACTGCTTTTATCTGGTCGGGAGACACCAGCAATCTTAATTTGGAATGGTTTGATAGAGCGGAGTGCGATGAGGCGGTCCAAAGTTCCTAAGCAACATAGACCTGAGGGCCTTGTCTCCAGTGTCCTTTCACCTGCCTTTCAAGTCCCTCTGCTGACCGCACAAAGACTCCCGTGGCCCCGGCAGCAGCTCGACCTTCTCTACATCTAACTACGGTTACTAAATTTATTTTTTTTTTCGAGACGGAGTCTCGCTCTGTCGCCCAGGCTGGAGTGCAGTGGCACGATCTCGGCTTACTGCAAGCTCCGCCTCCCGGGTTCACGCCATTCTCCTGCCTCAGCCTCCCAAATATCTGGGACTACAGGCGCCCGCCACCACGCCCGGCTATTTTGTATTTTTAGTAGAGACGGGGTTTCACCGTGCTAGCCAGGACGGTCTTGATCTCCTGACCTCGTGATCCGCCCACCCCGGCCTCCTAAAGTGCTGGGATTACAGGCGTGAGCCACCGGGCCCGGCCGGTTTACTAAATTTCTACTGCATGCAGCGCACCGTACCAGGAGCCGGGAGCGGCCCGCGGAACAGACCTCCTTCCTCTTTTACTTCGCTGCAGTGGGAGAACTAAGTCCTCTTACCTGAGGCACTGCTGAACCGACTCGCAAGCAGTCACTCTACCCCCAGGACTACAAGGGTATCCCCACTCAAGTGACGATACCACTGAAAAGCCCACCTTACCCCGGGATCAGGAGCAAAGCCCGCCGGGAAATTGACCTTTCACCCCATCTCTTGTCTTACCTCAGCTCACCAATTTTGACGCTAGCAAATGAAGCGAGGAAAAGAGCTGGAAGGCGGGACTTAATGTTGCTTGATCCACGCCGATTGGACAGCGACAGTGTCGGGGGGCGGGCCGCTCAAGCGGGCTAGCAACCCCCCCTCGGTGGGCGGGGAGAAGCGTGGGCTGCGCTTGCGCACTGAGAGGCGGCCAAAGGGGCCGAGGCGGCTACGCGTGCGCGGTGGGCGGAGCGGGGCTCTCCTACCATCTCCGCCAGCCCAGCCTTTCCCATCCTTCCCCAGCCGGTGTGGTGCTCGTGTGTCACATCCTCGTAGCCGGGAGTCGCTGCCGAGTGGGCGCTCGGTTTTCGGGTCGTCATGGCTGGCTATGAATACGTGAGCCTGGAGCAGCTGGCTGGCTTTGATAAGTACAAGGTACCGCGGGCCGGCGGACGCCCCTCTCCCTGCTCCCGGCCTCGCCCAGGCGGCTGAGGGGCCAGCGCGGCGCGGTCCGTGTCACCTTGTGCCGCGTGGCTCCGGACGGACTGGAGGGAGTTCCTCCGGGGGTCCTGCGGGTCCTGGGGATTAGATGGAGGTCGGGGAGTGTGGGAGCATCCTAAGCCCGCCGCCCCGACTCGGCATCCTCCGGGAGATTTCCTTTTCCTTAGGAGAGCGCTCAGTGATCATGGAGCGAGAGAATTCCCTTCCTATTTTTTTTAAACTTATTATTTTCGTAAGCCCCCGGAAGGATGCGGTTCCTTCTGTTGTGTCAGTCGCCTTCATTTTAGTGAAGTTTCCACTCGCCTTTCATGCGTACAACTTCGGAGGAGGAGATGATCGTTTGGCAGATGAGGCCCCGGAGGGGAGCGCCTTGCCGAGGCCATCCTGCTGGTGCCTCCTCTTCTGCTCCCGGCAGGGACTTCCTCAGCGGCAGCTTGTGGCGCTAGGGACACCAGATGAAAGGGAGGTGCACAGGAAGGAGCTGTGGAGTGGAAAGAGCGCGCGCGGGCTTTCGAGCACATAACAAACCTGATACAGAAGTCACATTTCTTTATTTCGTCTTGGGCACGTCATTTTAACCCCGCTCAGCCTCTCTTTTGTGTATGTAAACTGGAAGTAATAGCTTCAGCTGCGCAAAATGATTAGAAGAATTTGGGAAGCGCCTGGCAACCTGCTAGGACCCCAGTAAATAAATGCTGGTGGTTAAGTTTCCTCCAAATCTGGTGCTCATCCGCTGTTCCTTTACCAATGAATGACTCTAACCATCCAGTCGGCCAAGCCTGAAATATGGGCTTTAACCCTTCATCCTTGTTGTTACCCGTTCATCTTCACATCTTTGCTTAAATATTGCTTCCTCAAAGAAGCCCTCCCTAAGTGCCCCTTTCCTCCTTAAATGTGCGCTCTGTTCGTTTATGGAATTGCTGCTTTAGCGTGTCTCGCCATTAGAATATAATACCCAAGTCATTAGTTTTCTTGTGGACCACCATGGCTTAAGCACAGTGCTATGTGCATACTAGGCACCCAATAAGCGTTTGTGGAATGAATGAATAACTGAAAAAGTCATAATGGATTTTGTTTAACTCGAGTTAAAAAAAAAAAAAAAGCAAGGGTCCTTAGAAGGTCACATAGCATGTTTCTCTGCTTTCAGGCAGTGTTGTGCCATACCATTGAAGAACTGAGGTAATGACTTGTCTTAAAATTTTAAGTGGAAAGAGGGTCCAGAGCCTTCTTGGTAACTCGGGCCAGTGCTTTTCAACTTTCATTTTAGAAGGCTGTTAACCCAGATTATCTCCTGTTTTGCCTTAAGCTCTACCCCCCTTTTGTTGTCTGTTCTGCAGGGTAAATATTGGCATAGAAAACATTTCCTTTCTTACTAGTGTCTGACTTTCTAAATGCCAATAAAATAGCTATTTCAATGGGAGCAGTGTTTGTAATAGGAAATCTCCTTTTTCTTATAAAGAATCTTTCCTAGATTTATATTTTCAACTAAATAGGTGTCCTAATTTACCAGAAGTTTCGTGTAATTTTCTGTTCTGATCTTTCCCCCTTTTTTATTATATAAGTTCCTGTATCTGACAGCAGACTTCCTATCATCCTGGAAAACAAAGGTCGATTTAGCAAGCGTCCAATGTTCACTAAAATACTTTGTTGATATTATTTTAGTTATAATGAGGCTTCCTTGGGGGAAAAAAAGCACACATTTATAACCTAAATATTCTAGTGCAATGACTCAATACTGCATTTATATTAAAATTATGAATCCAGTGGTATCCAAAGGAAAAATCCATGTGATCGGTTTTGCTCAAACACAAATCTCACAGACCTTTTTTCTTGTCGTTGCATTCCCCTTGTGTTGTCTTCAGATAGTAAGTGCTTTATAAATGCTTATTTTAAAATTTTATAAATGCTTATTTTAAAAAGTCTTTTTTCCCCATAAATAGGTAAAGACTGAAAACACTCAAAAGAGATTTTGTATTCCCTCATGTGATGCTTTATAAGAGAGATGTAAAGAACTGATACTACAAAAGCAGTTGGTGGAAAAATTACTTTTGAAGTAGTTTAATTTCTTTATCTTCCCTGGAGGTATATCTGAGAGCTATAGTTGGAAACCTGGCAGTTATACAGAATAACTGCTGAAAGGGGTGTACGTGTGGAGTGGAAATTAGGTTTCTGAAGCAGGAAACTATAAGACAATTGACTTTTGGTATGGAAGAGCATGGGATGGATTCTGTGTTATGTATTGACACTTGTATTCGCCATTGTTACTTAACACAATTAAACAGTTAGTTGAGTATTAGTTGAATGTCTGCTTTCTCTTTTAGGACGTGAGCTTTAGAGGGCAGGCCCTATAGCTGACTTTTTTTTTTTTTTCCCTTTAGTAACATGAGTGAGGTCTAGCACAGTACTATGAACAGAGTAAGTGCTAAACAAATATTGAAGGAATGAGAGTGTAAAAGAATCTAAACCATTTTGGAAGTATGGTTGAAAAAAAAAGGAGCTCTATGTCTGGATATTGAAAGGGTGCTTTTGTATTTTAAATGTGAAGATACCGGGTTTAACTACCATTACCATTGTTCTTTGTTGCTTATTAACTAACATAACTTCAGAGAATTATACTGAAGGAGTTCAACCTTATTTTTGCCCTCTACCCATCCTTTGTTTTGGACAGGTTTTTTGTTTGTTTTTTGAGATGGAGTTTTGCTCTTGTTGCCCAGGCTGGAGTGCAATGGCGTGATCTCGGCTCACCAAAACCTCCGCCTCCTGGGTTCAAGTGATTCTTCTGTCTCAGCCTCCCGAGTAGCTGGGATTACAGGCATGCACCACCTCACCTGGCTAACTTTGTATTAGTAGAGATGGGGTTTCTCCATGTTGGTCCGGCTGGTCTTGAACTCCCAACCTCAGGTGATCTGTCCTGGCCTCCCAGAGTGCTGAGATTACAGGCATG
The DNA here is from genome assembly GCF_002776525.5 of Piliocolobus tephrosceles. Taxonomy (NCBI): domain Eukaryota; kingdom Metazoa; phylum Chordata; class Mammalia; order Primates; family Cercopithecidae; genus Piliocolobus; species Piliocolobus tephrosceles. The sequence goes on from NC_045448.1 coordinate 26,405,725, forward strand.
AGCCACCACACCGGGTTTTTTTTTTGGATGGAGTTTTGCTTTTGCCGCCCAGGCTGGAGTGCAATGGTGTGATATCAGCTCACTGCAGCCTCCACCTCCCGGGTTCAAGCAGTTCTCCTGCCTCAGCCTCCCGCATAGCTGGGATTACAGGCGCCTGCCACCACGCCTGGCTAATTTTTGTATTTTTAGTTGAGACAGGGTTCCACACACATTGGCCAGGCTGGTCTCGAACTCCTGACCTCAGGTGATCCACCCACCTCGGCCTCCCAAAGTGTTGGGATTACAGGCGTGAGCCACTGCACCAGGCCCTTGGACAGGTCTTTATAGTTGAGGGATTTTTCCCCACTTATCTAAGGGGGAAACTGCAAGTTTTTTTTTTTTTTTTTTTTTTGGTCCTGGTTTGCTCATCTAACTTTGGGAAGGCAAAGTTTTAATTGATAGTGTAGCAGTTACTTTCAAACTGTATCATTTTGCCTCAGGGAGGAAGTGTTCTGTGAAATACTCTGTGTGGTTTGTTCAAGAAGATAATTTGTCTGGGCACAGTATCTCATGCCTGTAATCCCAGCACTTCTGGAGGCTGAAGTGGGGAGGATGGCTTGAAGATAGAAGTTGGGCAACATAGTGAGACCTCATCTCCACACACACACACACACACACACACACACACACACACACACAATTAGCCAGGCATGGTAGCATGTGCCTGTGGTCGTAGTTACTTGGGAGGCTGAGGTGAGAGGATCACTTGAGTCTGGAAGCTGGGCTGCAGTGAGCTATGATTGTGCCACTATGTTGCAGCCTGAGCAACAGAGAAAGACCCTGACTCAAAAAAAAAAAAAAAAAAAAAGTGTGTGTGTGTGTATAAATATATATATAGTTTCATGATGACTTGGTTTCTGCTATTATGGTAATTAATTGGCTTTCAACAACAGCAGCCTGATTATAGGAATCATGATAATTGTGAATTTATTAGTATTACAATTAAGAGGTGGTAAAGAGAGACTGTGTTTGCTTCTTAATGGTAATAATGCTAAAGAACCAGAATCTGGCCTTTAACCTTACTAGTTCCTGCAGATTTCATTAAAAAAATTTTTATTCTTTTTTTTTTCTTTCTTTCTTTTTTTTTTTTTGTGAGATGGAGTCTTGCTCTGTCACCCAGGCTGGAGTGCAGTGACCGGATCTCAGCTCACTGCAAGCTCCGCCTTCCGGGTTTACGCCATTCTCCTGCCTCAGCCTCCCGAGTAGCTGGGACTACATGCGCCCGCCACCTCGCCTGGCTAGTTTTTTATATTTTTTTTAGTAGAGACGGGGTTTCACTGGGTTAGCCAGGATGGTCTCGATCTCCTGACCTTGTGATCCGCCTGTCTCGGCCTCCCAAAGTGCTGGGATTACAGGCTTGAGCCACCGCGCCCGGCCTAAAAATTTTTATTCTTATCTTTTTTTAGAGACAGGGTCTTGCTTTGTCTCCCAGGCTAGAGTGCAGTGATGCTATCATAGCTTACTGCAGCCTTGAATTCCTCAGGTGATTTTCCTCCCTTGGCCTCACAAAGTGCTGGGATTATAGGTGCGAGCCACTGTGCCTGGCCATCATACAGTTTGATTTTGTTTATTCAGCAAGCATTTATTGAGAGTCTACTCAGTATCAGGCATAGCATTTGGGCTGCAAAATTAAGCTAAGCTGAAATTCTTTTCTTCAAAGAACTCAGTTTGGTGGCATGTGAACATAGAAATGAACAGTTATAAAAAGTTAGTAAGTCCAGTTAGGCAAGTGCTGGGTCCTATGGAAGACGAGAGGAGGCAACTTCCAGGGAGTGGGAGCTAGAGTTGAGAAAGCCTTCAGGGGATGGAGGTGAAGGCAAAACTCAGTCTAGAGAGATGAATATATGTATTTATATTATATATAGAGAAGGAGAGAGAGAGATGCTGCTCCATTTATGATGGGTTTCTGTTCCTGATAGACCTATTGTAGTTGAAAATACATTTAATACACTTAACCTACTGAACATCATAGCTTAGTGTAGCCTACCTTCAATGTTCTCAGAACACTTAGAGTAATTCACCTGCACTTGAGCAAAATCATCTGGCAGTGCAGTAGAGAATCGGTTGTTCACTTATGTCAGAGGTCAGAGACTGAACTACCGGGTTGAGAGGGAGAAAGGCATTATGGAACAAGACAGCAATGGAGTGTGAAGTAATGAAGGCCTCAGGGTATTTTCTGGGAACCACAAGAAGTTAGATAAGGTGTTTAGACATAATGGTGAAGTGGCAGGAGATGAGACTGGAGAGTGAGGTGGGGTGCTCTCAGAGGTTTTTTTTTTTTTTTTTTTGAGACCGGGTTTCACTCTGTCGCCCAGGCTGGAGTGCAGCGGCGCAATCTCGGCTCACTGCCACCTCCACCTCCTTCAAGCAATTTTCGTGCCTCGGCCTCCGAAGTAGCTAGGATTACAGGCATGCACCACCACACCCGGCTAATTTTTGTGTTTTTAGTAGAGATGGGTTTCGCCATGTCGGCCAGGTTGGGTTTGAACTCCGGACCTCAGGTGATCTACCTGCCTCAGCCTCCCAAAGTGCTGAGATTACAGGCATGAGCCACCGCACCTGGCCTGTTCACCCTTGTGATTGCATGACTGACTAGGAGCTGTGGCTCGCTGTGCTGCCTAGAATTTCGAGAGAATATACCACTTTCAACCGAATGCGTGTTACCTTTGCACCATTGTAAAGTTGAAAAATTATGAGTGAAACTGTCAGAGGTCAGAGACTGTACTACCAGGTTAAGAGGGAGAAAGGCATTATGGAACAAGAGAGCAATGGAGTGTGAAGTAATGAAGGCCTCAGGGTATTTTCTGGGAACCACAAGAAGTTAGATAAGGTGTTTAGACATAATGGTGAAGTGGCAGGAGATGAGACTGGAGAGTGAGGTGGGGTGCTCTCAGAGGGGGATGATTCGATGTAAAGGACTTCTGGATTTGATCGTGTAGATCACTGTGTGGTTCAAGGACTGCTGGCATCAGAATCACTTCGGGAGGTTGTTTAGCGAATTCGTGGCTCTCTTTGGGAGATACACTTTGGATAGATTGCTGTTATTTTCATGTTTAACAAATACCTCAGGCCAGGTGCAGTGGCTTAGGCCTGTAATTCCAGCACTTTGGGAGCCCGAGGCAGATGGATTGCTTGAGCCCAGTAGTTTGAGACCAGCCTGGACAATATGGTGAAACCCAGTTTCACCAAAAATACAAAAATCAGCCGGATGTGATGGTGCGTGCCTGTGTCCCAGCTACTCTGGAGGCTGAGGTGGGAGGATTGCTGAAGCTCGGGAAGTCAAGGTTGCAGTGAGCTGAGATCATGCCACTGCACTCTGGCTTAGATGACAGAGTGAGACCCTGTCTCAGAAAAGAAAAAAAAGCCAAATATCTCAAGTGGTTCTTAGGCACATTATAGTGCTATAGGTTTTGGGGAGCCACTGTTTAAAATTGAAATCTAGACAGGATCACATTTCACTTTTAGGAAGCTCACCCTGGCAGTGTGTAGAAGATGGAGAGAGGTAGAGGTGATCTGGAGGCCTTTTAGGATGATGCTTCTGCATAAAACTAGGTTAAGAAATGTCAAAGGCCTGAACTAAGGGGTGGGGATAAAAGGAAGGAGTGGGGATTCTAAAGATAGATGTCAAAACAGGTTAACCTGCACACTGAATGTAGCCAACAGTTATGTTTAATTTGGCCCACACTTGCTTTCTTTCAAAAATTGGTATCTCTAGCTGGGCGCGGTGGCTCACGCCTGTAATCTCAGTTACTTTGGGAGGCTGAGGCGGGTGGATCACGAGGTCAGGAGTTCGAGACCACCCTGGCCAACAGGGTGAAACCCCATCTCTACTAAAAATACAAAAATTAGCTGGGCATGGTGGTGTGTGCCTGTAATCCCAGCTACTTGGGAGGCTGAGGCAGGAGAATCGCTTGAATCCTTGAGGTGGAGGTTGCAGTGAGCTAAGTAAGATAGTGCCACTGCACTCCAGCATGGGCGACAGAGCGAGACTCCATCTCAATAATGGTAATAATAATAATAAAATAGTGTCTTTCTCATAAAAATCCAGATTTCTGAATTCTCTTAAAGAAAACAGAATATTGGACAATACTGGCCCTGAACTTCCTCTTGACAAGAATCAGCTGATGCTGAATAGTGCTTGCTCTGTTTTTATTTGCTCTCTAATTTGCCGTTTCTCTACCAGTGCATATGCTTTATGCAGGAATGCTTTGTTCAACTTACCTGCCAGATCCCTGTGATCCTTGATTTGAAGATACAGGGTTGGCAGAACATGGTGACTGACTAGGTGGAGGTAGTATAGAGGGCCACATAAAAGATGGGGAGGAGTCTGGGATGACTCAGGTTCTGGTAGGATGACTGGGTGGATAGAAGTGGTAGTCACTGAGGCAGGGTTTTATGAAACAGCATACTGTTTTATATATATAATTTTTTAAAAAATACAATAGTGTTTTGCACAGGTCACTTCTCTTGGATGGGACCACATGAAAGTGTGGATTATGGACTTGGAATTAAAGAAAACTTGTAAGGAAATCTTATTTGTGAATGAGTTGCCCTCTATTAGAGGACATTTCTGTAAAGATTTCAAAGATACAAACACTTTTCCTTTTAAAGCCTCAATAGAAACAGCATGAGAAATTCTTGATCTTTTAATTTTCGTTTATTATGACTACAAGCTGACTACAATACAATATGTTAATTATGGCATTGCCTGGATCCATTACAGTTGATTGAAGCATAACTTATCTTTAATTGTATCTTGGTCACCTTGACTAGATTTGGGGAACTGCCCTCTCTTTCCTGTAAGTACATTAATAAGGCTTGAAATGTATTCTAGTTGTCTTAGATAGTGATTTACACATGTCTGGCAGAAAGAATTGTTTCTGCAGTTGGCAGAGACAAGAAAGATGGGTGGAAAACGTCTGCAGAGTGAGGGGGAGAGATTCCCTGGTAAGAAGATGCCTACTACATTTTTAGGTGCTATTTGGAGGAAACATCTTGAATTGGATCTTTTACTACCTTCTGAAATAACAGTTCACTGATGATGGCTTGTTTCTCTAACTGCTGTAGTGCTTAAATATTAAGAAATTCTTTGCTAAATAAGAGTTTACCTACTCCATAAGGGAAACTTGGGGAAAGGTGTTCCATTCAAAGACACCCATGGGAACCAAGGCAAAGAGACTGCCAAGACCCTGGTACGTTAGAAGCACAAGGAAGTGGCGCGTGTGTAAGTGACCAGGCCGAGCCTTGGGAGCTCAGTGAGGGAAAGCAATATCGTCATAAATACTGAATAACAATAATAATGATAGCAAACATTTATATATTGTATACTCTGTGCCAGGCACTGCTTTAAGTGCTTTATATGTATTATCTCATTTAATATTCACAACTGCCATCTGAGATAGAGGTACTATTTTCCCTGTTTCACTGAGACACTGAAAATCTAATTTGCTCAGGGTCCCACAGCTAGTAAGTGGTGGAGCTGAGATTTGAACTCAGGCAATCAGTCTGGAGTCCATGTTCATCGTGCTATTCTGCCTCTCAAAACTAAGAATGAAGTATAAACTCTGCCTTGTAGGTACTGGCTGTTTGTTTGTTTTTTTATTTTGAGACTGAGTCTTGCTCTGTCACCCAGGCTGGAGTGCAGTGGTGCGATCTTGGCTCATTGCAAGCTCCGCCTCTCGGATTCACGCCATTCTCCTGCCTCAGCCTCCCGATTAGCTGGGACTACAGGCGCCCACCACTAAGCCTAGCTAATGTTTTGTATTTTTTTTTTTTTTTTAGTAGAGACGGGGTTTCACTGTGTTAGCTAGGATGGTCTCAATCTCCTGACCTCGTGATCTGCCTGCCTCGGCCTCCCAAAGTGCTGGGATTACAGACCTGAGCCACCGTGCCTGGCGGTACTGGCTGTTTTTGTATATGAACATTAGAATAAAGACCTTCAATGACATGCTTAATTGGATATGTATCTAATGTATGCAGATGGGGAAAATGTAGTGCTTACTCTTTCCCTGGTTTAAAATTATTAGTAGGGGCAAGTGGGCCTGAATTTACTAGTCTTGCATTTAGTTGAGTATAAAGACCATTTCATTTATGATTAGCTCTAATTGAGATAAAAGGCTTTTGATTAAATAATTAGCTTTCGGACTAATATTAAGTTAAAGAGTTTCCACATACCAGCTGTGTGATAATTAGCAGGTAACTTAATCTAACCAGGTTTCCTCATCTGTGAAATGGAGTAGTACCTACCCCATAGGATAATTCTGAAAACTGAATGAGTTAAAATTTATAAAGTGCCTGGCACATAGTGCTGTATAAATGCAGAGTAAATAAAAAATGAAACTTGACATTTGTGATTCCCTGCACAAATGAACATTGGCTAGCATATAACATATCCACATTTATACACATCCCTGGAGGTTATACCAAGAGAAACTATTTTCAGATAGGAAATTAAGGGTGGCAACGTAATGGACAATTGGAAAGAGTAATGAGGAGTCTGTCTAGCTTGGGTCTCACAGATAGTCTTTGGCTTCAGATTTCTTCGTCTTTTTAATCATATGTAATAGCACAAGAGACAATATATAATTTTTCTCAAATACTGCACCCTATTTAAGAGTCTGCAGTGGCTTCCATGTGTTTAATATCCAAATTACTCAGCAAAGATTTCAAGTTCCTTCACTAAATGACCCCTCCTTTTGCCTTATCTTCTCATCTTGTTAGAGTTTACTTAAAGTCTAGCAAGCAAACCTGTTTGTCATCATGACTTGCTTGTATTTGTCTCATTGCTCTAATTCTCCAGTCTCCTATTGCCACCCTCTTCTCTCTGACTTGTTAGATGGAAACGACAGTAATGACTGAAATTAGATCTCCTTGCTCAATGAGTCATGTTCTCTGTGGGCGTAGTTCTTCAAGTCTCTCTCTTTTTTTTTTTTTTTTTTTTGAGATGGTGTCTTGCTCTGTTGCCTAGGCGGGAGTGCAGTGGCACGATCACGGCTCACTGTAGCCTCAACCTCCCCAGGCTCAGGTGATCCTCCCACTTCAACCTCTCAAGTAGCTGGCACTACAGGCATATGGCACCACACCTGGCTCATTTTTGTATTATTTTGTAGAGACGGGGTTTCTGCATGTTGCCCAGGCTGGTCTCGAAGCTCTGGGCTCAAGCTATCTGCCTATCTCAGCCAATGATGCTGGCATTATTGGCGTGAGCCACCTTGCCTGGGTGAGCCAGCATTCCTGGCCTCTTGTCTTGTATTGATTAAAAGTACATTAAGAGACTTTATTTCTGTCCTAGGGTTAATTTATTCCTCCTCCCACTCTACTTTTTTTGCATTTTAAGTTTAGTGATGTTTTGTTTTAATTAGAAATAAGATTTCCGTCTGTTGCCCAGGCTGAAGTACAGTGACATGTCATAGCTCATTGCAGCCTTAAACTCCTGAGTTCAAGTGATCCTCCCACTTCAGCCTCCTGAGTAACTGGGACTACAGGCATGTACTACTATGCCTGGTTAGTAGAAAGTAGAGCATTACTTGGGGCAGTGGACTCAGTGTGATTACTAAGTTGTCCAGAGCTCAGTATTTAGTGCAAAGATGTGTCAGTTCACTTTTCTTACTGGTACATAGAAGGGATTTAAATACATGTATAAAGGACATGCTTTTAGGTCCAAGAAGGTGTTTTCGTAGTTTTCCTTATGTTAGAGCCAATTTCCTTCTTAAATTAAGGGGGACTCATTTCTAATCTATCAAAAATGGACACTTCTTCACAGCATATTTAGAAAGTATTTTACAAGTCATTGTATTGCTCCTAGACTAAACCCATAATTGTCACTTGCCTGATAAATTATAATAGTTTCTAACTGGTCTCTACTTTGTATTTTACCCCCTTCAAGTCCATTTTCTACACCATGATCAGAATGGTCCTCTTAAGATATAAATCAGGATGTTTGTTGTTCTTAGAATAAAAATCCAACTCCCTGTGGTCCTGCCAAGTGATGTCTGCCCACCTCTCTAGTCTCTTCATATCGCCCTTCTATACGATGCTGGAGCTACATTGGCCTTCCTTCAGCATTTCCAACACTTCTGTTAGTGGTCTTTGTATGTGTTATTGTTTCCTGCCTCGAAGGTGTTTCTTGGCATGTATTACATCCCCACCTCCACACACACACACACGTGAGTCATATAATCTTTCTTTATTTTCTCTCTTTTTTCCTTTTTAGGTATAAATTACGTATAAATACTGTAATACGTTAAGATCTTAAGTGTATAATTTAATGCATTGTTACATATGTATATACCCATGTAACCACGACCCAGCTGAAGATACAGAATTATTTCTAGTGCCTCAGAAGGTCCCCATCAGTCCCTCTCACCAGACTACTGTTTGGACTTCTTTTGCCATAAATTAGTTCTGTTTTTGAACTTCATATAAGTGGAATATATGAAAGCACATTGTCTTTAGCATCTATCTTTTCACTCACTACTATGTCTCATACATTTTTACTTGACTGCCTTCTCATCTAGGACTCAGCTTAAATGTCGCCCTCTAGAAGCTGCCTCTGACCACTCTGACTAGGCACACTTCCTGCTCCACTTGTTCTCTTCTTTTTTGGGAGCCGGTTACCATCTTTACTAGCCTCCTAAGGCTGCCATAAAAATTACCGCACACTGAGTGGCTTTAAACAACAGAATTGTAATTCTCTCCTAGTTACAGAGGCTAGACGTGTAGAAAAACAAGGTATTGGCAGAGCCACACACCCTCCAAAAGCTCTAGGTGAGAATCCTTCCTTGCCCCTTTCAGCTTCCAGTAGCTCCTGGCCTGCCTGGGCCTGTGGTAGTGGAACGCCAATCTTGCCCTCCCTCTTCGTGTGGCCTTCTTCCTTGTGTTTCTGTCCCCTTGTCTGTCTTCTTCTTGCATAATACTCTGATAATTCCCTTTATAATATTTATCACGAATTGTGTACATGTGGTTATTTTTTAAGGGGTGTGGGGAGCAGTGTCTTGCTTTTTGCTGATCTGCTTTGGCTATGTCTCCACCCAAATCTCACCTTTAATTGTAGCTCCCATAATTCCCACGAATTGTGGGAGGGACCCGGTGGGAGAAATTGAATCATGGGGGCAGTTTCCTCCATACTGTTTTTGTGGAAGAGAATGAGTCTCATGAGATCTGATGGTTTTATAAAAGGGGAAACTCCTTTCGCTTGGCTCTTATTCTCTCTTTGCCTGTCGCCATGTAAGACGTGCCTTTTGCCTTTCACCATGATTATGAGACCTCCCCAGCCACATGAAACTATGAGTCCATTAAACATCTTTTTCTTTATAAATTACCCAGTTTCAGTGGGGTGCGGTGGCTCACGCCTGTAATCCCAGCACTTTGGGAGCCTAAGACAGGAGGATCCCTTGAGGCCAGGAGTTCAAGACCAGCCTGGCCAACATGGTGAAACCCCATCTCTACTAAACATACAAAAATTAGCCAGGCCATGGGGTACACACCTGTCACCCCAGCTACTTGGGACGCTGAGGCAGGAGAATCACTTGAACCTGGGAGGCGGAGGTTGCAGTGAGCCGAGATCACTGCCATTGCACTCTAGCCTGGGCTATAGAGCGAGACCCTGTCTCAAAAATAAATAACTAAATAAATAGATGTATAACCTAGTCTCAGGTATGTCTTTATCAGCAGTGTGGAAACAGACTTAATATTCCCAGGCCGGTCCTGAATTCCTGGCATCAAGGGATCCTCTCACCTCATTCTCCCAGGTAGCTGAGATTACAGACAACTTATGATTATTTACTTGTTTTCTTGCTTACCATCTATCTCACACTAGACTGTAGACTTGGCAAACATAGAAAACATTGGTCTTGCTCACCATTTTCTTCTCAGTGGTCTAGCACAGCCCCTGGCAACATGATAGGCACTCAGTCAAATATTTCTTGACTCACTGAATGAATGGATAAATGAAAAATGAAGTCTGCTTTATTTCCTGACTTGGACTGAAGTTTAAAAAAGTTTTAAAACTTTCTAATATTGGCAAAATGTTATTTAAGGTAACTAGCTTTCACAGAGACTTTCATGAAGTGGGTAAAATAGACATAATTGCTGCGGATGACATTACAGAATATTATACCCAAATAATTGCATCTTAAAAAAAAAAAAAAAAAAAGGGTCTCTCTCTTTTGTTACCCAGGCTGGAGTGTAGTGTTACAATTATAGCTTACTGCAGCCCTGAACTTCTGGGCTCAAACTATCTTTCTGCCTCAGTCTCCCAAGTAGCTAGGACTGCAGGCACATGCCACCACATCCAGCTAGTTTTTAAAAAACCTTTTGCCGGTCGCGATGGCTCAAGCCTGTAATCCCAGCACTTTGGGAGGCGGAGACGGGCGGATCACGAGGTCAGGAGATCGAGACCATCCTGGCTAAGATGGTGGAACCGCGTCTCTACCAAAAAAATACAAAAAACTAGCCGGGCGATGTGGCGGGCGCCTGTAGTCCCAGCTACTCGGGAGGCTGAGGCGGGAGAATGGCGTAAACCCGGGAGGCGGAGCTTGCAGTGAGCTGAGATCGCGCCACTGCACTCCAGCCTGGGCGACAGAGCGAGACTCCGTCTCAAAAAAAAAAAAAAAAAAAACCTTTTATAGGCTGGGTGCGGTGGCTCACACCTGTTGTCCCAGCACTTTGAGAGGCCAAGGTGGGCAGATCATGAGGTCAGGAGTTCAACACCATCCTGGCCAACATGGTGAAACCCCGTCTCTAGTAAGAATACAAAAATTAGCCCGGCGTGGTGGCATGCACCTGTAATCTCAGCTACTCGGGAGACTGAGGCAGGAGAATTGCTTGAACTTGGGAGGCGGAGGTTGCACTGCATTCCATCCTGGCGACAGAGCGAGACTCCGTCTCAAAAAAAAACCAAAAACCAAAACAAAAAAAACCTTTTATACCCCAGACTGGTCTCAAACTCCTGGGCTCAAGTGATTTCCCCACCCCACCTCAGCCTCCCAAGGCACTGGAATTACAAGCATGAGCCGCGATGCCTGGTCCGTAATAGCAGTCTTGAGGGAAATGTTTAGAAGGTCTACATTGATTGGCATTTTTATAGACTTAAGTGAAAGCATTATTAGCATGACCAGGTTTATATGTTGAGAGTTTTGGGAGGAATAGCTATTTCCTTGGATAACTAAGCCAGGATCAGAAGAAATCTGGAGAGGGCAGAAATGAGTTGACTCTAGCAAAATGAAATGTTAAAACTTTAGATGCAGTGTCGCACCTGTGTTCCAGTAGTCAACCTCATATTAGCATAGAGAAAAATGACTTTGCAGTCCATGTGAGAAAGGCCTGAGGGGGTTCAGGTGACTGCAGTGTGATTTAGTTGTCCCGGGAATTAGTAATATCTTGAGCAGCATAAGTTATCAAGGAAGAGGGGCTTATAGTCATGTTCTGCTTCCTACTCATATGCCACTTGAAATGCTCCTTTTGCCCTAGACCACATGTTTGTGTTGATTTAACAACAAATTGGATTGTTTGAAGCAGGGGTTGTCAAACTGAAGCCCCCGGTCTGCCTGTTTTTGTGAATAAAGTTTTATTAGAACACTGCCAGGCTCATTTGCTTACATATTTTCTGTGACCGCTTTCCTGTTTCAAGTGTTGTGTATTTGTTGCAAAGACCATATGGCCTGCAAAGCCTCAAATATTTACTATCTAGACCCTTACAGAAAAAGCTCTCCAACCCCTGGTGTACTAAACTAGACCTAGGTGATGAAGGAGACTGAAACCATGGCAAAAAGCAGTGGCAAAAGGAGTATAGGAACAGATGATGAAAAGATTTAGATGTGACAGGGAGAGCTGTCTTCAAATATTTGAAAGACTGTAGTTTAGAAGAAAAGTTAGGTCTGGTGTAGTGGTTCTTGCCTGTAATCTTAGAACTTTGGGAGGCTGAGGTGGGCAGATCACCTGAGCTCAGGAGTTCGAGACCAGCCTGACCAACATGGTGAAACCGCGACTCTACTCAAAATACAAAAATTAGCCAGGTGTGGTGGTGGGTGCCTGTAATCCCAGCTACCAAGAGGCTGAGGCAGGAGAGTCGTTTGAACCCATGAGGCAGAGGTTGCAGTGAGCTGAGATCGCACCACTGCACTCCAGCCTGGGTGACAGAGTGAGACTCTGTTTCAAAAAAAGAAAAATTACACTGCTTAACTTTGTAGAGCAAAATGAAAACACAGGATAGATGATATAGGGCAGGGGAGGATTTTGTTAGTATATGGAAAAGTTGTTGTAACTTTGAATTGGGTTGCTTCTCGAAGTAATGAGTTGGTGAGTTTTTTTGTAGTTTGTTTTGGTTTTTTTGGTGATCTGAGGCCCGATGACTGTTTTACCTCTTCTCCTAGATGAGGGTCAGGTATACAATGGTGTATAAGGTTAGGCATCTCTGAGTTCTGAGGTTTTCCATGGAACGAGTCTATCAAACCCAGCCTGTAGTCCTCAAGCAGTTTTGAGGGCTCTAGCTTACCCTAGCCCGATAGATTGTAGAGCCAAGCAAGTCATGCCAGGTCTTAACTGGATTATCTACCTGGTTCAGGTTTCCTGGTGTTGGCCAAAATGTCACTCTCATGGAAAATAATACCTTTAACAAACATTAACAAACCCAAATCTAGTCTAGCACCTTTAAAAGTGTGCATTTTATTTTTTTCATGAATGTGGAAGGTTTAAGTCGTTCTTCTTCCTGTGGGTTCGTAAAACAGTTTAGAGTTTCTTTGTTTATCGTGAGTGGTATGTGACCTTGAAAAATACTCAGGTGTGTAAGGTGAGAGCAGAGTTTTGCTGCCTTCTGTAATCTATTAATCTTTCTTCCTGTTTGAACTCATCAGCTGTTAATGAATGTCAAATAATTTAAATCCAATTAGGTAAACTGACCTTCTTGTATCATACTTCTCCTGGTCTCCTGAAGTCGAAATTTCATGTTAAAGCTTCAGAATATTAAAAGAGGAGCTTTTCAAGTTAAAATACAATTCCTTAAAGAATTCTTTTAGATGAAAGTTAAATTATGGAAAGCTGCTGAATGAAGATGAGCAAACAGTTGAATTAAGAACATTGAACAGTTACTTTGTGCACTATATTAGGTATTCATATGATATCTTAAACAGTTTTCTTCTAATCTGAACTTACAACTTCTGTGCTTTCTGATGGATGGTGGACTTGAAAGGGGTGATTTTTCATTTTATTTGCCCTGCTGGCTGTATTTCGTGGTTCTGGGTGCAGACTTTTGTGAAGTAGAGGAATGTAGGGCCCTTCTACCTTGTCATTGGCAGCCTGTAGGGGTTCATATTGGCTCCTGGTCCTCGGGTCTGAAGATTTAAATTCAGGCAGTCCTGTCGGTTCAGAACTCTTTCATTCTGCACAGGCTCTGATGGAGTGATACCTATTATGGAAAAGCTTTGTAAACTGCAGACCATCCTGGCTGGGCACAGTGGGTCACGCCTGTAATCTCAGCATTATGGGTCAAGACGGGTGGATCATGAGGTCAGGAGTTCAAGACCAGCCTGGCCAACATGGTGAAACCCTGTCTCTACTGAAAATACAAAAAATTAGCCAGGCGTGGTGGTGGGCACCTGTAATCCCATCTACTCGGGAGGCTGAGGCAGGAGAATCGCTTGAACCTGGGAGGCGGAGGTTGCAGTGAGCCGAGATCACACCATTGCACTCTAGCCCAGGTGACAGTATGAGACTCCATCTCAAAAAAACAAACAACAACAACAACAACAAAACTGTAGACCATCCTACAAGTGAAAGTCATACGTTTAGTACGTGTTTAATAAGAACACTAATAAAATTGCCCCTTGCTTACCCATGGGAGATATAGTCCAAGACCCCCAGTGGATGCCCCAAACCAAGGACAGTACCAAACCCTGTACAGTAGGTTCTCTGTATCCACAGGTTCCACATCCATAGATTCAACCAACTGTGGATTGAAAATGTTAAAAAGTAAATAAATAAATAACAGTACAGCAAAAGATACAAATAAAAAGACAATGCAATATAACAATTATTTACATAGTATTTATATTGTATTAGACATTATAAGTAACCTGAGATGATTTAAAGTATATGACCCAGCGTGGTGGCTCACACCTGTAATCCCAGCACTTTGGGAGGCTGAGGCAGGTGGATCACGAGGTCAGGAGATTGAGACCATCCTGGCTAACATGGTGAAACTCCGTCACTACTAAAAATACAAAAAATTAGCCAGGTGTGGTGGTGGGCACCTGTAGTCCCAGCTACTCGGGAGGCTGAGGCAGGAGAATGGCATGAACTTGGGAGGCAGAGCTTGCAGTGAGCCGAGATTGCGCCATTGCACTCCAGTCTGGGCAACAGAGCGAGACTCTGTCTCAAAAAGTGTATGGGAGGATGTGTGTAGGTTATAGGCAAATACTGTGCCATTTTATATAAGGGAGTTGAACATCCACAGAGAGTCCTGGGGCCAATTCCCCGCAGATACCAAGGGGTGACTGTATATACTGTTTTTTCCTATACATACACACCTGTGATAAAGTTTAGGCACAGTGAGTGATTGACAACAACTAAAAATAGAACAGCTATAACAATGTACTGTAATAAAAGTTATGTGAATTTGGTCTCTCTCTCTCTCAAAACGTCTGTATGTACTGTACTCACCTATTTTCTGACCCTGGTTGGCTATGGTTAAAATGAAACCCTGGGTAAGTAGGCGACTGCTGTGCTAACGTAAGTGGGCTTCTGCTGAGAGGCTGGATGCAGCTTTAGAGTTTCTACCTCTGGCCATTAGAAGCAAACCACATTGCCCATCATCATTTCTTTTTTTTTTTGTTTTTGAGATGGAGTCTTGCTTTGTAGCCAGGCTGGAGTTCAGTGGCACAGTCTCGGCTCCCTGCAGCCTCTGCCTCCTGGGTTCAAGTGAGTCTCCTGTCTCAGCCTCCCAAGTAGCTGGGATTACAGGTGTGTGCAACCACACCCGACTAATTTGTTTTTGTGTTTTTAGTAGAGATGGAGTTTCACCGTGTCAGCCAGGCTGGTCTCGAACTCATGACCTCAAATGATCCTCAGCCTCCCAAAGTTCTGGAATTATAGGCATGAGCCACACGCCTGGCCAGCCCATCGTCATTTCTTACTACTGTCTCAGATCTTTTGTCCAATTTATTTCATTTTAGTCAGGATGGGTTGGAGAAATGGAAGAACCTCGGACATGGAGTCTTTTGAATAAACATTTGGCTTACTGGTTGACTCTTTGCTAATGGTATTTTAAACATTTTCTATTTATTTACTTCTTTGTGCCATCACACTTCTAAGTCTTGAAACACTGATGTATTTCTTGCATATTCACAAAACTTATTCAGAAAGAAATTTTTATCTTCAATTATGAGTTTTAAAAATCAGATACTCAAATGATTACTACTTATTTTGTATACATACTGAGCATACATAGAAAATATAAGCAAAGCTGACTGGGCCCCGGGGCTTACGCCTGTAATCCCAGCGCTTTGGGAGGCTGAAACAGGTGGATCACCTGAGATCAGGAGTTCAAGACCAGCCTGGCCGACATGGTGAAACCCCATCTCTACTAAAAATACAGAAATTAGCCAGGTGTGGTGGTATGCGCTTGTAATCCTAGTTACTCAGGAGGCTGAGGCAGGAGAATTGGTCGAACTCGGGAGACGGAGGTTGCAGTGAGCTGAGATTGCGCCACTGCATTCCAGCCTGGGTGACAGAGCCACTCCATCTCAAAAAAAAAGAAAAAAAGAAAAAAGAAAAACTTTTTCAAGTGTGTGACTAGTATAATATGTAAATTTCAGATGGATGAATTAGGTAATAATCGCCCAGGTAATACTGTGAACCCTCAAGGAGGGTTTGAACTAGGCTAATATTACCTAGTTCAAGACTTGTTTGTTGCCAGTTTTGTATCCGTTCTTCCCCATACCTAGCAGTGTGTGTGTGGAGTGAGTAAGTTATCAACATGACCCTTAAAGTTTTACATGTTTATGTATGTCCTTTAAAATTTCCTTTACACTCTTACTAAATAGCTCAGTAACTGGGGAATAAGCTCCCTTACCATACAACCCTAACCTATTTTGTCTTCCTTTGCATATTTATGCAATTCAGTATCCTGCTATATGGGGATCTGTCATTCCTTTGGAACTTAAAACATATGTAATTATAATAGCTAATACTTACATAGTACTTACTGTAGGTCAGGTACTGTTTTCACTTATCTAATCCTTATGACAATTCCTTGAGGTAAGGACTATCATCTTCATTTTACAGGTGAAGAAACTAAGGCAGAGATATTAAGTAACTTGCCCAAGCTCTAACAGCTAGTAAATGTATCGTAATGGTATCAAGAGGAAACACAGATTCCTCTAAGTTGAGAGGGATGAAGGAGGTTGAGAAGGTGTGTGGTTAGTGTTTGAATGCATGCAGTGTGCATTTTACTGATCCTGCAATAAGTGAGGACATGTAAGCAATATAAATTTCTCTACTGAAACACTGTAATGTAAAAGCTGATTGAGAGTGAAGGATGAGTCAGTGATTATCCTGGCGATTTGGACTCTGGATGAGTATGTGCCAATGAAACAACCGCTGTGATTAACTCTGTCATTTGGGGTTGATCTTTAGACTTCCCCTTTCCTTCTCCCATAAAAATAATATCTGACTGTGCTTGATAGTCTTTGCCTCATTTATGTTGCTATTCTAGTTTTGCTACTCAGATTAGGACATCATAAAAATAGATGTATTCTCCAGGTTATTTTTGTATTATTATTATTATTATTATTATTATTATTATTATTATTTTGAGACTCAAGTCTTGCTTTGTTGCTCAGGCTGGAGTGCAGTGGCACAGCCTTGGCTCACAGCAACCTCTGCCTCTGCCTCCTGAGGACCTGGGATTACAGGCGTATACCACCATAGCCCAACAAATTTTTGTATTTTTAGTAGAGATGGGGTTTCACCACACTGGCCAGGCTGGTCTTAAACTCCTGACCTCAGTGATCCGCCCTCTTTGGCCTTTCCAAAGTGCTAGGATTATAGGTGTGAGCCAACATGCCTGGCTTGTATTATTTTGTACTATTACTTTCTTTAGTACATATTGTACTAATAATAGTACTATATTGTACTATTACTTTCTTTCCTTTTGAGTAGCTGGGTCATATGCATGCGCCACTGCACCTGGCTTTACTATTGTTTTCATTTGAGAAATGTTATTCTGTTTACTAGTAGACAAGGATTTACTCTGAATATTTTCTTTAATTTCTTAACAGTACAGTGCTGTGGATACCAATCCACTTTCTCTGTATGTCATGCATCCATTTTGGAACACTATAGTAAAGGTAAGATAATTAATATGCATGTACTTTCTTGTTTTAGTACATTTTAAAGATTTTAACCTATTTTATGGAGTATTATAAATGCAACTCTCAGTTTCGTAAGATATCTAGGGAAACTACCCTTCCCATCCTCCCTTTCCTTAGTCACATACCTTTTGATTTATCTTACTGTTGAAGTTTATACCCTGGGATTTGTCATTTTTGTAAAATCCCATTTAAAATTTTCTAAAATAGACTTAATGTTATAGAAGTTTGCTAATGACAGAGGTAGTTAAAATATAGAGGATAGAAGAAATAATGCTAATAGAGATTATGGTTTACATGTCTATAACTTCTCCATATGATCTTTCAAACTTATGACTTCAATTTGCATGTTGTATATATTGGACAGGGATTCTTCTACTTTAATTATTTTATAATTATTTTGCAAAAACAGGTATTTCCTACTTGGCTGGCACCCAATCTGATAACTTTTTCTGGCTTTCTGCTGGTTGTATTCAATTTTCTACTAATGGCATACTTTGATCCTGACTTCTATGCCTCAGGTAAGAATATTACTTTATTATAAAATTTAAAATGTCTGAGTAGAGAAAAATGAAATGTGGTTGCTTATTTTCTGGTTCTGTTAAAATGTTCATATTTCCAAAAAATTTTGGATATTATAATGGCAGCACCTTGCCTGTTGAATTAGATATGTTGTCTAAAAAGCAGTGAGGTTTTGGCAGATAAAGAATAATTGGGTTTGCATGAAGATGGAAAATTAAAACTCAAAACTTTGCCTAAACACGAATACAAACAGGGCTCAGTTTACCTGTCAGCTCTAGGAATATCCTTTCTCCTTTTCTAGTCAGGAAAGAAAAATCCCCTTTCTTCTGAAGGAAATGTGATTGTCTTTCCTCCTTCCTTGCATCCCCACTTGACTTGAATGACTCCTAGTTTCCTCTGAAAATGGTTCTTAGACCTTAAGTATTTATTGCTAAGTCTGGATCCTTATTGGGGAAGAGTGGAAGGAGGCCCTTTTAGAGCCAGTGGTCAGCCTCCTCCCGCCCTCTGCTCCAACATCTTCTCTCTCACCTGTTTTATCTTCACTCTGTTTCACACCAAGCTTCTGCCCCAGGCCAAAGAATTAGGATGAAGAGGGAATAGTTGGAGACAAGTTTGGTTTTTATTGTTCAGTCAGTTGATTGCATTGAGAGGAACAGAAAGATGGAGATAGATGGGCATTTTTTGCTTTCTAAGAGAATTTATTTTCCAACAGTAATACTTAGAAATGGTGTAGTCAGAAGTGTTAGTGTTATAATTCATCTGTGTATGAGTTCAGCAGACTTTTCTGGACTGACCTGGAGAAACTGAGTACCACTGACAACATTGTTTTAGTAGAAAAATTTGGAGTTTCAAACACTTAAGACGCTTTTTACTTTTTTTTTTTTTTTTTTTTTGAGATGGAGTCTCGCTCTGTTGCCCAGGCTGGAGTGCAGTGATGCTATCTTGGCTCACTGAAACCTCTGCCTCCCGGGTTCAAGTGATTCTCCTGCCTCAGCCTCCCGAGTAACTGGGACTATAGGTGTACACTACCATGCCCAGCTAATTTTTATATTTTTAGTAGAGCAGGGTTTCACTGTGTTGGCCAGGCTGGTCTTGAACTCCTGACCTCAAATGATCCACCCGCCTTGGCCTCCCAAAGTGCTGGGATTACAGGTGTGAGTCACTGTGCCTCACCAAGACTTTTGATATTATAGAAATTCTGAATATTGAAAGTATACATACACGGAACTTTACTGAAACTTTTAGTCATAACTTCTGTACATGTAATAAAATGGTAATTGAAGTTGGAAATGCCGACTCTGAAGCATAAGAAGATCATAAAATACACATGAATAAAGAGTAAGATTAAATTTTGTTAAGCATTGTTTGGATATTGTGGGTTTTTAAAAATTTTTTTATTTTTTTATTTTTTTTATATTTTAATCCTGAGGACACCCTAAAGAATATATCTTTGTAACTAGAAATATTATTTTCTTTGACAACTCTAAATAAGATTGTTTACTTAGTTATTAAGAGAAGCAAACATACGTAAATGTTATATATATCTCCCCAAATCATATAAGTTGAAGGACCAGATAAACCATCTATTCCCAATATATTTGGAAAATACAAGATGGGAGAGATTAAATGATACATTCAAGGTTACACTGCTGGTTGATTACAAAGCCAGGACTAGAACCCAGACTTTCTGATTCTCAGTTGTTTTGTCTTAGGGGAAAAAGTCAGCTCCAGATATTTCAGAATGATTCTGATGCCCAAATCATTCAGTTGAGGTGATCTATCTATATCCAAATCAAAAGGTCTTTTGTTTAGCTAACTAATAGTATAGGAAAGGATAAGGTGAATGCTCAATACAAGTTTGTAATGCAATCATAAACAACAAGAATTAGATTAAATGCAGTTAGTTTTTAAATTCCAAAAATACATTATTTTTCATTGTGGGCACATGAAAAGTATTTGTTTTCAAGTAAAGGTGAACACTCAGTCTTGAGTTTTGATAAAAGCTCAAAATAAATGCTTTACTGTTTATGAAGGGCTGGGAATTGCTTTTTTGGTTTTATCAGTTTCCTGATATTGTGTACCTAATTTTGGATTCAAAATATATCGTAAAGTACTTTAACTTCTAATGAACAAATAGCAACACTTCTCACTGTCAGTATATGCTATGGTAAGAACTACTATACTTAAACTGTATTAAAATCTTAGTTGGTTTCCTTTTCAGCACCAGGTCACAAGCATGTGCCTGACTGGGTTTGGATTGTAGTGGGCATCCTCAACTTCGTAGCCTACACTCTAGGTAAGGAATTGGTAAATACTTACTATAGTCAGTGACTGGTGAATCAGCAAGGATAGCCACCTATTAAAATAACATTTTCTCCTGTGCTTAATTCATTTTAACTAGAGTTTATTAGTATCCTGTTCAAATTGATAAATATGTTTTTGAGTCCCTCTACAAAAAATATTGTCATTCATTGTGAGGGTTTCGCAGAATAAGATGAGTTGGTAAAACACTACTTGTGGGCCAAATTTGATGTGTAGCCTATTTTTGTTAGTAAAGTTTTACTGGCACACATCTATGCTCATTCCTTAATATATTGTCTATGGCTGCTTTCCTGCAATAAAGACACAGCTGAATAGTTGCAACAAAGACTTATGGCCTGCAAAGCCTAAAATATTTATCATGCGGCCTTTAAAAAGTATTTACCATCCTCTGGAATAAGACATAATTTTTGCTTAAGTTTGGGAAGTAATACTGCCGTATGTAATAATTAAAAAATAGATACTCTGATAGAACACAGTGGGAGAACGCATAAGGAAGTGATCAGTTCTTTTTTGGTACAGAGAGTGGTCAGGGAGTGGGCAGGGAAGCCTACTGTGCTAGACTATACTATCTGTTCTGCCAAGAATGCTTTTCATTAGGATTATCCGCATGGCTTGTCCTGCATTCTTCTCTCCTCCTTCCCTGCTTTATTTTTCTCCATAGCACTTAAAACCATGTAACATGTTATCTGTTTACTTTCCTGCTTGTTTGTTATCTCTCTTTTCTAACTAAAATGTTAAGTTTTGTGAAAGTGAGTACTGCGTTGTTCACTACTCTATCCCCAGTATCGTAGACACTCAGTACATAGTTTTTAAATACATGTAAAATAGCAGACCCTGACTTCAAGTTGCTTAGATCTCTTCAGATAAAAGTGACTTGTTCTCATAAAACCAGCATAACCTGCTACACGATTAAATACTGATGTGGTAGATGTCATGCTGACCAGAGCTGCAAGAGTTTGGAAAAGGAAGAAATCAGTGACGTCTAGAAGAATTAGGGGAAAATTTAGTTAAAAGCTACATATTTAGGCAGAGGCTTTTGCGCATTTGTTATTACAGATGAGCAGGTCTTTAAGTGCTGCTGAAGGATTTGGTTGCCAAGGACTGCTGAGAGGAATAGGGAAAAGTTGAGAGTGACCCGTGAGCTCTGACTTTTGACAACACTCCATAAGATCCTTTTGATGTACCATCTACATGTTCTAGGCCCACAGCTTTTGGCAAAAATCCTGACCTGACATGAACTATTTGTTGCAAACCCGTCTTGAATGAACATGAAGCGGTTTATAATCTTTATTCTACCTAGTGTGACTATTCATGACATTTTGCTATAGAAATACTTAGATGTTTGATCACAGGATGCTGCTCTGTGTCCTACTGGGGAGTCTCTGATAATATATGATATATACCTTGAATTACCTTTTTAAGAAAA
The DNA here is from genome assembly GCF_002776525.5 of Piliocolobus tephrosceles. Classification (NCBI taxonomy): domain Eukaryota; kingdom Metazoa; phylum Chordata; class Mammalia; order Primates; family Cercopithecidae; genus Piliocolobus; species Piliocolobus tephrosceles. The sequence continues at coordinate 26,427,397 of NC_045448.1, forward strand.
AAAAATTCTAAAGCATATCTGGACCTCAGACTTGTGGAGATGGAATGGGTATAGTGAGAAAATGTATAAAACCTAATTAATACGTAGTTTATGAATTGAGTGTTGTAATAACTGCATAGGAGTTACATTGAAAATGGGAAATTGCTAAGCCAGTAAATAATGAGAAAAGACTTTCTGGGAATATTTTAGCTACTTCAGGGCAAAAACTTTCCCAACCCTGTATAACAGAAATCTGTAGTATTTGGATAGGGAGTTTGGGATTCATCTTTTCATAAGGTCTTCAACAATGTATTATGCCACAGACTGATCTAGGCACTGGGGAATATACTTTGGTGAGCAAGATTAACAGTAATTATAAGAGTTTTTAATTCCTTATTCTGAATTTTTACAATTAGACTAATTCCAAAACACTTAGTTAACAAAACTATTTCTTTTGGGGGAAAAAGTGTATAATTCAGTGAGACAGGCTGTCTCTAACAGGCTCCTCTGTTTCTGCCTGTAAAATGAAGGTGTTCCACTGTGCTTTATCCTAAACTCTGGCTTTCTCCTCATTCCCTTGGTAATGGTGAGTCTCACTCTACAGTCTTAGTTAAGATTCCCATGTTTATATCATGTTTATGTCTAGCCCTCATCTGTGCTCTGAGTTCCTAATAAGTACGCTTGGATTGAGTTCCTTGACATTACCATGTGGATATCTCACTAACACTTCAATTTCAGTATCTGAAATTGTACTCTGCATCTTGTCTGTCAGTCTTGCTGCTTCTTCTGACTTCCTTTTTTCTATGAACACTACCACTATCTTCGTTACCCAGAATAGAAACTGGAGATTCTCTTCTTGTCCTTAGGCCTTATGCCTCATCTTTGCTGCATTTTATCATTTTTATTTCCTCAATGTCTCACCTACCACCAGCTTCTTATTCCTACTGCATTTCATCTCAGTTGAGGCCTACTGATTAGTGTCCTTCTCTGCCGCCTGTCATTCACACCGTCAGGTGCCTCTTCCTGAAGCATTGCTTTCATTCTTGTCATTTCTCTATTCAGATACCTTTAGTAACTCCCCATATTCCCTACAACTTTTAACTGGCTCAAACCTCCTTTTTAACCTTTTTATATACTTCACTCCTCACATGCTAGTCTCTAGTCAAACTAAAGTACTTGGCATTTTCTGAACATGCATTGTGCTTTTCCACCCTGGTGTGTTTTGCTGATAGCATTCCCTCCTTTTGAAATGACATACTTCTTTATGTCTTATCAGCTGAAATCCAACTCATTCTTTATGTTCTCTACTCAGATTTCACCTACTTGAAAAGCCATTCTAGATTATCTTAGCCTAAAAGAGAACCTTTCCCTTATCTGTACTCTTCTATGGTTTGTGATATACCGTAGCTTTATTATCATGTTTTGTTCCTTTCTCTTTTTTTTTTTGAGACAGAGTTTCGCTCTTGTTGCCCAGGCTGGAGTGCAATGGTGTGATCTCAGCTCACTGCAACCTCCGCCTCCTGGGTTCAAGCGATTCTCCTGCCTCAGCCTCCCAAGTAGCTGGGATTACAGGTGCGCACCATCCCCGGCTAAGTTTTTGTGTTTTTAGTAGGGACAGGGTTTGGCCATGTTGGCCAGACTGGTCTTGGACTCCTAACCTCAGGTTATCCTCCTGCCTTGGCCTCCCAAAGTGCTGGGATCATAGGCGTGAGCCACCACACCCAGCCTGTTCCTTTCTCAATTGTAAATACTCTGAGGGCACAAACAGTTTATTCTAAGATTCTTCCAATCCTTATAGCACCAAGAATAGTGCATTAGTTTCAGTAAATTCAATTCTTATATTTGCTGAATATCCACTATGTGCATTTTCTGAAAGCACTTAAGATTATGGGGGCAGTAGATCTATAAAGAAGTGATTATGATTTCAAATGGGATAAAGTAGATGTTGTGACTGAAGTACTTTTGGATCCTAGAGCAAGGAGGGGTGAGATAAGTTGTGAGGAATTACTATGGCATGTTCGCTGGAAGCTTGAGAATTTGTAGCTAGTGAAACAACCCAATAGTTGCATAGATTTGGAGGTGTTCAGAGTCCAAGTAAAATGCTGCTTTCTCAGATCTAAAATTGACACCATTCGGTGTAATATGACATTTTGATTTTTAGATTAAACTTTGAAAAATTATATATTTTATTTCTGAAATCTTTGTTTTTTGTTTAAAATTTTTTTTTAGAGACAGGGTCTTGCTCTGTTGCCCAGACTGGAATGCAGTGGCATGATCATAGCTCACTGCAGCCTCAGACTCCTGGGCTCAAACAGTCCTCCCACCTTAGCCTCCTGAGTGGCAGGAACTACAGGTCCGCATCACCATGCCTGGCTAATTTTTAAATTTTTTGTAAAGACAGAGTCTGGCTATGTTGCTCAGGCTGGTCTCAAACTTACAGGCTCAAGTGATCCTCCTGCCTTGGCCTGCCAAAGTGTGGGAATTATAGGTATGAGCCACTGTGCCTGGCCCTGAACTCTTTGAAGTGTAGAATTAAATAATTAGATTTTTATAGTACCAGCTGATAGCCATACTTAACATTTCTGTGATACGCTGATTTGTTTTGTTTTGTTTTGGCTCCATCCTGGTGCATATGTTGAACTTTTCCTGTGGTTTGTTTTTGTTGCAGATGGTGTGGACGGAAAGCAAGCTCGCAGAACCAATTCTAGCACTCCCTTAGGGGAGCTTTTTGATCATGGCCTGGATAGTTGGTCATGTGTTTACTTTGTTGTAACTGTTTATTCCATCTTTGGAAGAGGATCGACTGGTGTCAGTGTTTTTGTTCTTTATCTCCTGCTATGGGTAGTTTTGTTTTCTTTCATCCTGTCCCACTGGGAAAAGTATAACACAGGGATTCTTTTCCTGCCATGGGGATATGACATTAGCCAGGTGGTAAGTATGTGTTCTACCTTAAATTTTCAACATTGCCATGATACTTTTGGAAAGCTTTTGTCATTGCTTCTTTATTGCTCTTAGGCTTTTTTGATTAGAATTGATATGTACTTTAAAATTTTTTATTTTTATTTATGGAAAATTTCAAAAAAAGTAGAATAGTATAGTGAATAGTAAAGTAGAGAGAATAGCTAAGAAAAAGTAGAATAGACCCTAATATACCTACTGGTTAGCTTCAGCAGTTAGCACACGTGGTTATTCTGGTTTCGTATATAACCTCCCTGAGCCCTTTCTCAATTATTTTATTTGTTTTTGTTTTGTTTTGTGTTGTTTTTGTTCTTGAAATGGAGTCTCACTCTGTCACCCAGGCTGGAGTGCAGTGGCGTAATCTCAGCCCATTGCAGCCTCTGCCTCCCGGGTTCACACGATTCTCCTGCCTCAGCCTCTCGAGTAGCTGAGATTTCAGGTGCCCACTACCATGCCCGGCTAATTTTTATATTTTTAGTAGACACAGGGTTTCACTATGTTGGCCAGGCTGGTCTCAAACTCCTGACCTCAAATGATCCTCCTGCCTTCACCTCCCAAAGTGTTAGGATTACAGGCATGAGCCACCATGCTTAGCCCTTCTCAATTATTTTAAAGGAAATTTCTGATATTATATGATAAATACTTCACTATCTCTAAATAAGAGCTTCCTTTAAAAAAAATCACAATGCCAGTATTACACCAAAAATTTAACAATTTCTTAATGTTATTAAATGTTCATTTGAACTCTTGATTTTGTAAAGAAAGATATGCACATAGAATTGAATGGTTGGCTTTTTGTGTTCATTGCCACCTTTTCAGTGTGTAGAGAGATTTCTTTTTTCTTACTTTAATGACCTTGCTATTAACTCTCCCTGCCTTTGAATCCCAGCTTTTTGTGTTGCCATTTTGCCCATTTGCACCTACGTCTCCAGTAAAGAAATCAGAAGTTGGAGTGTTTGTTGAAGGAAGTGGTTGGGTGGGTAAATTTGGATCATCTTACAACTTAACCAATTTATGAGTTGCTGTTAAAGTGCACCAAATGATGGCCAGTTGCTTGCATTGTCTAGAAGTTAGTTATTTTATAGCATTGTTGGCTAAAAGATTTTTTTTGTTTGTTTGTTTTTGTTTTTGTTTTTGTTTTTTGTGACGGAATTTCGCTATAGTTGCCCAGGCTGGAATGGCGGGATCTCGGCTCACTGCAACCTCTGCAGGGTTCAGGGGTTCTCCCGTCTCAGCCTCCCAAGTAGCTGGGATTACAGGCATGCACTACCATACCTGACTAGTTTTGTACTTTTAGTAGAGATGGGAGTTCTCCATGTTGGTCAGGCTGGTCTAGAACTCCCGACCTCAGGTGATCAGCCCGCCTCGGCCTCCCAGAGTGCTGGGATTACAGACATGAGCCCCCATGCCCGGCCAAAAGATTGTATTTCTAAAGGTAAGAAGACTTGCCACAAAAGGTAAGAAGACTTGCCACATACCAAATATAAGCATACTTCTTGCTTTTACTAAAACTGTTTGACTTGACTTAATGTTGCATAAAGCATGGTGACTCCTGATCTTTCTAGCGTTAATGCTTCTGTATGCTTTTGTCTGCATTTTCCTTCCAGACTATTTCTTTTGTCTACATAGTGACTGCGGTTGTGGGAGTTGAGGCCTGGTATGAACCTTTCCTGTTTAATTTCTTATATAGAGACCTATTCACTTCAATGATTATTGGTAAGAAGCTCCATGTTGAAGCCTGTTTTAACCATCACTTTGTTATCAAAAGAGCCGGTATTTGACTATAACAAGCAACAACACCCTTTGCCTCACAAAACCTCCAGGAGGCAGAACAACCCTACAACCTTGTAGGATTTCAGCCTAACCATTAAGAAAAATAAGGTTTCTTTGTTTTTGGGGTTTTTTTTGTTCAGCATCAGCTATTTCTAATCAGAGGGAAATATCAAAATAGATCACACAAGCCTGATAAAGTGACTATTCAGATTAACCTAGGCTGTATTGGAGGGTCCACATTTGGTATAGGTTTTATATTTATCTCAAAGTTGAAAATTACTAGTTTGTATGAAATACAGGACAGATGAAATGTAGAGATTATTTTTACAGGACAGATGAAATGTAGAAGCTTAATCAAAAAATTAAGCTTCTATTCCTCTCAGATATCCTCCTTCTTAACCCACTGATTGCTAAAGATTTTTTATAGTGGTAATCTTTCTGTTTTGATTTTAGCTAAAGGGGATATCTATAGAATAATTGACTGAGTGGAGGAGGGTATTAGTGGTATGGAAAGAGGTAAAGAGAAATCTAGATTGTTATTTTGGGGCCCCAGGAGTGGCACTGAGAACCTTTGTAGAAGTGAAAAGGTATATGTGTGGGCTATGTCCTGTGTTCTGTTCTCTTATCTAAAAAATAGGCCAGGCACAGTGGCTCATGCCTATAATCCCAGCACTTTGGGAGGCTGAAGTGGGAGAATCTCTTGAGCCCAGGGGTTTGAGACCAGTTTGGGCAACATAGTGAAACCCTGTCTGTAGAAAAAACTGAAGTTAATCAGGTGTGGTGATGTGCACCTACCTGTAATGCTAGCTACTTGAGAGGCTGAGGTCGGAGGATCACTGGAGCCCAGGAGTTGGAGGTTACAGTGAGCTATGATTGCATGTGCCACTGCACTGTAGCGTGGGTGACAGAGTGAGACCCTGTCTCAAAAAAAAATAATAATAATAAATTAAAAAAATAACCCTTTCCCATTTGGTGAACCTTGGTAATGGAATGGGAATTAGGTAAGGCTTAGAAACTGTTTAGAAGACAGCATATTAGGCACTGCTTTCAGAAAAGGAATGGTTTGGGCTTTTTTCTGTAGCTCTGGACTACATATTTTAGGAGCTATCTTGAAATCTATCAAATGTTCATTTTTGATGCCTGTATAAACTGTTATTTCTTTACCTCAAAAAGGCTATTTTTCTTCTCCAATTATGTAGTGACTCTTTTGATTGTCCCATGGGCAGGTTTCCTGCATGTTGCATTTAAATGTTAAATTTAGATAAGACAGAATTCTCTGGTATATGAGACATATTTTTTAATGTTAAGTGTGTACTCTAATAAGCACATAATTTTCTTTATAATGTTTCTACTTTTATATAATAAACCCCTATGTACTGTTATCCAGTCTCAACTATTTTCAGTACCAGTGCCAATCTTGTTTGAAATGTGCCAGTACTCTCTAGCCCCTGGCTTAGCCCCCTGGGTTGTGTTATAATATACAGTTTATTTTACTTACTGACACATTTGCCTTTATATTTGACCTACCATGTGGTTGGTGTTCTTTCCCAGAAGTTTGAAGGACTTTCTTTAGGTTTTTTTATAGTGCAGGTCTGGTAGCAGTTTATTCTCTCTTTTTACTTATGTGACAATGTATTGATTTTGCCTGAAGTTTTTCTTTTGGCATTTTGAATACATCATTTTAATGTCTTTTGACATCCATTGTTTCTGAGTCAACTCATATATCACTGTCACTCTGTAATGTATTAGTTTTCTCTTGTTGCTTTCAAGGTTCTGTTTTTATCTTTGGCTTTCAGAAGTTTGACTATAATGTACTTAGGTGTGGTTTTCTTTGTGTTTGTCTTTCTTGGTATTTGTTGAGCTGTTGACTCTGTTGGACCTGTAAATTAGTATTTTTGACTGAATGTGGGAAGTTTTCATTCACAGTTTTACTTCTTGAGATATTTTTTCTTCCCCTCTCTCTTCTCTTCTGGGACCCCACTTACATGTGTGTTACACAGGTTTGCTTGATACTGTCCTAAAAGTAATTTTCTGCAGCTTGATTAAGTTTTCTTTAATCTCTTTATTCTTTGTAGTGGATAACTTCTATTCATCTATCTTTAAGTTCATTGCTTTTTTTTTTGTCTGCCATCTCCAATTTGTGGTTGAGCCCATCTAGGAAATCTTTCATTTAAGTTATTGTACTTTTCCCTGGGTGCAGTGGCTCACACCTGTAATCCCAGCACTTTGGGAGGCTGAGGTGGGAGGATTGCTTGAGGCTAGGAAGTCAAGACCAGCCTGGGTAACATAGTGGGATCCCATCTCTACAAAAAATAGAAAAATTTAGCTGAATATGGTGGCACATGCCTGTAGTCCCAATTACTTGGGAGGCTGAGGCAGGAGGATCACTTGAGCCCAGGAAGTCGAGGCTGTGGTGAGCTGTAATTGTGCCACTGCACTCCAGCCTGGGCAACAGAGTAAGACCCTGTCTCAAAAAAAAAAAAAAAAAAAAAGTTACTGTACTTTTCAGCTCTAGAGTTTCCATTTGGGTTTTTTTTTTTTTTTTTTTTTTTGAGACGGAGTCTCGCTCTGCCGCCTAGGCTGGAGTGCAGTGGCCGGATCTCAGCTCACTGCAAGCTCCGCCTCCTAGGTTTACGCCATGCTCCTGCCTCAGCCTCCCGAGTAGCTGGGACTACAGGCGCCCGCCAAATCGCCCGGCTAGTTTTTTGTATTTTTTAGTAGAGACGGGGTTTCACCGTGTTAGCCAGGATGGTCTCGATCTCCTGACCTTGTGATCCGCCCGTCTCAGCCTCCCAAAGTGCTGGGATTACAGGCTTGAGCCACCGCGCCCGGCCTCCATTTGGTTTTTAAACTTTCCATTTGTCTGTTAAGATTCTTCTGTTCATTATTATCTATCATATTTTCCTTTAGTTCTTTGAACATATTTAACATTGCTGCTTTAAAGTCTGTCTACTGAGTCCAACATCTGGGCCCACTTAAGAGTCATTTTCTGTTGACTGCTGTTTTTTTTTTTTTTTTTTTTCTATTTCTTTGCATATCTAGCAATTTTGTTGTTGTTGTTGAAAACCAGATATTATAGATTACATTTGTGGAGACTATAATCTGTTCCGCTCTGAGGATTTTTGTTTTTTTGTTCTGATAGGCATTTAACTTGTTTGGACTCAGATGAAAAAATTTGTCCCATCACATTGTATATTAGCTCTTGTCTCTGGTTATTTTCAGCTTTTAGCTGCTGCTTTTTTAGCTGGGTCTCTTGGGGGTCTCCTTTGTGTCTGTGTAGTTTAGTGGTCAGCCAAAGATTTGGGCAAAGTCAATACTGAGATTTTGGCGCTCACCTCTCTGTGATTTTTTTGCTTCTGGAGTTTCCCCATCCTGAATCTTCAGCTGCTCTTCCAGCAATTGTGTTCTGCCCCCAACCCTCAAGCCAGTAAGAGTTTTGCCTTCTTCAGCCCAGTCTGAGTGTGAGTTGGAAACACACTTAGAGAGACAACAGACTCACATCTCACCAAGAACACCTCTGTCTTTCAAGGACAGCATGTCCTCTACTTTCTGCCTTCTCTTTCACTCTATTCTGTGGGGTCTTCTATTTGCTTGCTTAGTTTAGCATCCATACCCAGGAATTTGGGCAGAGTATATTCTCAGATTTAGAATCTCAACCCTTCTGCATCTCTCTCTTCTACAATACCCCCACCCTGCTTTCTAGTTCCTCTGCTGCTCTGAATTATGTTAACTGCTTCCACAAGCTGGTAAGGAAGACCGGCTTTCCATCATCTGGGCTGGGACAGACAGGGTAGGCAAGCCACAAACTGGGAGTTGTTCCCCAGTGTTTCAACCGTAAATGTTTCTCGAATTTCTCTCTGCCCTTGAGTATTTTCTAGTACCTTCAAGTAGTTGTTTTAAATATCTTTGTCTGGTTTTTAATCATTATTTGTGAGAAGAATTGTCCTCCCTTTTTATGCCATCATTAACAGACACCTTCCTTCCTTTAGATTATTTTAAAGCGAATCCCATATATCATTTCTTTTCATCCATAAATACTTCATTGTGTATCTCTAAATGATAAGAATTTCTGTAAAAGAACCACAATTGATGTGTTTCTATAGCTGCCAAGTACCTATATAGTTGCCTTTGGTTGGTATGCCTTTTAAATTTCTATTAATCTGGCTGAGCACGGTGGCTCTAATCTGTTAATCTGGCTGGGCGTGGTGCTGTAATCCCAGCACTTTGGGAGGCCGAGGCAGGCTAATCTTCCAAGTTCAGGAGTTTGAGACCAGCCTGGCCAACGTGGTGAAACCCCATCTCTACTAAAAATACAGAATTAGCCGGGTGTGGTGGCGTATGCCTGTAATCCCAGCTCTCAGGAGGCTGAGGCAGGAGAATCGCTTGAACCTGGGAGGTGGAGGTTACAGTGAGTCAAGATCGCGCCATTGCCAGCTTGGGTGACAAGAGCGAAACTGTCTCTAAATAAATAAATACGTTTTTAAAAAATGTCTTTTAATCTATGTAGCTTTCCCCTGTTTTTCCTTTGAAGTTTATGTGTTGAAGAAAGTGGGTCATTTGGCCAACAGAATTCTTAGATTCTACATTTTCCTGGTTGTGGTCTCATGGTATTGTTTAACATGTTCCTCTACCCCTCACTTTTCCTGTAAACGATAGTTAGATCTGTGAGCTTAGTTTGATACAGGTTTAATTTTGGGGGTCGGGGGCGTGCTGGAGAACAATACTTATTAAGTAGTGGTCTTTCTATTGCATCACATTAGGAGGCAGGTAGCGAGTTTAGGTTTTGTATGTCTGTTCCATCTGCTACAAAGTTTGCATCATCACTTTACCGTACGTATATATATGTATATATTTTAACCTGCTACCTTAAACTATTAAGGGTTAAACTTCACCTAATTATATTAACAGACATTGATTATCATGACTTAGGAATTCATTCATTCAATGGATAGGTAAGGAAATAAAGTTTTTAGTTTTATGGTAAAATACCTCATAAATACATACTGATAATTTGAAAGCAAATTTGATAGTACAGAATTTTTACTTAACCTCATTGATCTTACATTTTTATTTCCTTTAAACTTACGACAAAATCCTTGGTTTTCAGTGACACAGAATACTCACTTGCTTTATTCCGTGAAGTACAACAGTCTCATAAAACAGTACCTAAATCAGCAAACAGAGGAAAACTGAAAATTAAGATTTTGTTTATTTTGCAGTTTTATTTGTCCTTGTGACTTGTCCCACTAGGTGTGTCCAGTCAGTTTACTATATTTTAAAGTCACCACTCTGTGGTTATGCCACCAGCTGTGGATTTATACATCTAGGTTTTTTTTGTTTTACTTTAAAAATTACTTTTTCTTTTAAAATTCATTTTTCCTTTATAATTATGTAAAATATTTGTGATAACAAAGTCAAATTTACAGAACGAGGTATATTCAAAGAAGTCTAGCTTCTATTGCTACCCAATCCTTTCTTTCCTCATTGTTTCTTTCTTATTATAAGTAAATATTTGTGTTTCATTTTATCACCCACTTTCATAGATACATGGTAGCATTCCATTCTATATGTACCATACTATATACTGTGCCTTTTTTCCTGGCCCCCTTGCTTAATTGTATATCCTAGCGATCACTCCATAGTGGTCTATAAGAATCCTCCTCAGTCCTCTTACAGCTACCTGGCACTTCACTGTGTGGATGTACCATAGTGTGTCTAACCATCCCCCTATCAATAGACATTTGGGTTAGTTCCAGTTTTTGCTGTAGTACAAATTGCTGCAGTGAATAGTCTTGTATGTCAGTCTTTTCGTGTTTTTGCCAGGGTGTTGAGGAAGAGGTCCCTAGAAGCAGAATTTGCCTTTCTCTTACTATGAATGAGCTTTTCTAGGTTTAAGAGCCATTTGTATGTCTTTTTCTGTAAATTTTACATCGCTCAAGCAGGTTTTTTTTTTTTTTTCTATAGGGTTATTGGCCATTTCCTTTATTTTTAGAAACTCTTCATGTATTAGGTATATTAATCCTTTAATATAGATTATAGTTTTCCCCATTATTGTTTCTCTTTTTAATTTTTCTTAAGGTACTTTTAGTCTTGGTGGTTTTAATTGAAGTACCTACTTAATAAATAAACTGGAAATGTAAGGAACGAAAATATTTTTTATGACCATGCTAACCTTGGTATCCTTGGATTATATCTCATTCAACTTGGTCCTTTTTTTTTTTTTTTTTTTTTTTAAAACAAATTCTACTCTGATTTTTCTCTAGCTGTTAAGTTTCCTATGTTATGAAGTCTGGGCCTTCACTTGTGGCAAGATGAAAAGCAGGTCTGCATATGTATGGTCTCTATCACTGTTCTCTACTTGAAACTTAGAGCTTCATAGACAAGTATTTAACAATTAAGTACTCGTTACAGAAAAGTATATTAAGTACTAAAGAGAAGAAACAAAAGATGCAGCCTTTCTCTGGCAACCTGTATAGAGCCCTGGCTTTCTGCATGCTCACTATACTGGAGATAGTTATTTCAATATTTTTAAAACTAAAATTACTCTTGGTGGCAAATCTTTTGCTAGTTTGTCTCAGCCTATTTCTGACACCTCAGAGCTACGAGTAATTCTGCATTAATTCATTTAGCCTTGGCTTCCCTCCAGTGCTTCCCAGCTTTACATGGAGTAAGCTGCTAAAAATTTCTGAGAACACTGAGGACCTCAGGTGGTCTTCTCTTTCCTTTCCCTCTAAGTTCGTCTAATTTGGGGAACTTTGTTCTACTTGGGCTTGGAAGTAGCAGAGTACTTCTTTTTTAGAGATAAGATTTCTGTTGGGTTTTAAGATAAGATTAAGCCAAATGTCTTAGGAATTGTTTAGAAGGAATGTTTTCTACCTTTAAGAAATCTTTAAGGCCATAGCTGCATTGACCCTCAAACCAAGTAGAGTCACCAGGTAACTGGAATAGACAAACTGGGGCTAATATGTTGCATGACAATGGAACATCCAAATGAAGTGCCCAGCAGCTTGCCAGATACATTGATTCGGAGTTTGAGAGAGAAAATAACTAGGAACTTATATCACTATAGATCATAGGATCAAAGAATTTTAAAGATGTAAGGGACACTAGAAAATAGTTCAACCCATCCCCATTGTACAACTGGAATCTGAAGTTCAGATTGTTAGAGTTTGCCCAAGAGTCCGTAACTAGATTTTGCAATCATCTTTTGTAAGCTTGTAATTGAGCTTTAAAAGAAGATTCTTGGCCGGGCGCGGTGGCTCAAGCCTGTAATCCTAGCCCTTTGGGAGGCCGAGACGGGCGGATCTCAAGGTCAGGAGATCCAGACCACCCTGGCTAATACGGTGAAACCCCATCTCTACTAAAGAATACAAAAAACTAGCCGGGCGACGAGGCGGGCGCCTGTAGTCCCAGCTACTTGGGAGGCGGAGGCAGGAGAATGGCGTAAACCTGGGAGGTGGAGCTTGCAGTGAGCTGAGATCCGGCCACCACACTCCAGCCTGGGCGACAGAGCCAGACTCCGTCTCATAAAAAAAAAAAAAAAAAAAGATTCTCAGAGAGAGAGAGAGAGAGAGTACAAGTACAGTGGGGCACCCAGAAGTAATATGCAGGAAGTAGAATTGCCAACAAAGGATACAGAATGAAATGGTGAGATGGCTGGTAGAAACATAGGGAGAATGGCATCACAAAGGCAAAGGGAGGAAAGAATTTCAGTTTAGTGGATAGTCAACCAAGGCATTTCACTTAGGAGTCAGGAATGAAAAAACGACACTGAATTTGAACATTAGGAAAGCTTGGTAAATTTCAAGAGTATAATTTCTGCAAAGTTGGAACACAGTGAATAAAAAAGTTCTAAGAAATTGAGGACAACTGAAAAGTTTAGCAAATGATAAGACAAAGCAGAAGAAGATAGTAGATAGTGAGGACAGTAGAATCAATGGGAGGGTTTCTTGGGAAGGCCATCTTTGTTTTAAAGTTTGTGGGAAGAGAACCAGTGTGCAGATGGAAGTAGCTAGGGGGAGAAATTGAAAATGCTAGGAAGACTGGGTGCGGTGGCTCATGCTTGTAGTCTCAGCTGCTCAGAAGCCTGATGTAGGAGGATTGCTTGACCCAGGAGTTCGTGACCAGCCTGGAATATACCCAGACCCTGTTTCCAAAAAAAAAAAAAAAAAAAACTAGGAAAGTAAAAAATAAATGTGAAGCAACAGGATTCTCCCTTTGAGTAGCTCATGCTTACTGTGCAGTTTTGGTACCCCATACCATACCATTCCAGGTATCTTAACATGTCATAACTCATTCACTTCTCAAAGCTCTGTGGGGTTGCTACAACTGTTATCTCTATTTTATAAATAAGGAAACTGAGGCAGTAAAACACCAACTTGCCTGAAGTCCCATGATCAGTTCATGGTACAGCTGAAATTGAGGCCCAGCTGGCTCTTCGAGTCTGCCCTCTGAATCACCAAATTGTACTGCCACTCTTCCTGTTGTAAATGTTGTTTATAAATGTATTTAATTTTATTACAGAAGTAAACTTGAACCTGAAATGTTTGGGGTCTAAAAATTTGTTTTGCATGATTCAGTGATAATGTAATAATCACTCTTGAATAAGCATAATAATTGAATAATTATTCCCTTTAGGTTGTGCGTTATGTGTGACTCTTCCAATGAGTTTACTAAACTTTTTCAGGTAAGTATTTTATTTTTTAAATGGACAAGAAATATGAAGTTTTAGCAGTTGTTAGCTGAACTTAGGGATCTATTTTCCTTTTGGAATCGGGACATTTTGAAAAGGTCACAAAACCTATATTTTAAGTCTAGAATGGGGTAGGATAGTTTGGGGTGTCTGTGGTGGGTAATGTAGTCATTTCAAACACAGCACAAAACTACTAGTTCTTTTGTTATGGTTTTGGACTAATCAAATAGTCTTCTAATGAGGCCAGGCATGGTGGCTCACACCTATAATCCCAACACTTTGGGAGGCTGAGGCGGGCGGATCATGAGGTCAGGTTTGAGACCAGCCTGACCAACATGGTGAAACCTGTCTCTACTAAAAATATAAAAATTAGCCGTGTGTGGTGGCGTGTGCCTGTAATGCCAGCTACTCAGGAGGCTGAAGCAGGAGAATTGCTTGAACCTGGGAGGCGGAGGTTGCAGTGAGCCAAGGGCATGCACTGCACTCCAGCCCGGGCGACAGAGCAAGACTCTGTCTCAAAAAAAAAAAAAAAAAAAAAAAAAATTTTTAGCAAGATCATAAAAATTCTGAATGTTTATAGTTTAGGACCAAACTGGACCTGTGCTGACTTGTCTTAAATAGCCCTTCTACAGAACTTCCCATGTGGGTTGTGGGGAGAAGGGAGTTGCTCAGGTGGAGTTTCATTTCTCTGATCTATGTGCTTCTCCACTTTTGCTCAGCCACACTGAATTTGCCTATTGTGTCCTGAATATATTTTGCTCTTTCCTTCCTTAGTAATTTTGCTCCCACTGTTTCCTTTGCTCCTTTTTCTTCTGGTTGAAACATTTTCTTAAACTTCCCACTTCGTCCTTTAGTTCTGAAATCTGTGTAGCAGAATCTTATTTACGTTAAACCAAGCTCTATTAAACTTCTTCATTTATTGGAGCTGGCAGTCATTTATAGAAGCCATACAGTTTAAAGCTCTGAAGGATGTAGAGATTATTTCTCTACATTTTCTCCTCATTTTATAACAGCCAGGCTCTGACTGGGCAACATATTGCCCAAGGTCGTGTCATCAGTGGTGGAAGCAGGACTGGAATTTGGAGCTCTCTTCAGCTGAGCAGACATGTATTGTATAACCTCCTGTGTGCTTAGAGACACTGAGATGTGGTATGCCAGTTGCACCTCAGAGTCTTTCATGTGAGCTCTGTCTCACTCTAAGCTCTCTATCACTTTGTGTCAAAGCTGCACTTTGAGGTACTCTTTTAATATTTTATGTTCATCTTATTTCCCCCATTAGAATATCTCATAGAACAAAGTCCAAATTTTATTCATCTTTATATTCTTAGCATAGCAGTTGATAGTTTGGTTTAAAGAGAAAGAAATGGGATTAGAGGTCAGAAGATTTCAGTTCTAACCCTGGCCCTGCCACTTGGTAGCAAGTTTTGTAAATTTAAATTCTCTTATCCTCACTTAGCCTGTCTGTAAAATGGGATTAATGATGTTGGTTCTGTCTATGCCACAAGATTATTGTGAGTATAAAATAAGTGTATAAATAAGAAAACTATAAACTACAGTACAAGTACTGTATAATTTATATGTAATAATGTTCTTTATATTACTTAATTTTTTAGTATTACTTTTTTTTTTTTTTTCCAGAAGCTATAAAAATAACACCTTGAAACACAATTCAGTCTATGAAGCTGTGGTTCCCTTATTTTCTCCATGCTTGCTATTCATTTTGTCTACAGCGTGGATCCTTTGGTCACCTTCAGATATTTTAGAGCTACATCCTAGAGTATTCTACTTTATGGTTGGAACAGCCTTTGCCAACAGCACAGTAAGTTTTTTTTCTTTTAAAAATCATAATATATATTAGGAATGTATGACAGAATTTGATAATTTGAAAAATCTTTAATATTAGAATAAACAGATTTTAATTTAAAGATTTTTATTTCAGAAATTTGAAAGAATAGTAACCTCAGAAACTGAAATGCTGAAAATTTTTTTGTTTTGCCCTTTGAAACCAATAGGATTGGAGACTACAGTAGTATTTTGGAACTGTGGCACACTTGAATTTTTTATTTTGGTTGCCTGCTGAAGAATTCATGGAAAAAATTTATAGATTCCCTTTAGACTCTAAATATATTACCAGTATGACTGAAATGGCTGTAGACTTAAATGATTATTTTAGGAAGCTTGGAAGAGATTTTTGAGAAAGAGAAAACACACACTTTAAAAATCAGCTGATTTTAAGATTAGGAACGTGGAATTTAAAACTTTGTAATAACATATTTTTATAAATTCCTTTCCATGCTGGACTGTGCAAGAGAGCAGACAGGAAGCAGAGATCAGGAGTTGAGAAAAGACCCTGATAGTCCTGAAAGCCAGAAGGTCTGTGTTCTAGCTCAGGCCAGTTCCTTAGAAGTTTTTATTTTTATTTTGTAACTTAGCTACTCATCTTATGTTTCCATGTTTGTAACGTGTGTAATATCCCAAGTCCTGCTGACTTTATAGGGTTTAAACATCTAAAAACACTAATGCATTGTATAAAAAGTATCTCTGAAAGAATTATAATAAGTAAGCTCTTCAAAAATAAAGAAGCCAAAGAGGTTTTGAGATATTAATTATGGCAACGGGACTTAACTGGAGGTAGCACTTCTTCATCATTGCTATAAAGAAACTTAATTGTGTGGGGGTGTGGGAGGCTATTTTGAATTTTTTTTTTTTTTTTTTTTACATATCATAGAGTCTTAAAATTGAGAGAAATTTCTTTTATTCAAACTGTTGCCCAGTGAAAGAATGCCTTCTATAGCATCCTTATTCAGTTATCTTCAAGCCTCTTCTGACACACACTGTGAGGGTGCATGGGTTTTTGGGCAGGGCCAGGGGTCCAGTCGGGCCCCTAAGCATGAGAACTTCTGAACTTAGATAATGTAAGTGTGTTGGTTCAGGTACTTAAATGCTTTTCAAATGTTGGAATGACTAGTTTTGGAAGTGTTTTGCTAATGAAATTTTTCTTTTTTTCTCTCTTATTTTTTTAAACTAACGTCCAGTGTCAGCTGATTGTTTGCCAAATGAGTAGTACCCGGTGTCCAACTTTGAATTGGTTGCTGGTTCCTCTCTTCTTGGTTGTCTTAGTGGTAAACCTAGGAGTAGCCTCTTACGTTGAGAGCATTCTCCTGTATACATTAACAACGGCTTTTACTCTGGCCCACATCCATTATGGAGTACAAGTGGTGAGTAATCTACAGCAAAATTGGCTCAATTTGGGTCTTATAAATGGAACCAATAAATGCCTCCAAGTAGAAAGGAGGCAATGGAAAATTTTAAAAAGAAAGTAGCTTATTATAGTAGCTGTAAGGGTTTTGGGATATTCTCTAAATTTTGGATAATATCCAGATGTTTAATTTCAGATGTTGTTTCTGTAATGAGTATATTACTGTAATTACAAATGATTTTAAGGCTGGATAATTATTGTGAGGAATTAGTTCCTATTGTAAGTGGGTATGTATAAGCCATTTTCTTGGTGAGTAGAATTGTAAACTGTTTGAGCCTTTAGTTATATGGGATCAGATAATCACATTTGTTGATTATCGATTTCTTCACTTGCTTCTTTAGCTTTAGGGGCATTTTTATTGTTCATTAACAACATTTGGAAAGAAACTATAATTGGTTGTGTAGTGTGTTTTCCCTCCCACTGCCCAGTTTGCAGCAATTGTGGTGAGAGAGATTAGAATTTCAAACTGAAGGAAGACTTTTGCGTTATTTGAGGTTTTACTTCATGTATGTTATTCTTGAGCCCTCATCAGCAAAATTAATAAATAAGGGGGAATATAGAAGAAAAGAGATTTTAAGAAATGTTTTGTAAGCTTGATATTTTCTTCTAAAACTAATTTTAGGAGAATGGACGAATACAGATATAATGAAATCAAACAGAACCATGTGGTTTTTCTTTCACTTAACATTCTTTTCTAATTATTTTACATATTTTAACATAGGCTGTGCAATATTCCACCAAGGAGATTACTTAATAATGACCCTGCACAGCACAGTTAATCATTTAGGTTGTTTCCAGATTTTCACCATTAGAAATATTGCCCTAGGCTGGGTGTGGTGGCTCATGCCTGTAATCCTAGCACTTTGGGAGGCTGAGGCGGGTGGATCGCTTGAGCTCAGGAGTTCGAGACCACCCTGGCTAACATTGCAACACCCTGTCTCTACAAAAAATACAAAAAACTTAGCCGGGTGTGGTGGTACAGGCCTGTAGTCCCAGCTACTTGGAGGGCTGAGGTGGGAGGATCACTGGAGCCCAGGAGGTCAGGGCTGCAGTGAGCTGAGATGGTGCCACTGTGCTCCAGGCTGGGTGACAAAGTGAGACCCTGTCTCAAAAAAAAAAAAAAAAATCAATAAAAAATAAATAAATAAATAAAAAGAAAGAAAGAAAGAAAAAAATGTTGGCGTAAACAATCTGGAATATTTTTGTTTCATTTACTTTATTTTCCGAGGATAATTTCATAGGAATGGGGTTGTGACAGGGTATTCACACTTTTATGACTCTTCAAACACTTCTATTTGATGTGCTTGTTTTGAAAGGAACCCTGCTATAAATCCATTTGAGAAACAAAATATCTTCTGTATTTTTATACACAGTTTTTAAGTGGGAGAGGCAGCTATCACGCTTGATAACAACTTTATACCTTGCATATGTTGCTAAACTTGGGCTTTCTTCCCTTAGTGTTTCTCTACAAAGTTGCCCTCATTTGTTAGAACAAACTAGATACAATTGTTAAGGAGAAAAAAGCTGTGATGAATTGTGATATAAGACATAATTATTTTTGTTTTTATTTTTACAAATGTAACCTTATATGCCTTATAGCAACACTCTTGGGCCTTTTTCCTGATATTTCATCAGTATATGCATGGCATAGAATATCCATTTGCCAGTGTCTTTTTAAATTGTTTTCATTTACTATAGCCTTTTAGAAGCATATCTTTAGAAAGCTACAAACATGCCAAACCAAACCAAAATACGCTTTTCTTTAAATTACAAAGGTACTACATTTTCATTGTTAAAAACCTGGAAAATAAATAAGAGGCTAACTGGAAAACAACTTAGGATCATCTTTTTTGTCTGTCTTTGTGTTTTTTTACCACGTCTACAACTTCTGGCTAGAAGTTAAAACTTGCTAGGCCACACAAAACATTCACCTTACTGAAATGTAAATAATAGGTATCAAGTAAATGACATACACTCCCTGGCCTTTAAGCTCTTGCCTTCCCACTAGAGATACCCTAACTAATAAAGCCTCTCCAAATTCATAGATCTAGTTTTCTACTATTTCATTGGGATTAGGAGTGATTACTTAGAAATGTTTAGCAAGCTGAATATTGAGTCTAACTATAAATAGTATTACTTGATCTAGATACTACATGTCAACTAATCCTCTAGTTTTTCAGATTTGGATGTGAATTTGAGTGCTCTGGAGGGTTCTGAAGTCTAGATTTTAGTTCCAAGTCCAAACTTTCCCAGGGTAGTTCTAGTACTCCCATTTAGCTGTCTAGCTCTATAGCTGTCCTAATCCAGAAAAACCTTTTCAGTATTTCTCATAATTTTTGCCATGTCAATAAATTGTTATCTCTAGGGTAAATTCTGTGTGCTTTTAAAAACACAATAAGGTACGTATTTGTCACTGTCTCATGTTCTGATTTTTCATAGGTAAAGCAGCTGAGCAGCCATTTTCAGATTTACCCCTTCTCATTGAGGAAACCAAACTCAGATTGACTAGGAATGGAAGAAAAGAATATTGGCCTGTAATAATCTTTCTTTGGGCAGAAAGAAGTACTGTAAATAAATGCTTGTAAATATTTCCTCCATCACCATTGAACTAGACTGATCTGCTTGACAGATATGGGATCTCAGTATGATACTTGGACAGCAGGAATGATACATGTAATCTGAACTTGTGAAATTTTGGACCTACTAACTCTCAGCCTATTTTATTTTTTATAAAACTATGTGACATTTTGGTTGAGCAGAATGTATGTTAGACCAGCAAAATGTTCCTAGTGGTTCTGACTTCATGAGTTTACAATGTTGTGATTCATGCAGGGTTAAAAATGCTTTGTTTTTTGTTTTTTTTTTTTGTTTTTTTAAATACCAAAATTGGTTTCAGATCACTGATAACACTCAGAAAACCATAGTGTGTTTTCATATTTGGTACTTTGTAATAGTGGGAGTAGCAATAGTCCAAATCTAGTATAGGGAAAGGATAAAAATAAGTCACCTTCACCAAGAGATGCCAGTGATTACCAAACAATAGACAGTTGCCAAATACTGGTTTCTCTTTCCCCTGAAAATGGCTTTTGTCCTCAAATGGTAAGAGAACTAACACATTTAGCTAATATATATTTAGATTCTCTAGTATTCTAGCTCTCTTTATTATGGAACAGATCTTGATAAATGGCTTAATTTTCTCCTAAAGAGAAATAATCAGTTGAAAATTTGAGAATGGGTTGTAATTATAGCTCACCCATTGGGATGGTTCATTGTTTAGATGTGGCATTTTCCCCCCTTCAGCTGCAGGTTCCTGAGATTTGGTGCCTGTGAGCTCTGATTGTAGGAATGCATGTGACAGTCCCAGTCTTATGATAATGACTTGTGAGGAATGCAGATAAAAGTACCTTGTAAGATAAATATAAATTGGAGTTAGGAATTTCATGAACCTCTCTATGACCAAAATTAATTTTTTGATTCACTTTGTCTGTCTGTCTGTCCTTCCCCTCTCTCTTTTTTCAGGGTAGGGTGCTGTGTTTTTTATTTCATACAAGATAAAACAGAGAGAAATTCTGACTTCCCCAGCTTGTCCATTTCCCCACTTGAAAACTTTTGATACATATGCCTTACTGAGTACATGCCCGCTTTAGTGTTACTGTGACTTGGAGTAATTTCTGAGGTTTACTGACAAACATAAAAATCCTTTTAATTTTGGTGTGGTTGTTGTGTAGACCATATTTTTTCATGATGTGGATATTCTGTTTCTTTTTTACTTGTCTTCATTTAATTTGGTGGTGGTGAAATTTACTTGCTGATTTTATTTTATTTTTCACTGAATGAAGTTTGTGCTTGAATGAAGAGTGTATCTTAAACCTCCTTTTTTTGGACAGGCTGCACTTGGATAACATAGGCACCACTGTGTTGATATGTAATTAAATTCATAACTATTTATGAATGTGACCATTGTTAAATTTAATTATAGTGTATTTCTTTGTTGAATTTCAGTCTGCTGCTTTGTAAAAAATAACTGCAATTGATGTTTCATTTTTAAAATTTATAAATTCCAATCATTGTCCTTCAAGTTATTAGAAATGAGTCACGGCACTGGCTCATGGTTCTATACTCATTTTAAAAAATTGTAAAGATTGAGGTGTATTTGGTGACTTTCTCTGAGACACAGATGAACGTTGGAAATAGATGAGAAATGGATGCAGAAAAATGCAGATAATGATCCCATGTTTGTTAATTGCCATCATGGAAGTCAGAGAATTAACCAATTAAGTGACGATAACTATTTTTTGTATACCTTGTTCTTTGTTATCTGTAAAATTGAACTGAATAAAGTGTTAATTGTGGGTAGGGGAAAAGCTTTGTTTTAAGATTTCTAAGCTAACTATTTTACCATTTTGTTGACCTTATACACAAGAATGAGATTAATCTGTATTATATAAGAAAAGAACTGATAAATATTTATAAAATGACAGATTTGGACCACAGGCTTTCTTGACCTTGTACAGTATAGTAAAAATACCCTTTACTTCTGGCATTAAGGTCACGTTCTATAGTTTGGGGGCCCTTTTATTTCAAAAGTGTGTTTCTGCCCTCTTTTGGTTGTATCAAATTTATTTGAAAATTGTTTTGTGCCGTACTGTATGACTTGTTTCCCTATGGTGGTAAAGAATGATGCCATAGTCAGTTTTATTGACATTGTTCGATGAAAGAAAAGTGGCTGTCAACAAGGGGAAAGTGAAATTGAGCAATTCACTGTTTCGGGATACTTGTGAATCTTTAGTGTACTGCGGACTCTTTTTCTTGTTTTAGTCTGCCACTCTTGAAAGTGCATCTTGAGAGCTGCCATTTGTTGTCTAGAGATATAGCAGCTGAAGCAGGACTTCATTACAGATAGCTGTGTGCATTTATGTCATGCCAATTACTACAACATTTCCAAAGTATGAAAGGTCTCTCAGGCTTATGCATGATATTGTGGGTGACTTCATGTCCCAGTCTTTCTCCCCAGCATACAGTGTGAGCTGCCTTTTGGGGAGCAATGCCATAATAAGGAGCATACGTGCATGTTTTCTGTACTTTCAGAATAGAGTGCCTTAGCTAGGCCAGAGGGTCGTGTTGTGTTTTCTGCTGACCAAAGTTGCATATACCTGTAAGAAGTGTCTTTTTAGGTTATGGTATTAAAAAAAGTCCTTTCAGGCTTATCAGATAATAATTCTCCTATGTTTGAGGGGGGCATGGAATAAAAAGATTAAATAATACCTGGATAGAGAATGCTAATGCTGCCTTTTGTGATCCTTTAATATTATCCATGCTTTTCGTGCAGTACACAGTTTGACATTGCCACGGTTTACAATGTCATTCTTCCACAAATAGGTAATTGATAGAGTTTATGGATTTTAGTCTTAAGGGTAATAGAGTGAATAACTTCCAAATAAAAAGCTAAATATTCCTCGTCATTTTAATGTCATTATTGAAATACTTTTAATTCTAATTTTGAAAACAAAGCTAAATGCTGATTGTGGTTAGGATGTTATAGTACTAATACCATCATGTTATTTATTCTAATATAGAGGCACTGAGAGGAGGGGAGTGTATGTCTAGAGTTACCCGAATTCTAAATAGGTACCAAAAGAGTATTGATTATGACCTGGAGCCTGAGCTTTGGGAGAATATACAAAGGAAAAAGCAGGCGTAGTTTCCACTTTAAAGGGAAGAAGGGACTTTAACGTCCTGTGAATTTGAAATATCCTATGAATTTGAAAGTTTCCTAAGTGTGGTTTTCAAAGAACTAGTTTATTTTTGTAGTCAGTCAAAATGCATTTGGAATGTACCTTGCTTCCATAACAGACTTTGACTCTATGACCTATGAAGAATAAAAAGATAATCTGAAGGTGTTTGAGTCAGAGGCACTTTTCCCCTTTATATTTTATATAGAAGCCTATTTGTAATTCTTCCTCTTCGTTTTTCACCTGGGTTTCCTCTTAACTACCCACCACCTAGGAGAGAGGCTGCCCACTCAGGTCTTGCCTTGTTGCCGCTAGATGTTGCCACATTCAGACCTCCTTGATTGCCTTAGATCTCTTGACTAGTCAAGGACTGGGAATGTGCCAGAGGGAACAAAGTAAGCTTGATGAGCTGGAACTTTTGACTTTGGATCCCCAAAGAGCCAAAACCAGATACAAAAATCTTTGGTTGTGTTGATGCCTGTGTTCAGAGTGGCCTTATCTTGACCTCAGTTCTGGATTTAAGTACCCTATAGAAAATTTGTGAAGTCAGACCAGAATTTTCTGTGTCCCATTGAGGTGTCTTTGTAAGGCAGCATGCCCTTTCTTGAACACCCTGTGGGTGAATAACTTGAGTAAGTTAGCTGCCAGCACTAGAACCTTCCAGGAAGAATTTTAACTAGTATGCTACATTTGAAGCACTTTGACATGTACATTTAAAGTGACAGTTTTAAAAGTAAAACGGTGTTAAATCTCTGAAACTTGAACGTATGATGCTCTGGGCATTTTAGGAAGCTTAAGTAAATTTCTGATTTTCCTTTATTGATTATGTAACCCATGTGATTTGCATATTTTAGTTTTTATGTTTGACAGTGCTACAAATGACTGACATTGGCAGGCAGTTATTGTAGGGTGTATGGTTAATCATGGTTGTCTAACTTTTCCAGAGAAAGTGGTGATATGCTTCTTCCTTGCATGGAGTTGTGGGGAACTGGATTTGTTGGCTGTTCATTTCCAGTGTTTCTTCAGTGCAGAATAAATGTAACTTTTTAAGCCTGCATGCTAGTAATATGCTTTGCTCTTTAGTAAACAAATATGCAAGAGATAATAATCTATCCTTTTTTTTTAAAGCAGGGATCTGCTCCCTATCTAGACAGATCTTTTAATGCATTAATATTTAGAGTAGCAAAAGAAGTTTTGCCATTTGTAGCTCTCTCACAGGTAGCTTAAGCAAGGGGGTTGTATTGCATATGCTTAGAAAGGCCAGGTTCCCAGAATTGGAAGGTGCCATATACACTGATTTTAGAATATTTTAACAAAGGCTTGTCTCGAGGAAAATCCATTTGGACCGCAGCAGGATTGTTCTGGTCTTCCACAGATCATTCATATGGTCTTTCTCTCTAGAGAATCATTCTTAGAAAGCCAGGCTAAATCAGAGTAGTGCTGTTTTTAAAGCATGTATATTGGATGATGACTATAGAGTACCTTAATGCTATGTTGAAATTGGAAGCAGATTGCTCTCTTCAGCAGCAGATACTACAATTGAAGTTAGAGACAGTACTGAAGACGCAGGGAGTAGCTAAATGCTGTGGATATTTCATGTCTCTTTGGCTAATATCTTCTCTTGAGCAGTTTCTGTGAGTAGCAATTACAGTTATAATTTATTTTAAGGTTTTTATTAAAAGATACACAATTTGCCATGAATTCTAGATTCTGATATTCTTGACAAGCACTTTTTGAATATATCAAAAGTAAGTTCTTGACCTGGAACATATTTAGTTAGTACTTGATGTCACTAACCAAGTTGTAGAAGGAGCCTGTTATAATTCTGCAAGATCTGTGAATAGCATTATAAATCTGGGGCAGGTGCGGTGGCTCACACCTGTAATCCCAGCACTTTGGGAAGCTAAGGCACGTGGATTGCTTGAGCCCAGTAGTTTGAGACCAACCTGGGCAACATGGCGAAACCCTGTTACTGCTAAAAATACAAAAAAATTAGCTGGGCATGGTGGCATGTGCCTGTAATCCCAGTTACTGGGGAGGCTGAGGCAGGAGAATTGCTTGAACCTGGGAGATGGAGATTGCAGTGAGCGGAGATCGTGCCACTGCACTCCAGCCAGAGTGACAGAGCAAGACTCCATCTCAAAAAATAATAATAATAAAAATAAATAAATCTGTTTAAATTACTGTTGTCTTTCAGCATTAGACTTTGAGTTTAATAACTACAAATTGAGACTGCTCACAACATTAACTTTTTTTGTAGGTTATTTTGTTGTTTAGATAACTTGCCTTGCTAGAGGAGCATTCAGGAGATAAAGACTTATCTACGTGTAATGATATGATCGTTTCAAAAATGTGCCAAGAAAGCAAAATTCATTATTGAACTCTAAATTTCCAGGATTTTTTTTTTTTTTTTAAATAGCATTTTCTCTGGGTAAAGGGAAAGGCAATGAATAATTGCCAGCATGTAAACTCCCTGCTGCTCACCTTCCCCGCGTCCCCCTCCATCTAACATAATACGGTACATTTGTAGCCAGTTGTAGAAAAAGAAATTGATATCTTTCTCAGTAAGGTTCCATGCCCTGTCACTAAGAATAGGTGGCAGGAATCATGGCCAAATCAAATATATGAGTTGTTTAGCTTGGTCCTGTTGCAGTTGGCTTTCTGTAGTGTTCTAAAACAAGAGGACGATTCCATTCCTTCTCAGGAACCTAGAAACAACACCACTTGAGCAACTGGAATATGTTTGCCGCAAGCAGAATATTTTGGGGAGAGGGAGAGTAGTTTAATTCAAGTAGTTTAATTGAACATATTAGTCATTCGTCTGGGCCTTGCTGTGTTCATAGTAGCAATGTATGTACCATTTATTTTATCTGGTTAGGTGTGATATGTGTATATGCCTATTTAACATGTATGCATATATTCTCTACATAGGTATGTATGATATATTCATACATACATGCAGTCCACTTGAATATCAGCAAAATGGCCAGCCTTTATTAGATTGTTTCTTAATGTGGACTTAATCTGCATGTGGCCCTTACTCTGAAGCCTCTTCCTGATCTGGAGCCACAGTCTGTCTGTCTTCCAGTTCATCTCAGTCCTCGAGAAAGGCCCTTTAAATATATCACTTCCCCATTTTCCTTTAACCATGGGTTGTGGGAGCCAGAAAGAGCTTTGAGAAAGATGGCTGCTTCCACCAGGGTGGAGGCTTCTAGGTCTGCATGATAGGGCCCATTTCTGGCCAGAGGGTGGCTCTGGGAGCAGTTATGCCACGGGCTTGCTGGGGGAGAACTCTAACACTTGCGGAAACAGAGCTTCATGGCTTGCTTAAATTACTTAGCTGGAATATTTTGAAGTGTCAGATAATGTGATGTATAAATAGAGTATGCCGATGCATTTCGTTGTTTTTGCATTATCTGTATTAGTGTTTCCTATTGCTAGCCCAAATAATCCAGACTGTTTCTTGTCACTGGATTCTGGAAGCCTTGCCCTTTCCACTGGATTTATGTTTATTTCTGCTGCTGTGAAACCCCAAAGTAATGCAGTAGGTTTTAACTGAAAACTGTTTACTTCTATTACTATTATTGATAATTATTTATTGTAATAAAAGTAAAAGTAAATAATTTTTAAATCCTTTTAATTGTTTTCAGATTGTCTTCTTTGTTTTCCTTGGTAGGTGCAAAAGGGGAGGGAGTTATGGGAGAAAACTAATATTCAGCCACTTGTCTCAGGGAATCATTGGTTATTTTAAAGCAAAACACTGAAAAGGTTTTGTTCTGTTTTTAGAAAGATCAGCCACTTGCTCCTGGGCATTTTGTGATCCTGTGACTTGTTTCAAAAGGCAGAATATGAGGCAGATGGCAGTAACAGCTTTTCATAGTATACTGCTCCTGACTCACCCAGAACTGGTTGGTGGCAGTCTCTATAGTCTAATCATGATGGGGTCACACCTGAATTAGTTTGTAAGGTGGTTTCTTCCTCAGAAGCATTTTCCCATAGAAAGAGTGTTAACATATGGTATTAATTTTCCAGACGAATCCCATAAAAACCTGTTAGACCACACTTAGTACATCTAAATTATAGTACAGAAACTATAACTCCCATTACATGACATTGCTTCTGAGGAGAATATTTCCCATTTTGATATCGATCTCTCAGCTCTGGCAGTAGGTACTTAAAAAAAATTTCAGGCCAGGCGCAGTGGCTCACGCCTGTAATCCCAGCACTCTGGGAGGCCGAGACGGGTAGATCATGAGGTCAGGAGATCGAGACCATCCTGGCTAACAGTGAAACCCCGTCTCTACTAAATATAACAAAAAATTAGCCGGGCGTGGTGGCCCGCACCTGTAATCCCAGCTACTCGGGAGGCTGAGGCAGGAGAATCGCTTGAACCTGGGAGACAGAGGTTGCAGTGAGCTGAGATCGTGCCACTGTACTTCAGCCTGGGCAACAAAGCAAGACTGTCTCAAAAAAAAAAAAAAAAATTTCAGTAACAGGCTTGAAGACAGGAAGAAAACACCCCATGTTTTAACCCAGGCTGTTCTCTCTTAATCCCTTTCCCTCCCATGCTCTTGGTTGTGGTAGCAGTTATTCCCTCCCTTTTATCTGCAAACCTCAAACACCTCTCAAATTCCTGATGACAAGTACCAGGTAGATACTATGTAACCACTCTCAGGGCTACCAAAACTTAAAAAAAAAAAAAAAAAAAACCTATGCCCCCAAAGGGTCTTACTCTTCTTGCCACTCTCATCTTTTTTCCTCTGTTCACAAATTTCCTGAAAGAAAACTTTACAACTGATCCTTCAATTTTTCTTCTTTTCATTCTGAGTTTTCTTAAAACCTCCCAAAGTTTTCATAAAATGGCTATTTCTTAGTCATGTTCAACTCTGCAAACTTTAAAGAGCTTTTTACTTCTTTCTAAGCCTTAGTTTCCTCTATAAAATGGGATTAATATGACCACAATTACACTATGTGAAGGATTGAATGAGAATAATGCATGTAGGGTGTTTAGCACAGTCAGTGGCCTAAGGTAGGTGTTGGGTTTCTACTAATATCTAGTTCTCTGTCTTTTTTCTTTGAACTTTTTTCTAAACCATGTGACAGCTTATGACTTCCATGCCTCCTCCCCTCTCTTTCCGGCTTCATACCTTTTGAGGCAGTATATGAAGATGGTGGTAAGGCAGTTCCCCAAATTAAAAATCAGTAAGATTGCCTTCTCAGAATCTAATTAGTAAAATTCACACAAATGGAAAGATAGAAATAACGTAAGAAGTGGTCTAAATGTTTGATGAATTTGTCAGCATCCCCACATTCCAATTAAGGTGAGTTAGTGTAAACTTATTGGATGTAGAATTAAGTGTGACTAGACTTAGTAAGATATAAAATCAAATCAGTTCATCCTTCTTTTTCTGAAAAAAGGCTATAAAAGCTGAAGGTGAATGCCCAGGTACCTTCCTTAGCACGGGAAGCCCATATAGCCAGATTTCTCCAAAACCTTCCCAGGGATGAGATACTCGACTGTTCTTGTGGCAAATTATCCCCATTGTGAGCCTCTGAACCATGGCAGTCGGTCCTACAGATCAAGGGACTTCTCAGAGTTTGATTCCCTTCGTAGATCAGCCCACAGAGATGCGCTGGTCACAGGGCACGAAAACGCACACTGCCTGTGTGATGGTTGTACTTGCTAAAATAAATTCTGTTTTTCTTTTGTGAACTTATTAGTACGAGCCAGCCAGGCTTTTGTATGAGTTTTTTTTTTTTTGAGATGGATTCTCGCTCTGTCACCCAGGCTAGAGCGCAATCTCTACTCGCTGCGACCTCCACCTCCCGGGTTCAAGCAATTCTCCTGCCTCAGCCTCCTGAGTAGCTGGAATTACAGGCACACACCACCACACTCAGCTAATTTTTGTATTTTTACTAAAGACGGAGTTTCACCATGTTGGTCAGGCTAGTCTCGAACTCCTGACCTCATGATCCGCCTACCTCGGCCTCCCAAAGTGCTGGGATTACAGACGTGAGCCACTATGCCCGGCCTGTATGAGCTTATTAGTATGAACCAGCATTGCCTACCAGTTGAGGAGCACAGTCTGGATGCTGGTCAGTCATCAAGGTGAATGGACATCACCTGACTCCCTTACTGAAGTCCCTCTCATCTGTAACAGCCCTACTTGCCTGCCTCACTCTCTTGGGGGTCTCCTGTTATTTCTCTTACAAAATCACGAATAAATAAACTTTATGTTTTATTTGAGTCAAAAGTGATTTATCCTCATTGTAAACTTTTTTTTTTAATCTTCAGAGAATCTGAAAATCACCCATAAGGCCACCCCTGAGGGATATCGACTACTTTGTGGCGTTCCCCCTGTTTTTCTTGTGTACATACTGTCTACATTTCAAATCAAACTCGGCTCAGGCTCTATATTGTGCTGCCTCTTCCCTTTCTCATGTAATGTATCTTGGATGTCTTCCTTTTTTTTTTTTTTTTTGAGACGGAGTCTCGCCCTGTCGCCCAGGCTGGAGTGCAGTGGTCGGATCTCGGCTCATTGCAAGCTCCGCCTCCCGGGTTCACGCTATTCTCCTGGCTCAGCCTCCCGAGTGGCTGGGACCACAGGCGCCCGCCACCTCGCCCGGCTAGTTTTTTTTTTTTTTGTATTTTTTAGTAGAGACGGGGTTTCACCGTGTTAGCCAGGATGGTCTCGATCTGCTGACCTCGTGATCCGCCCGTCTTGGCCTCCCAAAGTGCTGGGATTACAGGCTTGAGCCACCGCGCCCGGCTTTCTTGGATGTCTTTCTAGGTCACCTTTATTCTTGTGTTAGAGAATCCCATGATTCCTTTATCGGTTCCCCTATTGATGGATTTTGTCATATCTAGTTTTTTAATATTACAAGTAATTGGAATGAACATACAGATACATCTGTATATGTTTCAAAAAAATATTTGTTGAGCACATACTACATATAAAATATTGTGCTAGGTGCTATGTATACAATGCTGAATAAAACTGATGTAGTTGTGACCCCAATGAGCTATAACTAGAGCCACGATCTCCTCGCAATGATTCTTTTAACTAGAATTGCCTAGTGAACGGATATGCTAATTTATTTTTGTGTGTATACAAATAAATGTTTTTATCTAGTTTTTTCAGTTTTTAACAATTTTCTAAATTTAACTCACTTATGAACTATTTACAAAGGAATTGAAAATTGAGCATTCATTTTCCCATTCATATTTAATCAGAATTCATTCATGCTTTCTGACTTTCTTGTTTAGTGGTTTTTCTTTCTTTCTTTGTTTCATTCCTTTGACCTCTAAAACAATAGTTGTCCACCCCATGAAAATATTTCTTCCTCTGTCTGTACTTTGTTCAGTTTAAAAAATGTTTAGTATTTTAAAAAATTTGGCAGGCCGGGCGGAGTGGCTCATGTCTGTAATCCCGACACTTTGGGAGGCCAAGGCGGGCAGATCGCCTGAGGTCAGGAGTCTGAGATCACCCTGGCCAACATGGTAAAACCTTGTCTCTATTAAAAATACAATAAACATTAGCCGGGTGTGGTGGCACATGCCTGTAGTCCCAGCTACTCGGGAAGCTGAGGAAGGATGATCGCTTGAACCCAGGAGGTAGAGGTTGCAGTGAGCCAAGACTATGCCACTCTACTCCAGCCTGGGCAATTGAGCAAGACACTGTCCCCCCCCCCCCCACACACACAAAAGGCAAATAATGGTTATATATGTTTATGGGGTACATAGTAATGTTTCAATGCATATAATGTATAGTGATCAGGTCTGATAATTAGCATATCATCTCAAACATTTGTCATTTCTTTGTGTTGGGATTGCTCAATATCCTCATTGCTATTTGAAACTATATATTATTGACTAGAGTCACCCTCCAGTGGTGCAGAACACTAGAACCTGTCATTCTGTATCCTTTAATAAATCTCTCCCTATTCCTCCCTTTCCCCCTAATATTTCAATTTAAACAGTTAATAGATTTTGGCAACCTGTCCTCCTAGGAGGTCCCTTTCCAGCAGTGAGTGAAAGTGTTTCCCACACCAACGGAAAAGGTTTATTACATAATTGAGGCTCCCTGTGGGAGCAAAGAGGGCCACCTAGCTGGTCAGAAAATGGCTAGAGAGAGCCAGGAAAGGAGACAAGCTTGGGGCTTTTATTGTGGTTAAGGGGTGAGGCTGGGAGGAGGGTATCCAGTGCACGCAGTTGAAATCTGCCAGCACCAAAAAGAGCACCTAGGCTTTTTTCTGAGATGGAGTCTAGCTCTGTGGCCCAGGCTGGAGTGCAGTGGCGTGATCTTGGCTCACTGCAAGCTCCGCCTCCCGGGTTCACGCCATTCTCCTGCCTCATCCTCCCGTGTAGCTGGGACTACAGGCGCCCGCCACCACACCCGGCTAATTTTTTGTATTTTTAGTAGAGACGGGGTTTCACCATGTCAGCCAGGATGGCCTCGATCTCCTGACCTTGTGATCCTCCTGTGTCGGCCTCCCAAAGTGCTGGGATTACAGGCGTGAGCCACCACGCCTGGCCACACCTAGGCTTTTTTAACAGCTTGCCCAGATGTGGAGAAGAGGGAGTGCTGCTTAAAAGCTGTCAGCAGCCAAATGTCAGCAGCAAAAAATGGAGTCAGATTTCTTATTTAAAAAGATGTTGGAAGTGGTATCGGGACAGTGTAGGGCCAAAGTATCTCACTGATCTCTTTTCATGGGTTTGTATGGTACCTATGCTCTCACTTATCTCTTGTGCAACAGCTGATTCCCACTGACTTTCTCGTGGTATCCTACTCCCAGGCATAGACATGTGTATGTACACATACTTGTTTCTGTCCTTACGGATAGTGGAAACATGAACCATAACCAGGATGAGTTTTTGGTCAGAGCTGTACCATGGCTCCTAGGAGAGTTTAATGCTTTAGGTTTCAACCAAAGGAGACAGAGATCTGGCAGAAGACCCTGAAGCCTAGAAGCAACTACCCCCACTCCTCCTACCACCACCACCTAGGCACGTGTGAGGCAAGGATCCAGCAGCTGCTGTTAGACTCTATAGCTGTTGGATGGTTTTGGCATTCCTAAACCTCTCTACTGCTTGCGAACCTGGAAGAACTGATTTTAAAAACCCACTCCATTTGCCTCTGGGCAGTTCTTACTCACAAAGGGCGGATCTTCTTGGCCCCACAGTTGTCTGTGGGTTGCACCATTTAACAGCTGAGAAAATAGCCCTCAAGAAGTTGTGACTTGCCCAAGGTGGCAGGGCAGGGCTAGGACTAGTACCCACCCTTTCTCACTGCTCATCCAGTGCCCTTAATTCCCCAAAGGCTAATGGGACAGAACCCTGTTAAATGGTATCCAGTTTTTGGTTGGTTGGTTGGTTGGGTTTGTTTGAGACAGAGTCTTGCTCTCTTGCCCAGGATGGAGTGCAGTGGCTTGATCTCGGCTCACTGCAACATCCACCTCCCAGATTCAAGTGATTCTCCTGCCTCAGCCTCCCGAGTAGCTGGGATTACAGGTGCCCACCACCATACCCAGCTAATTTTTGTATTTGTATTTGGTGACTATGAGTTGCAGGAATATTTGATGAATGAATGGAAGATGAATTAATCATCATGGTCAGTAAGTGATGAACCACAGCTTGGTCCAGTTCTTTAGTCCTCTAGTGTCCTGGTGAGACTCCACAGCTCCGCTAATACGACCGGGCCTTCGTGGGGCTGACAACAGCCCTGACAAGCCACGGCCAGGGCGCGTCAGCCCAAGGCTGGGATGCTCAGCCTGAGGCTCGGGTGCTCGGCCCGAATGGCGGCTGGCGGCGGGGCTGGGCCCAGGGAGCTGCGCGCGCAACCACTCGGGCGGTGGCTCCGGTAACCCCTCTCCCTGGCAACGGTTTGTTGCTAGCAACCAACCTGCGGTCTGGAGGTGTTGCGGAGGGAGCCGCCTAGGGGCCCGGGACTCCTGCCATGAATCCGCCGGGGTCCCTAGCGGACCTGGACCCGAACTTGGACGAGCACTTGTCCACCCAGATTCTCGCGCCCTCGGTCCACTCCGACAACCCTCAGGAGCGCATCCAGGCCCGGCGCCTCCGCATCGCGGCGCGCCTAGAAGCCCGGAGGCGGTGAGCGCGGGGTCTGGCGGGGCGGGATCCGCGCAGCAAGGGCCAGAGCAGGGCTGGTTTCCTGATGAAATAGAAACATTTCTTCCGGAAGATTCATGCAGAGGATGGGAAAGTAAAACCCTGGGCCGGTGCCATGGCGCTCGCCTGTCATCCCAGCACTCAGGGAGGCCTACGCGGGAGGATCACTTGAGCCCAGGAGTTCCAGATGGTCAGTCTGGGCAGCATAGAGAGACCCCATCTCTATAAAACATCAAAAAATTAATCGGGCCTGGTGGCGCGCGACTGTGGTCTGCACATGGCATCTTTTCCACTATGTACATCCCCAAACCGCAGGGTCTGCTGGATCATGTGGCCCAAGTAGCCTGGCTGCTTACACTGTGGCCTGGGTCCTTTCCTGTTCCAGGCACCACTCAAAGCTGGCAGCTTTTTGTGTCAGCCTGAATAGTATTCCTAATGCGGGATGTACTAGGACCCAAAGTGGCCTAAGAGGCATTGAGTTTCCTTCTCTGTAGAAGATGCAAAATGCAGTAGATTTGTTTTTTGCTTGATAGGCTATCCCAGTGTGCCACTGACCACTGGACCCCTACAAACTTGAATGACATGCAGTCCCTGGGCCTTCATAGGGTTGATTGCCAACGTCTGGAGCACACATGTCTTACCAAGCCCTGCAGTGTGTTTCCATCACTGGCTCATCCTGGCTGATTGCTGCAGGGCCATCAGTGGAATGCAGGGGCTGGCAAACCCTTTCAGTAAAGGGCCAGATAGTAAATATTTTAGGCTTTTCGGATCATATGGCCTCTTTCCTAGCTGCTCAACTGCCATTGTAGTGCAAAAGCAGCCACAGGCAAGACATAAACAAATGGGCATGACTGTGTTCCAATAAAGCTTTATTTATGGACACTGAAATTTGAATTTCATGTACTGTTCATGTATCACAAAATAACTTTCTTTTGATTAAAATTAATAATAAACTTTATTTTTTAGAGCAGTTTTTAGGATCACAGCAAAATTGGTCAAAAGGTACAGCATTCCCATATACTCCCTGCCACCACACATGCACAGCTACTGTAAACATCCTGCACTGGAAGGCACATTTGTAACAATATATGAACCTTGGTGGTGCATTGTTATCACTTGAACTCCATCGTTTACCTTAGGGTTTCTTTTTGGTGTTGTATATCCTATGGGTTTGGATAAATTTATAGTGACACGAGCCCAGCAATATGGTATTACACCAAATATTTTCACTGCCCTAAAAATCCCCTGTGCTCTACTTATTCATCCTAGTCTTTTTTTTAATCATTCATTTATATATTTTTTAACCATTTAACATTGTAAAAAATTGTTGCTCATGCCTGTAATCCCAGCACTTTGGGAGGCCAAGGCAGGAGGATCACCTAAGGTCAGGAGATCGAGGCCAGCCTGGCCAACATGGTGAAACCCCGTCTGTACTAAAAATACAAAAATTAGTTGGGTGTGGTGGCAGGCACCTGTAATCTCAGTTACTTGGGAGCCTGAGGCAGGAGAATTGCTCGAACCTGGGAGGTGGAGGTTGCAGTGAACTGAGATAGTGCCACTGCACTCCAGCCTGGGTGACAAGTGCAAAACTCCGTCTCAAAAAAAAAAAAAAAAAAAGAAGGGCCGGGCGCAGTGGCTCATACCTGTAATCCCAACACTTCGGGAGGCTGAGGCGGGCGGGATTATGAGGTCAGGAGTTTGAGACCAGCCTGACCAACATGGTGAAACTCTGTCTCTATTAAAAATACAAAAATTAGCCAGGGATGGTGGTGCACACCTGTAATCCCAGCTACTCAGGAGACTGAGGCAAGAGAATTGCTTGAACCCGGGAGGCAGAGGTTGCAGTGAGCTGAGATCGTGCCATTGCACTCCAGCCTGGGTGACAGAGCGAGGCTCTATCTCAAAAAAAAAAAAAAAAAAAAAAAATTGTCAAAATCATTATTTGCCTGGAAGCCATAAAAAAGCAGGTGGTGGACTGGATCTGGCCCACAGACCATAGTTTGCCAGTGCTAAAGTAACGGATCATTGTGATGTTCTCTGGGATATCCAGATGTCCTTGATATATTCAGAATATATTATGACAGAGATCAGGAGAATTACCATGGTCCTGTAAGTGTGACAGACTTGTGAGTGTATATCATTGTCTGTTCCATGTAAACGTGAATTTCCTGATTCTTTTTCCTGATGTAGAAAAGCATGCATTTGGCCCAATCAGTAGCCACACATACTGTGCCTGAGGCTGTACAAATTTGCTCTAGCGAAGCTTACCACACTTGCGTAGATGCTGTGTTTGGGAGTGCTACTTGTGGAGCTTCCGGTAGTTGACAGTCGTTTTCTAGGATCCAGTTTCTGCAGGTGCCAGACCCATGAATTAAAAGGATATTCAATAGGGATCACCACTCCTGCATCGTTGAGATACTTCAGGGTGACACTAATCCCCACCAGCCCCCCCTGGGCGGCAATATTGTTTTCTGTGTACTCAGGTGCAGTTTCAGAGATGTACTTTTGGCCTTCCCCACTGTGACAGGTCTATTCATAGGCCAAGGAGTGGAGTTTTTCAAACTTCTAAGTATGTCAGTCCCAATTATACTTTTGGCCCTTAGAGACATGATGGTTGGCTGAGTCCACAGACCTGGTAGACCCTCTGTAAGTAGGACTTTGCCTCCCGTATGTCCTCACTCTAAGTGGGTGAGAGCATGCTTTGGGTCTCTGCGTATCACTGCTAACTCAGATCCTGTTCTAATCCTAAACATTTCTGGGTATCCTCTTTCCTTATCGTACAGCCCACCTGAGTAGATGACCCTAGGCCCCTTTGGGGAAGGATTGGGGGAATCATTACAGTATATATTTGCCGTTGTGTTCCAGATCCTTCCTTGTGGGGACCCTGCTGCCTCTTCAGTCAATAGATTCTGGGTCTGAACACTGGCTTAGGTTCAGGAATTGGGCGAGGGACCATGAATCTTTACCAGCGTGCACCCTTAGCCTATCTATCCTTTGCTGCTTTCTTTGGTGAGCACATACGAGTTGTATTCTTGTTGGCTGCACCAAATGATGTTATATTTTGTAAGCCATCTTCAAAACTCTCTGTGGGCCAAGTCCTTGTCTGCTACTCTGACCTTGGCAGTTGTGCTGGGGATTCTATGATAAACAAGGCAAATATAATCTCTGTTCTCAGGAAGCTTGTATTCTAATGAGGGAGATGGGAAAAAATAAAGTGCAGCTAAACAAGTAAACAAATAACATAATTATAAATTTTGAAAAGAGTCCTAATGGAGACAAGCAATGAGCAAATATGAAGAATAATAGATGTAGCATCTGAAGGTAGGTGGTAGTGAGGGTAAGAAAGAGCTATGTAAAGAGTTGTACTGGGTATTCAATTATATTAAGGAATCTATTGGCTATGATGGTGTGGTGGTCTTGATTTTTTTAAAGGCTATGTCTCTTTTTTTTTTTTTTGAGGCAGAGTCTCGCTCTGTCTACCCAGGCAGGAGTGCAGCAGCACAATCTTGGCTCACTGCAGTCTCCACCTCCCAGGTTCAAGCGATTCTCCTGGCTCAGCCTCCTGAGTAGCTGGGATTACAGGCACTTGCCACCATACCTGGCTAATTTTTGTATTTTTTAGTAGAGATGGGGTTTCACCATGTTGGCCAGGCTGGTCTCGAATTCCTGACCTCAGGTGATCCACCTGCCTCGGCCTCCCAAAGTGCTGGGATTACAGGTGTGAGCCACCACACCCGGCCTCTATTCTGTATTAGTGGTTGGGGCCATGCATTATGCGTAAGTGAGCTGGGAGCATTCTGTACTATTTCAATGTGCTATCAAAACAAGTGCATGCAACTGAGTCTGTGTGAGCCTGGAAGTTCCCTGAATTAACTTATCTGTTAATTAAAGGAAAAGAGATTAAAATATGCTATATTGAAGCTTACATATATATTATTAATAACCAACAGTAATTGCAGCAATGGATCAGAACTTAGATTGACAACAGCTTTTTCAGAAAGGAGTATTTTATTACTGACATTGTTTTGAATTGCTGGCACATGTGATAATAAAAAGCAGTTGTATTGTTTTTATGTTATCTATAGGCAGTACACCCCTCGGTTGCCTGTGATACCCACTGCTGTTGCTGCCTAGGCCTTCTTTTGTCATGAGGTGTAATGTTAAGGTGAAAGTTAACAGAATCAAATGTCATATAAAGAATACAGCCAGGTGTGGTGGCTCACGCCTATAATCCCAGCAGTTTGGGAGGCTGAGGTGGGTGGATCACTTGAGACCAGGAGTTTGAGACCAATCTGGCCAACATAGTGAAACTCCTGTCTCTCCTAAAAAGATAAAAAAATTAGCTGGGCTTGGTGGCACACTCCTGTAATCCCAGCTACTCAGGAGACCGAGGCACGAGAATTGCTTGAACACCGGGAGGTGGAGGTTGCAGTGAGCTGAGATCGCGCCACTGTACTCCAGCCTGGATGACAGAGCGAGACTCCTTCTCAAAAAAAGAAAAAAGAATACGAATAATGTGCTAATGCTCCTGACACTCCCAATCTCTGATGTCTTAGTTTAGGTTTGACATTTCTGGGAGATGTCACTTTCTTTTTGTTTTCGTTTTTTTTTTTTTTTTTTTTTTTTTTGAGACAGGGTCTCACTCTGTCACCAGGTTGGAATGCAGTGATGTGACCTTGGCTCACTACAACTTCCACCTCCTAGACTCAAGTGATTCCCCCCACCCCAGCCTCCCGAGTAGCTGGGACCACAGGTACGCACCACCATGCCCCACTAATTTTTTGTATTTTTGGTAGAAATGGGGTTTCACCATGTTGCCCAGGCTGGTCTCGAACTCCAGAGCTCAAATAATCCTGCCACCTTGGCCTCGAAAAGTGCTGGGATTATAGGTGTGAGCCACCGCACCCAGCCGGGAGATGTCACTTCTGGGTAAAGATGCCAGATGGAACACATACATCTACCTTAGATCTGTATCTAAACTCTGTTAAAATGACATGTAAGGGGATTCAGTAAAAAAGATGCAAATTCACAAAGTCAAGAACAGGAGGACTCAACAGCAATGAAACTGTGGAAGCTGGGAAGCGCAAGATAGATGGTAAATGGGTTAGCAGATTCAAGAAGATGGAAAAATAAGCTGATAGTGAAGAAAGCTGAGAACCCCCTTGATTTACTCTGCACTAAATCCCCAAAGACTAGGAGATTGGTGGCATATCATATTCATCCGTGAGGCTTTAAAAAGTCCTATGGTCCTTTCAATGGAGTGATAGGACCTCTGTGGCTAAGAGATCTCAAAGTTCTTAGCCCTTAGCTGTGACAGAACAGAGACTGGACATGTCCACGTGCTGCTACCCCTGTCCCTTTACTAATTACTATGAGGTCTTATGAAAGGCTGACCTGAAAACAACAAAAGGCCAGAAGACTCCTTGGCTTACTTGGTTCGACCGCTCAGCACCCGCCTCCTAATGTTTATGGTTCCAACCTGACAACCACCCTGGACCACAAAGACCTCTTCCTGGATGACTGCCAACTTTAGGCCAGTTTAGACCGGTTCCCTGAGACTGCACAGATTCTGGACTTGTACCCTAAGCATCACCTTTTTGCATTTATGACCCAATTGTAGTACATTCAAATGTTAAATCTCCATCCCAAAGTGAACATGAGTAACATATTGTCATATGTTCCATGCACATATAAGCCTAATGTGTGCTTATATGCGTAATGAGTTTTCTCCGTAAATATTCACAATCTTCTCCTATATCCTGTAGAATATGCATTTCCTACCTCCCCACCTAGCATAAATACCTGCCTTATTTTCTCACCTTCAAAGCCTGCTTCTCAGTCTCAGCTGAAGGCTTACTTCCTGCCTACAAGTTGTGTCCTTTAGAAATAAAGTTTTCTTTTAATTTTGTGGATTCTGACTCTGTTTCAGTTGATATCTGGAAGCAGAGGTGAAGAAGGGAACCAAAATAAGGACAACCGATTGGAAAATTAATAGGTAGATGCCTAGAACCTTTCTCTCTCTTTGCACAGATGATTGGAAGTTCGGAGAAAGTCAAGCGGAGGGTCTAGGGCTTGGGGGATGCTAGACAGAGGTGAGGCAAGAAGGATACTTCATGGAAAATAAGGGGATTCGGGGGACATATGCATGCTGGATGCCAGGACCTTCCAGCTCTCCTCTCACCAGTTCTTGGAACAGGCTGGCACTTTGGCTCTCAGATTCCAGGCAGGAGGTTGGAGAAGTTTCTCTGTGGAATCTGATCAGCCCCAAAAGAAGGATTTAAAGACACTAATATCGGGCCGGGCACAGTGGCTCACACCTGTAATCCAGCACTTTGGGAGGCCAAGAGGGGTGGATAACCTGAGGTCTGGAGTTTGAGACCAGCCTGGCCAATATGGTAAAACCCCGTCTCTACTAAAAATATGAGAATTGGCCAGGCGCGGTGGCTCAAGCCTGTAATCCCAGCACTTTGGGAGGCTGAGACGGGCGGATCACGAGGTCAGGAGATCGAGACCATCCTGGCTAACACGGTGAAATCCCGTCTCTACTAAAAAATACAAAAAACTAGCCAGACGAGGTGGTGGGCGCCTGTAGTCCCAGCTACTGGGGAGGCTGAGGCAGGAGAATGGCGTAAACCCGGGAGGCGGAGCTTGCAGTGAGCTGAGATCCAGCCACTGCACTCCAGCCGGGGCGACAGAGCGAGACTCCGTCTCAAAAAAAAAAAAAAAAAAAAAAAAAATATGAGAATCAGTGGCATGGTGGTGCATGCCTGTAATCCCGGCTGCTTGGGAGGCTGAGGCACGACAATTGCTTGAACCTGGGAGGCAGAGGTTGCAGTGAGCCGAGATCATGCCAGTGCACTCTAGCCTGAGCAACAGAGGGGGAGACTCTATCTCTAAAATAAAATTAAAAAAAAAAAAAATAAAGACAGTAATATCGGGTTTGCTCACAAAGCCACCCCATTAAATCAGCCCACACTGACATGCACAGTTGTTAAGGCACACCTTTGTACTCACAGCTCCCATCAGCTTTAAAAACATTTATTTTTAGTATTTATTTATTTAGTTTTCAAGCAACAGAGTCTCACTCCATTGCCCAGGCTGGAGTGCAGTGGTTTCATCATAGCTTACTATAACCTTGAATCCTGGGCTCAAGCAATCCTCCTGCCTCAGCCTCCTGAGTGTCTGGCACTACAGGTGCAGGCCACTGTGCCCGGCTAATTTTTTTTTTTTTTTTTTTTTTTTAGAGATGGGGTCTCGCTGTGTTGTCCAGACTAGTCTTAAACTCCTGGGTCAAGTGGTCCTCCTGCCTTGGCCTCCCAAAGTGTTGGGATTATAGGCATGAGCCACTGTGCCTAGCCCCATCAGCTTGTTTTTAATGTTTAAATTTTTGTCACACTATTAACATTTATTTTTTCTGCTTTATCCTGATACCATATTACAAGCTTCCAAATGGCTAGGGACTTAAATTGAAATGATACTAATTTGTCCTTATTTTCTCTAAATTCTTGGATTCTGTAAAATCACATGGGTTTATGTACAGATAATGAAAACACACCATCCTTTATGTAGTTTTTTTTTTTTTTTCTTTTAAGGCAGCTCTTTCTTTAACAACTAGACAGCTACTGTGAAGATGGTGACATGTAAAATTGGTAGTATTAGTATCCTTTTCCCAAGTTGTCATAGAAGTTACCATTATGCTTGTAGCTTTAGGTCTTGGGTACATCTCAGACAAGATAGGCAAGAATTTGGAGAACATTTTGAAAATAAGAGCAAGAGACATATTCAGCAACAACTAGAATAATGGAACTCAAAGTTTTAAAATTATGTGATGTAAGTGAACACAGCTTTAAAAGCCATTTCATAAGAGTTGTTTTATCAGTAGCTTGATTTTTTCCACGTAAAACAGTGTTTATTTATTTTTAACCGATGTTTTAATTTTTTCATAGGCTTTTTAGTTCTTGTCATGAGTGAGTAACCAAGGATTTCTATGCATCTGAGGAAAGTCTTTAACATGAACGATAGATGTGAAAATTAACAAAGAGAAAAAAGCACCTAAGAGGAAATTAAGACTATGTGGGTAGAAAAAAAAAATTATACCACAAAAAGATGATCATTCAGATCCTCAGAGATAGTTTTGAAGTCTTTGGGGGAAAAAGAGGGGAAAAAAAAGATCCTCAAAGAGAAAAGAGATGATACGGAAACCATGAAACAAGAATAGACTGATACTAAAAGGAGTGTTCAGAGAAAAAAAATAGAGCTCTTAGAAATAAAAAAAATTATAGAAATAGAAAACATTAGAAGGGTTGGAAAATAAAGATGATGAAATCCCCTAGAAAATAGAGCACAAAGAAAAAAGGTAGAAACTTATAGAGAAAATATTATTATTATTATTATTATTATTATTATTGATACAGAGTTTCACATTATTATTATTATTATTATTATTATTATTATTATTATTATTATTGATACAGAGTTTCACTTTTGTTGCCCAGACTGGAGTGCAATGGCATGATCTTGGCTCACTGCAACCTCTGCCTCCGGGATTCAAGCAATTCTCCTGCCTCAGCCTCCC
This sequence comes from Piliocolobus tephrosceles, assembly GCF_002776525.5. Taxonomy (NCBI): domain Eukaryota; kingdom Metazoa; phylum Chordata; class Mammalia; order Primates; family Cercopithecidae; genus Piliocolobus; species Piliocolobus tephrosceles. The sequence continues at coordinate 26,468,494 of NC_045448.1, forward strand.
AAGTAGCTGGGATTACAGGCGCCCGCCATCACGCCCAGCTAATTTTTGTATTTTTAGTAGAGATGGGGTTTCACCACGTTGGCCAGGCTGCTCTCGAACTTCTTACCTCAGGTGATCCGCCCACCTCAGCCTCCCAGAGTGCTGGGATTACAGGCATGAGCCACTGCACCCAGCCACAGAAAAATATATATATTTTAAATTAGAAGATATTATCACTTTTCTAGATCCAGGAAGAATGGAGCACAGAGGGTATTATCATGGAAACAATTCAAGAACATGTCTCAGACCTGAAGATCATGAGGTTCCTGATTGAAATGTCTCGCTCAGTGGATGAAAATAGACCCACCCTAAGGCACACCATTGAGAAAGTTCAGAACACTGAGAACAAAAAGAAGGGGTCTACGAGCTTCCAGAGTGGGGAAAAAAAAAAAAAAAAAAAAAAAAAGAAGGTCATATATAAAAAACAAAAACATGATCACATACAAAGAAAGGTGTAAAGACAGAATGACTTTAGGTTTCTCAATTAGCAACACTGGAAGGAAACAGTGAAGGAAAGTTATTTCCAACCTAGAACTCTAAACCCAGGTAGACAACCAAGTTCCAATGTTTTTAAATCCTGAGAAAGGACTTTGGTCAGGAAGTGGAGTATTCAAGATGACAGCTCCCATTTAGACCACAAACATGGGGCTGTGGTGAGGAAACAGCTTCCCAAAAGAGGACTCAGCCCCCAGGAGGGAGGGAGCTCAAATCTGAAGAGACAAAAGTCTGAGACAGTTCCTTTGGAGAATATACTAGTTCACTGCTGAACAAGAGAAATACAATGTTAGCCACATAGGTCATTTCAAGTTTTCTAGTAGCAGCACTGAAAGTGGTAAAAACAGAACAGGTGAAATTAATAATTTATCTAACCCAATATATGAAAGTATTATTTTAATATGCAATGAGTATAAATCATACTGATGAGCTATATTGCAAATATTTTTTGTTTAAAGTCTTCAAAATCCATCTAGAGTGTATTTTACACTCATAGCATATTTCAATTTGCACCAGCCACATTTCGGGTGCTTTATAGCCACGTGTAGTTATTGGCTACCATATTGGACAGTACAGTGCTAAGCTGTAAAAAATGATGCACAAAAGGCAGTGATGAGATTTAAGTTAAAACTAGTTAATAAGAATTTATAGCATATCTGCAGCCTGGCCAACATGGTGAAACCCCGTCTTTACTAGAAATACAAAAATTTTCTTAATCCAGTCTGTCACTGATGGACATTTAGGTTGATTCCAAGTCTGTGTGGCACATATACACCATGGACTACTATGCAGCCATAAAAAAGGATGCGTTTGTGTCCTTTGTAGGGACATGGATGCAGCTGGAAACCATCATTCTCAGCAAACTATCGCAAGAACAGAAAACCAAGCACCGCATGTTCTCACTCATAGATGGGAACTGAACAATGAGATCACTTGGACTTGGGAAGGGGAACATCACACACCGGGAGCTATTACGGGGAGGGGGGAGGGAGGAGGGATTGCATTGGGAGTTATACCTGATGTAAATGACGAGTTGATGGGTGCTGACGAGTTGATGGGTGCAGCACACCAACATGGCACAAGTATATATATGTAACAAACTTGCACGTTATGCACATGTACCCTAGAACTTAAAGTATAATAAAAAAAAAATTAAAAAAAAAATACAAAAGTTAGCTGGGCGTGGGGGCGCATGTTTGCAGTCCCAGCTTCTCAGGAGACTGAGTCAGAAGAATTCCTTGAACCTGGGCAGGGGAGGTTGCAGTGAGCCGAGATGGCGCCACGGCACTGCAGCCTGGGGACACAGCAAGACAGTCGGAAAAAACAAACAAACAAAAAAATATATATATGTATGTGTATATATATATAATAAACATCTGGACTGCATAGTTTTTGTTTGTTTGTTTCTGAAGCACTGATCTTTGATCCAGAAAGCACTTGGAAGGGATTATTTAAATAGAGTTGGTCATTAATTGGTGGTCAAAGTAGAAAGTCAAGGGAATGTTTTTGAGTGGTGATGGGAACATAATAAGCTTGGCAATAGCTGAAGACCTGAGTAAAATGGAACAATTAGTTTACTTAGTAAGAAAACAAAGAACATGTTCGATAAGAATAGGGAAGTCAATGAAATGACAAGAAAAAACCAAGGCGTTTTGGTTAGTTTGGGAGTGGAGGACGGTAACTCAATTCTGTATCTCCAAAATAGTGTCACACTAAGTAGGATTGTCCTGGACTTTGAACAAAGGGAGTAGAGACGGAAGTCAGAGTTAGAAAAAGTCGAGAAAGAATGAGATAAAGAGATCTGCTGGGCTGAGGCAGGAGAATTGCTGGAACCCGGGAGGCGAAGGTTTTGGTGAGCCGAGATCGTGCCATTGCACTCCAGCCTGGGCAACAAGAGCGAAAATCCGTCTCAAAAAACGAAGCAAAACAAAGCGAATAAACAAACCTGCTGTGTCATGTTAAGGTTTCATTTTTCCTAAGACAGTACTGAGAGCCCCTATGGCCACTGTGTGCCAGAGGAGAGAGCAGGGTCTTGATGATGTGGTGTGGGGGTTTGTGAGGTCACTCCCCCATGCCTCCTCTGAAAAAGTCCATAATCTGGAACCTTATCTCGCCACTGCCCCTTTAGTCTCATTTTCTGATTCACACACACACACATAAGCACACACACACACGCACTATTTAGAAAATTCATGCAGTACAAAAATGTAGAAAATAGAACTTCTTGGTAATTTAATTCCTGTTCCTTAAGTAATTGCTGTTATCCGTTTGCCACATATACTTCCAGAAAATGTCCCGTGCACATATAAGCCTTTTTTTTTTCTTTTGAGACAGAGTCTCGCTCTGTCGCCCAGGCTGGAGTGCAGTGGCGCGATCTCGGCTCACTGCAAGCTCCGCCTCCCGGGTTTACGTCATTCTCCCGCCTCAGCCTCCCGAGTAGCTGGGACTACAGGCGCCCGCCACCTCGCCCGGCTAATTTTTTTGTATTTTTAATAGAGACGGGGTTTCACCGTGTTAGCCAGGATGGTCTCTATCTCCTGACCTTGTGATCCGCCCGCCTCGGCCTCCCAAAGTGCTGGGATTACAGGCGTGAGCCACTGCGCCCGGCCAAGCCTGTTTTAAAAAGAAAATTTGTGTTATAGTCTACATACTGTTCTAAAACTGGCCCCGTTTACTTAACTGCTGTGGACACCTTTCCCTGCTGCTAGGTATTACATCATTCTTTTTGTAGGCTACAAAGTATTTTTGAAATATTGTTTCCTGTTAACTAGTTAGCTATTAATATGTATGTAGAATATTTCCACGGTCTTACATTGCAACTATTGTCAGTGCTACAGTCATCTTTCTTGTGCGTATTTATTTATGTACTTGTAAAGGCTTTCTGTAAAAAATTCCTAAAGATAGGGTTGTTAGGTCAGAGGGGAGGCACATTTAAGCTTTTGACAAATCTTGCCAAATTGCCTTTTAGACAAGTTGTTACACTTTACATTCCCACCCATGGCGTGTGGAAAGCTGGGCTGCCACCTGATATTGTTAACCCTTCAAATCTTTTTTAGTCTAATAATAGGATAATGACACCTCACAGGGTTTTGGTTTCTCTGATTGTATGTGAAGCTGACCGTATTTTCAAATGCCTGTTTGCCATTTGTATCTCTTTGGGAAATTGCCTGTTCATATCCTCTGCCAGTTTTTCTCTTTGGTATTTTGTCTTCTGTGTATTGATTTGAAGGAGCCCTTCCTATTTTATGGAGAGTAAAATTTTGTCAAGTATCTTTTATCAGTTTATCCCTTGGCTTTCAAGGACAAAATTTCTAAATTTTAGAAAGTAAAATCTTTTAATTTTTTTTTCTGACTTTAGTCTTATTCAAAGATGGGTTTTCTATGCTAAGATTATATAGATATTCTCCTGTATTTACTTCTAGTGTTTTTATGATTGTAGTTTTTTTAAATATTTAATTTTTTTTTAAATGATAGAGATGGGGTCTCTCTATGTTGCCCAGGCAGGTCTCAAACTCTTGATTTAAAGCAGTCCTCCTGCCTTGGCCTCCCAAAGTGCTGGGATTACAGGTGTAAGCCACTGTGCCTGGCCAATATTTAAATTTTAATCCATATGGAATATATATTTATATATGAAGTACAATGGAACCATTATTATGATGATGATGATTATTATTATTATTATGATTATTGTTTACATAAATAGAGATGGGGGTCTTGCTATGTTGGCCATGCTGATCTTGAACTCCTGGCCTTAAGCAATCTTCCTGTCTTGGTCTCCCAAAGTGTTGGGATTACAGGCATGAGCCACTGTGCCAGGCCAAAACCTTTAAATATAGAATTTAAGTACTAGAAATAACTTAATTTTCTCTGCTTTTTTTCCATCACAGGGAAGCACTTGGAGAATATTTAGATGGGAAGAAGGAGAGTGAGGAGGATCAAAGCAAGAGCTACAAACAGAAAGAAGAAAGCCGATTGGTATGAACTAGTTGGCAGATGGGCTCTGGAAGACCAGTGAGCTGGGTGTGACATCATGGTTTTCACATTTAGACTGGAAGAAATCATGTGGTCCGTGTTGCTGTTTCTAGGCAGAACTGAATAGAATCTTTCCCGTTTGAGAGCTCTCTAGGAGTGAGCTTTCAGATGACAGCTTCTTATATTTACGTTGTCTCTTCTCAGCTCATGCACTTTTAATGGTATTCACTCTTCATAGGATAAAGTCCAGATGTTTTAGCCTGGGCACTCAAGGCCTTTGATAGTCTGTTCCCATCTTCACTTTCCAAACACGTCTCCTGTTTGTTACCTAATTTGGGCCTTCCGCTTTGGTGAGGTGGATCCACTCACTCTCCTCCAGTGGGGTTTTGTTCATTTCTGCTCTGTGCCTTTGATCATCTGGAATGCCAGGCCCCCTCTGTTCTCTTCTTCTTCTCTCCTCTCATCTGGCCACTTTCCCATTTTCAACAACCCTCTCAAGACCCAAATCCTCCTTGGATTCTTCCTCAGCCCAGCCTGAGCTCCCTTTCTCCACACATTGAATACTTCCTGTCTGTGCTACTCTTTTCATTTTAGATAGTTTTCTGCTGCATATGACTTTTCAGATGTGTGTGCCTGCAGTGCCCCAGTGAAACTGTATGTACTGTGAGAATGAGAGCCTCTTTTTGTAGTCATGGAGTAGTGCGTAGCTTGTACCTAGCTTGTGTGGACACAAACAAGAAAATCATTGATTACCCTCCATGGTAATGAAACAGCTCCTGGGATGCTGAGGGATAAACAGCAGCTCAAAACAGCAGACCAGAACTGGCAAAATGCTACATTTAATCAATGCTAAGTGAAAGGCAAAAATGGTGATACTGTGTGAACTCAGATATGGAGAGGAGCTCACCAAGCTGGCCTGGTCAGGGAAAGTTCAATGGAGAAAATGGGATTTGAGTTGTCTTAGAAATACAGGTGGAACTTTTAATAGCAGAGGAGAGATCGTTTCTGGTGAGAAAAAATATTCAGGTTGCTGAATATGATTATAGAGCGTAGAGGTACAGAGAGATCACTGAATATCTTGTACTGTGTTAGGGATAAAATATTTTACTGTGGAAAAGATATCGGACTGATGTGGGTTTTTGTTCCTGATCTTTTACCTACTGCAGAGTAGGTGATTCATGTCACTTTTTTGTACTTCGTTCTCTTCATTTAAAAGTCAGTGAGCTCAACCTGGTGCAGTGGCTCACGCCTATAATCCTGGGACTTTGGAAGGCCAAGGCCGGCGGATCACCTAAGGTCAGGAGGTCAAGACCTGCCTGGCCAACATAGTGAAACCTCGTCTCTACTAAAAATATAGAAGTTGGCTGGGCATGGTGGCACATGCCTGGAGTCCCGGCTACTCAGGAGGCTGAGGCTGAGGTGGGAGGATTCCTTGAACCCATGAGGTGGAGGTTGCAGTGATCCGAGATCAGGTCACTGCACTCTAGCCTGGGCGACAGAGGGAGACTGTCTCTTTCAAAAAAAAAAAAAAGGTCAGTGACCTCTGAGCATTTCTGTGTAGGACAAAAGGATATTAGATTTTTAAAATGCTGATATACAGTTCACCCTGAGCACTCCTTAATTAAGTATAAATCCAAAGAGATAATATTGTTTTCATTAGCAGGTTTTGAAGGTTCCTTTCACTTAAGACTTAAGTAGCGAAGAGCCTTGGCATCAAGGAGAAATGTACACAAAAGATGCCCCTTCCTCAAGATTAAGGTATTGATTATTAGTTCTGACCTAAGGTCTGGGCAGGCTGGGCCCCACCCTTGACCCTGCAGTTTATCTTTTGTTTTGAGACGAAGTCTTGCTCTGTCACCAGGCTGGAGTGCAGTAGCACGATCTCGGCTCACTGCAACCTCTGCCTCCCGGGTTCAAGCTATTCTCCTGCCTCAGCCTCCTGAGTAGCTGGGACTACACGCGTGTGCCACCATGCCCATCTACTTTTTGTATTTTTAGTAGAGACGGGGTTTCACCACGTTGGCCAGGATGGTCTTGATCTCTTGACCTAGTGATCTGCCTGCCTCAGCCTCCCAAAGTGCTGGGATTACAGATGTGAGCCACTGCGCCTGGCCTTATCAGGTTTTTAGTGGTCATTATTTTTGTCCTGTTTAATCTTTGTCTACTTCATATGAAACAGTCTTCTATGGTTTCTCTGAGAAAGTTTTATAATTCTATCATTTACATTTTGGCCTATGACATATCTGGAATTGATTTCTGTCTATTGTGTAAGGGTAGGGTCCCAGTTTCATTGTTTTCTATGTAGATTTTTAGTTGCCCCGGCACCATTTACTGAAAAGATTGTCCTTTCCCCACTGCACTGCTGTGCACCTTTGTTGCAAATCAGGTGACCATGTATGTGTGAGTTTGTTTCCACATTCTCTGTTCTCTTTTTTGGTATCTATATGTCTGTCTGTATTAGTTTATTCTCACATTGCTATAAAGAAATACTTGAGACTGGATAATTTATGAGGAAGTTGAATTGGCTCATGGTTCTGCAGGCTATACAAGAAGCACAGTGACTTCTGCTTCTGGGTAGGCCTCAGGAAGCTTCCAATCATGGCAGAAGGCAAAGGGGAAGCAGGCATCTCACATGGCAGGAGCAGGAGTGAGAGAGAGAATGCAGGGAGGTGCCACACACTTTACAATGGCCAGATCTCGCGAGAACTCACTCACTCTCATGAGAAGAATGCTGAAAGGATGGTGCCGAACTATGAGGAATCCACCCCCATGATCCAGTCGTTTCCCACCAGGCTCCACCTCCAACTCTGGGGATTAAAATTCGACATAAGATATATCCAAATTATATCACTGGCTTTGTGCCAATTCCACACAGTTTTAATTACTGTAGCTTTTATGATAGTTCTTGATATCTGGTAGGGTGAGTTCTCTGTGTTCTTCCAGATTGTCTTAGCTATTCTTTTTTTTTTTCTTGCAAGACAGTCTCGTTCTGTCATCCAGGCTGGAGTGCAGTGGCACAATCTTGGCTCACTGCAACTGCCACCTCCCAGGTTCAAGTCATTCTGATGCCTCAGCCTTCTGGGTAGCTGGGATTACATGCGTGTGCCACCATATCCGGCTAATGTTTGTATTCTTACTGGTAACGGGGTTTCACCATGTTGGCCAGGCTAGTCTCGAACTCTTGGTCTCAGGTAATCCTCCTGCCTCAGCTTCCCAAAGTGCTGGGATTAGAGGCATGAGCCACTGTGCCCAGCCTTGTCTTGGCTATTCTTGACCCTTTGTATTTCCATATACATTTTAGAATCAGCTTGTTGCCAGGCGCAGTGGTTCACGCCTTTAATCCCAGCACTTTGGGAGGCCGAGGTGGGCAGATCACCAGGTCAGGAGATCGAGACCATCCTGGCTAGCATTGTGAAACCCTGTATCTACTAAAAATACAAAAAATTAGCCTGGCGTGGTGGCAGGCACTGTAGTCCCAGCTACTCGGGAGGCTGAGGCAGGAGAATCGCGTGAACCCAGGAGGTGGAGGTTGCAGTGAGCCAAGATTGTGCCACTGAAGTCCAGCCTGGGTGACAGAGCGAGACTCCGGCTCAAAAAAAAAAAAAAAAAAAAAAAAAAATTCTGCCAAAAAACCTGCTCGAATTTCAACTGACTGAGTAGAATTTATAATCCATGGGAGGTATTCTTTAATTTGGCTCAGTGATGTTTTGCACTTTTTGTTCAGGTTATAGTGGTTCATGGTGGTGTATAATGTACATTTGATTTTAATATATTGACTTGGTATCCGGTGACCTTGCCAAATTCATTTGTTAATTCTAATAGTTACCTGTGGCTTCTTTTGGATTTTTTTACATATATAATCATATCATCTGAAAATAATAAATTTTATTTCTTTCTGTCTGATTTTTATATCTTTCATTTTTTTTCTTCCCTTATTGCATTAGTTGGATGCTCCAGCTCATTAAATAGAAGTGGTGATGATGGGAGTCCAGGTTCTGCTCTGGATTTCCTGTGAATGCACCCCCTCAAGTAGACTTGCCCCATGTCCCTTCAAACCCCCGTTGTCCCCTCTAGATCACTGAGTCCCATGGGAGCCAAAATTCCCCGTCCGAATGACTTTGAGCCCACCTTCAACCTGTATGTGCCTCTTGCCAGAGTCTGTCCTGCTCAGGGCAGATGAGGCCACTGTTACACAACCCCTGGGCCTGATGGATGGTCGCAGGGTGTAGATGGAGCTTGGATGTGCAGTTGGGGAAATCCACATGCCTGTGGGACAGAGCTGGGGGGTGGGCTGGGAGCTGCGGCCAGAGGCAGGCTCTCTCCCTTAGCCACCTAGTTATGAGTAGAACTCCAAAATGTGTCTGAATTCAAACTAGGACTTTTAAATTGTTATAAAGGTATTGAGATAGGAGGATATATGTATTTTGAGATGGAGTCCCGCTCTGTCGCCCAGGCTGGAGTACAGTGGTGTGATCTTGGCTCACTGCAACCTCCGCCTCCTGGGTTCACTCCATTCTCCTGCCTCAGCCTCCCGAGTAGCTGGGACTACAGGCGTGCACCACCATGCCTGGCTAATTTTTATATTTTTAGTAGAGACGCGGTTTCACCATGTTGTTCAGGCTGATCTTGAACTCCTGGCCTCGGGTGATCCGCCGTGTCGGCCTCCCAAAGTGCTGAGATTACAGGTGTGAGCCACCATGCCCGGCCAAATGTTTTATTTAACAATTTTTACATGATACTATAATTTAAAAATATTTAGACATATGGTATGTGGACCTCCATTTAAACTCTTTCCCTGGATCTCATAAAGGTGAGGGGCATGTCTGTTGGTCTGTTAGTGACTGTGACATTTGGATTTTTAGTTTTACTTTGAGTCTTAAATACTTGATTCAGAAATTTCTGGAACTCAAGTGATTGGTTAGCACATGGTACTTACACAGAAGTGTCTGATGTTCACATTGAGTAGAAACTAGAAAATTACCCCAAACTGCAGGAAAGTCATTACTCCCTTATGCATGTAAAACCATTTGGTATAAGTGGTAAAACTGCAGGCAATAACAAAAAATCTAGAGTGCCCTGGATATCTGGGTTAAAGCTCTATTCTGTATTCAATGAAACTACATTTCAAATTTTTCATATATTAGTGAGATCAAGTGAAGTCTCGGTAATTTCTGTGACTCCTTGGTATAGAAGTTTTATAGGCTCCTAGTTTAAAAATTATTTGAGAGTTGGAAAGTTTATAAGTTCCAAAAATACTTGGAAAAACTTAGGCATAACCTAAGGATACTTGAACTTTTTGTTGAGAGGATTTATCATCTTGAATAACATCACGACAAGGCTAGGAGTGAAGATACTGGAGATGGAATTTATGAAGAGGGATTTAGAAGGATGGCACCAATTACAAAATTCCTGAGCCCATTAAGGAGAGAGCAGTGCAGCCAGCTACAATCTTTTCCTGCATTAGAATCCATGTAACAAAAGACTTCACATATCATTGGCTGCAGCAAGGCAGAAGCTCATTTCTCTGTCTCAACAGTTCCGAGTATAAGTAGTCTGGGGCTGACATGGATGGGGTCTGCTTGATGAAGGGAACTCAGCTCCCTCTGCCATTGCTTGAGTTGCCTTCATCTGTTCCTCACCTTTTTCTTGAGCCCCACATGCCAGCCTGAGAGAAGGGACAGAAGTGGGGCAGCAGAGGGTACACCTTTTCCCTTAAAGGTACAGTTCAGAAGTGGCACACATCACTTCTTATGTGTCATTGATCAGATAATCTTCTAGGTGCAAGGGAGGCCGGGAAAGTTACCTATTTTGGGAAGCCACGTGCCCAGCAAAAATTTGAGTGTTCTGTTACTAAAAGGAGAGGGAGAAATGGACATGGGAGGACAACTGTTGTTATCTGCCTCACTGTCATTATCTGCCTCACCTCCCCAACTGAGAGGTTCTTCAAAAGGATCCTGGCAGTGTCAGTCACTTGGAGATCTGCTGGGGAAAGGGCTGAGATGAATGTATAATACCTGCCGGTGTAAAAGTTGGCTGGTGCCTACTCTACAGTGAATAAATAAAGTATATTGAGAACTGCAGGGTGCTTTTAAAAAATTTTTTATTTTGCCCAGGAGTGGACAAAAACTTATCACAGTAGGATATTAATGATGCCCTTCTAGCCAAACGCAGTGACTTTTCCCCAGGCCTCATCCTATTATGACTGGATACCGGACTTTTCTTTCTCTTTCTCTTTTTCTTTTTCCTTTTCTCTCTCTCTCTTTTTTTTTTTTTCTGAGATAGGGTCTCACTTTGTCGCTCAGGCTGGAGTGTAGCGGCGTGACCTCGGCTCACTGTAACCTCTGCCTCCCAGGTTCAAATGATTCTCCTGCCTCAGCCTCCTGAGTAGCTGGAATTACAGGCACCCGCCACCACGCCCGGTTAATTTTTGAATTTTTAGTAGAGATGGGGTTTCACCATGTTGGCCAAGCTGTTCTCGAACTCCTGACCTCAAATGATCCACCCACCTCGGCCTGCCAAAGTGCTGGGATTACAGGCATGAGCCACTGTGCCTGGTCAAGAACTGCAGAGTGCTTTTAAATTGTGAGCTGTAAAACCACATCACAAATGTCCTGATAGAAAAGGGTTGCTACACAGGGGCTACTCTTAAAAGTCTTAAGGTAGTTGCTGCTTCCTGCTTGAATGGATAGAAGAGCTATGGACAGTTGTGCAAAAATGTTTCTGACTTTATACATTATTTACAAAGTGTTCTAGCTTTGTCAGTTCTTCTCTCTCTCTTTTCAGAAATTGGCTAAACTTCTGCTCTGTGGCACTGAGTTGGTGACAAATATCCAGGTGGCTATAGATACCAGAGAGATTCACAGGAGAGTAGAAGAAGAGGAGATAAAGCGTCAGAGGTAAGGACCACACCACTGTGTACCTGGTGGACATGAAGGTAATCTCCTCCATGGGTCCTGCAGTTCTCCCGAGTCGTTGGAGGGTGACTTTGTCTACCTTAGGCAATTTCCTTCCTGCCCTTAGAAGTTCTCCCTCCCTCCCTCCTCTTCTCTCTCTCTCTTTTTTTCTTTTTTGAGACAGAGGTTTACTCTTGTTACCCAGGCTGGAGTGCAGTGGGCGTGATCTCAGCTCACCGCAACCTCCACCTTCTGGGTTCAAGCGATTCTCCTGCCTCAGCCTCCTGAGTAGCTGGAATTACAGGCATGCACCACCATGCCGGGCTAATTTTGTATTTTTAGTAGAGACAGGTTTCACCATGTTGGCCAGGCTGGTCTCGAACTACTGACCTCAGGTGATCCACCCACCTTGGCCTCCCACAGTGTTGGAATTACAGGCGTGAGTGACTGCACCCAGCTATCTCTTCTCTCTTTTCTTTCCTCCCTTCCTCAAGCACTACACTGCTGTGTGTATACAAAAGGAGTGAAACATGGCCTCTGTTTGTGGTATTCACAGTTTAGTCAAGAGACACATGGGAACACCCACAATTTGTGGTAAAATAGATAATGTGTAAAGGGTTGTAGTAACACACACAAGGAGGCCTTTAATTCTATCTGCAGAGATTAGAGAAAACTTCCCAGGCAAGGTGACACTGAGTTGGGCTGTGAGGGATGAATAGGAGTTTGAGGAGTTGAAGAGTAGGCATTTTAGGCAGAGGGAACCTTTGAGCAGAGGTGTGAGATCCCATGATATGCTTGGGAATGGCATGATAGTGAAGGATGTGTGCGGGTGGTAGAAGAAAAGAGGCTAAGAAGGTCAACTGGGCAGTCCTGGGTTTCAATTGGTGAGGACGACCAGACCCAGGAGCACCTCAGTGTTATGTGTAAAGGTGGCAGCATTATTAAAGAATATGAAGGGCTCCATGCCTAGAAGGATGGAGGGTCACAGGGATAACAGGAACCTGCGTCAGGTCCTCAGCTCCAGTCCTCAGGAGGCAGGCTGCCCTGCATGCCCATATCCCAGGTCTCAGGCTGTCCAGCAGGGAGGCATAGCGGCTTAGAAGAATTAAACTTCTTTGGTTTGCACACAGAAGTAGACTGATTGCAGGTCCTCATTTAAACTTTGGATTGTTCTTCAATTAATTTCTTAAACAATTAGAAGAGCAACCACTTGGCCAGGCGTGGGGTGGCCCATGCATGTAATCACAACAGTTTGGGAGGCCGAGGCGGGCGGATCGCTTGAGGTCAGGAGTTCGAGACCAGCTTGGCCAACATGGTGAACCTCCATCTCTACTAAAAATACAAAAAATTAGCTGAGTGTGGTGGCGCGTGCACAGCTGTAGTCCCAGTACTCAGGAGGCTGAGGCAGGAGCCTCACTTGAGCCCAGGAGGCAGAAGTTGTAGTGAGCCAAGAGTGTGCCACTGGACTCCAGCCTAGGCAATGGGAGTGAAACCCTGTCTTTAAAAAGAAAGAAAGCAAGCAACCACTTGACCATTTAGGCTTATCATATACATACAGGGGACGATTTTAACAATATTTTTAGTTGTTCAGCGTAAGTAGTTCCCTCGTTAGCAACGTTAGCAGCTCTACCAGTAAAGGTGGTTGACTTTTATTCTCAAAACTTCCCGCTGCCTTTATGGGCTGTACCAGGAACAGAGTTGGCAGATTCCCAGCAGGGTCAGCTTGTGAAAGGCGGGGAAGGTCATGCAAAGAGTTAGGCCTCATCCTCTAGCCACAGAGGAACGCTGAAGGTCCCAGTGGGCAGGTTACAAGGTCAGTGTGCTGTGGAAAGATGACCTGACAGCTCTTTCTCATTTTTTGAAATAAAAAAGTCAATTAAATTTAAAAAGTGTCCTAGCTTGGAAGGTGGGGTGGGTGTGGGATGGGACAGGGAGAGAGGATTGCACAATGTTTAAGCTGTGACTTCGGTTCCTCAGGGAGTTTGTTTGGAGGTGCTGTCATAGGATTAGTCTGTTACAAGGAGCAGAGAGTCTCTGGGAGATATCCTAGCCACTGTTTCCAGAGGGGCCCCAGCTCAGCTGTCCTGCCTTCCTGCCACCTCACCCCAGCCTCGGTGTGCTCTGTCACAGAGATTCTTTGGAATTTATGGAAAGGCTCTCCCTATTTTCCATTCCTCGTGGTGGAGTTTCCGTATTTGTACATTCCACTAGTCATTTATTGGTAACTTGGGAGAGGAGTAGCCAGACAATTGAGGTCATGTTGCTAATAAAAAATCGACAATTTAAGTACCATGTGTTAAGTGACTCCCACGCTGAGCACCTGTGCTGTGTGCGTCATCTTATTTCATCCTGACAACAGCCAGCCACATGAATATAGATACTTTGCATCCACTCCATTTTACAGAAGAGAAAAGAGAGGCTTGAAGAGGTTATGCAACTTATCTAAAAGGTTGACAGTCCGTTAGGAGCCAAGTCGGGACTTGAACATAAGCTCTGTGACTCCAGAGACCCAGTTGTGTTTAACTGTTGTGTGTTATCATATTACTAAGAAGCCGGTGACCAATTGATCTTGTGTGTGTGTGTGTGTGTGCGCGCGTGTGTATGTGTGTGTGTAGCCTTAATGTTGATCTGTTTTTGCTATGTGTCATTTTCTTTACTTAGCTTAAGTTACTTGTAGTCAAGCATTAAACGAAAAGATTTCTCAGCATTGAGTTTGATTTTGGGTGGGTGTGTTTGGGCAGTGCCCAGTACCTGGGTTTTATATTCTAGAGATTCTAGAGAACATACCTGCTCTATTGGAAGGCAGCATCTGGAGCTTGGCTGGCATGGCTGGCATGTTTGTATTTGCAGGATTGAGAAGCTGGAGAATGAAGTTAAGACCAGCCAGGACAAATTTGACGAAATCACCTCAAAGTGGGAAGAGGGCAAGCAGAAGAGAATTCCCCAAGAGCTGTGGGAAATGCTCAATACCCAACAGCTGCACTGTGCTGGCCTCTTAGAAGATAAGAACAAGCTCATCAGTGAGTTACAACAGGCAAGCGGCCCGGGCCCTCCAGCCCAGTCACTGGGGATCTGCCTGGGATTTAGCTGGGTTATTGGTTTGCTTACCCTGAATGGAAAAATGTAGAAACCTTTTACTTCATTATTTAGAATCCTGTACAACTCATGTTATAAACTTTTTCTTTTTTTTTTTTTACGATGGTAAGAAACACATAACATTAAATTTACCATCATAACCATTTTAAAGTGTATAGTTCATGGGCTGGGTGCAGTGGTTCATGCCTATAATCCCAGCACTTTGTGAGGCTGAGGCAGGCGGATCACTTGAGATCAGGAGTTTGAGACCAGCCTGGCCAACATGGTGAAACCCCATCACTACTAAAAGTATCAAAATTAGCCGTGCATGGTGGCTCATGCCTGTAATCTCAGCTACTCGGGTGGCTGAGGCAGGAGGGTCGCCTGAACATGGGAGGCAAAGGTTGCAGTGTGCCAAGATCACGCCACTGCACTCCAGCCTGGGTGACAAAGCGAGTGAGACTCCGTCTGAAAACAAAAAACAAAAAGCTATAGTTCAGTCATGTTAAGTACACAGCATTCAGATACAGCAGATCTCTGAGAACTTTTCATCTTGCAACATGGAAACTCTATGCCCCCCAGACACCAATTCCCTCTTCCCCTTCCCCTTAGCCTTTGGTGATCACCTTTCTACTTTCCGTTTCTGTGATTTTAACTTCTCTATTAGATACTTCCTGTGAGTGAAATCATACAGCATTTGTCCTTTTGTGACTAGCATATTTGGCTTAGAATGATGGACTTCATTGTAGCACGTGACACGACTGCTTTCCTTTTTAAGGCTGCGTAGTATTTCATTGCATATGTATACCACATCTTGTTTTATACATTCTCCTGTGAATGGATATTTGGGTTGGATTTCACCTTTTGGCTATTATGAGTAATACTGCTGTGAACATGGGTATACATGTATCTCTTTGAGATCCTTCTTTGAATTATTTGGATGTACACTTAAAAGTAGGATGGCTGGGTCATATGGTAATTCTATTTTTAATTTTCTTAGGAACCTCCATACTGTTTTTTATAATGACTGCACCATTTTACATTCCCACTAACAGTACAAAAGGGTTCTAACTTCTCTGTATTCTCACCAACACTTACATCCTGTTTTTTGTGCTAGTTTCCGTGTTGATAGTGTGAGGTGATATCTCCTTGTGGTTTGGATTTACATTTCCCTAATGATTAGAGATGTTGCGCATCTTTTTCATGTGTTTCTTGGCCATTCGTATATCATCTTTGGAGAAATGTCTATTTAAATCCTTTGCTTATTTTTAATTTGGGTTGTTTTTGAGTTATAGAAGTTCCTTATGTATTTCGGACATTAACCCCTTATCAGATATATGATTTTCAATTATGATTTCCTGTTCCATATATTGCCTTCTTATTCTTGATTTTTTTTTTTTTTTTGATGTGCAAACATTTCTGAGTTTGGTGCAGCCCCATTTGTCTATTTTTGATTTTGTTGCCTGGGCTTTTGGTGTCATATCCGAGAAATTATTGCCAAATCCAATGTGTAGAAGCTTATCTCCTACATTTTCTTCCAGGAGTTTAATAGTTTTAGGTCTTTAATCAATGTTGAGTTATTTTTGTATATGGTATAAGGTAAGGGCCCAACTTCATTCTTTTGCCTGTGAATATCCAGTTTTCTCAATATCATTTGTTGAAGAGACTATCCACCTCACCACTGTATAGTCTTGTCAAAGTCATTTGACCATAGATGTGGGGGTTTGTATATTATTCATTTACCATTTTGACCCTTGTCAAAAGCCATTTGGTCATATATGTAGGAGTTTATTTCTGGACTCTCTAGTTCCCTTGGTCTATATATCTATTTTTATGTCAGTACCACACTCTTTTAATTACTGTTGCTCTTTGTAGTTTTTTTTTTTTTTTTTTTTGAGACAGAGTTTTGCTGTTGCTCATGCTGGAGTGCAGTGGTGTGATCTCGGCTCACTGCAACCTCTGTCTCTAGGGTTCAAGCAATTCTTCTGCCTCAGCCTCCCGAGTAGCTGAGACTACAGGCGTGTGCCACCTTGCCTGGCTAATTTTTGCATTTTTAGTAGAGATGGAGTTTCACAATGTTGGTCAGGCTAGTCTCGAACTCCTGACCTCAGGTGACCCACCTACCTCAGCCTCCCAAAGTGCTGGGATTGCAGATATGAGCCACTGCACCCAGTCTGTAGTATGTTTTGAAATCAGGGAATGTGGGGCCTCCACCTTTGTTCTTTTTCAACATTATTTTGGCTATTTGGAGTCCCTTGAGATTCTGAATTTTACGAATTTTAGGATGGTTTTCCTATTTCCACAAAAAATAATGTTGGGCTTTTGATAAGGATTGCATTGAATCTCTAGATTATTTTGTATAGTGTGGACATTTTAACAGTATTGAGTCATCCAATTCATAAGCACAGGATATCTTCCATTTGTTTATGTCTTCTTTGATTTCTTTTAGTAATGTTTTACAGTTTTCAGTGTACAAGGCCTACTTGCTTAAGTTTATTCCTAAGTATTTCATTCTTTTTGGTGCTATGGTAAATAGATTATTTTCTTAATTTCCATTTTGGATTGGTCATTATTTGCATATAAGAATGCAACTGGTTAAAAATTTTTTAAACTTTTAATTTAATTTTTTTGAGACAGAGTCTCACTCTGTTGCCCAGGCTGGAGTGCAGTAGACTGATCTTGGCTCACTACAATCTCCACCTCCTGGGCTCACGTGATCCTCCTGCCTCAGCCTCCCAAGTAGCTGGGATTACAGCGTGCATCACCATGCCCAGCTAATTTTTGTGCTTTTAGTAGAGATGGGGTTTCACCATGTTGCCAAGGTTGGTCTTGAACTCCTGACCTCAAATTACCCACCCACCTCCACCTTCTAAAGTGTTGGGATTACAGGTGTGAGCCACCACACCTGACTTTTTTTTTAAATTTAAAATTAAAAAATTTTATGGGTAGGTGTATATATTTATGGGGTACATAAGATATTTTGATACAGCCATACAATGTGTGATAATCACATTGGGGTAAATGGGGTATCCATCACTTCAAGCTGTGTCATTTCTTTGTATTACAAACATTCCAGTTACACTCTTTTAGTTATTCTAAAATGTACAACAAATCTAGCTGGCCTTAGTCACCCTGTTGTGCTGTCAAATACTAGATCTTATTCATTCTAACTATATTTTTGTACCTATTAACCATCCCCATTCCTCCCCGACCCCCCACACTCCACTTCTCAGTCTCTGGTAACTATCATTCTACTTTCTATCTCCACGAGTTCAATTGTTTTAATTTTTAGCTCCCACAAACGAGTGAGAACATGCAAAGTTTGAATTTTTGTGTGTGGCTTATTTCATTTAACACAATGCTTTTCAATTCCATCCACGTTTTTGTATATGACAGGATCTCATTCTCTTTTATGGCTGAATAGTACTCCATTGTGTCTATGTACCACATTTGCTTTATCCATTCATCTGCTGATGGACACTTAGGTTGATTCCAATTCTTGGCTATTGTGAATAGTGTGAATTTTGATTTTGTGTCCTGCAACTTTGCTGAATTTGTTTAAGTTCTAACAGGTTTTCGTGTGTGTGAAATCTTTAGTTTTTCTGCATGTAAGATCATGTCATCTGTGAACAGAGATAATTTTAACTTCCAATTTTGATGTCTTTTCAAGTGATAAACTTTTAATTAGAAGTAAAAGCTTTGTCATAATTATAGAATTATTAGCTATCTAATAGAAATATAGTCATGCGTCACTTAATGATGGGGATATATTCTGAGGAATGCATTGTTAGGTGGTTTCATTGTTGTGAGAACATCATAACGTGCTTACACAAACCTAGATGGTATAACCTACTACACACCTAACTTATTGCTCCCAGGCTACAAACCTGTCTAGAATGTTACCGTACTGAATACTGTAAGCAACTGTAACGCAGTGCTAAGTAGTTGTGCATCTAAACAGAAAAGGCACAGTAGAAATACTGTATTATAATCCTATGGGACCACTGTCATATATGTGGTCCATCATTGACTGAAATGTTGTTACGTGGCACATGACTATAGTATTTTTACAGCAAATGCTGTTCCAGAGTTGAGTCCTTAGTTAAAGAATGCAACTTAGTCTGCAGTAGATATGTTCCTGTGTTGGAACCTGGACATTAATTACTCAGCTGGGACACTCTAGGCTTTCTGGGAGCTTGCAGGGAGATTTGCAGCAGGTGATAACATTGAGGGGTTTGGTCCTGGGTGCTTGCTAAGAGCTTTGCACTGAGCACAGCCCATTCCACTCCATCTACTGTGCTTTATCTCAGGCCTTCTAAGACTCTTCTGAAGCCACTTTCTCTTTGTACAGTTTATTATTATTATCATTATTATTATTATTATTACTATAGAGACAGGGCCTTACTCCATCTCCCAGGCTGGAGTGCAGTGGTGCAATCATGGCTCACTGTAGCCTCCACCTTCTGGGCTCAAGAGATCCTCCCACCTCAGCCTCCCAAGTAGCTGGGACCATAGGCGTGCATCACCACATCTGGCTAATTTTGTATTTTTTTATAGAGACAGAGTTTTGCCATACTACCCAGGCTGGTCTCCTGAGCTGAAGCACCTGCCTCAGCCTCCCAAAGTACTGAGATGATAGGTGTGAGCCACTGTGCCCAGCCCTCTTTGTACAGTTTCATGTCCTAGCGTTGACAGATTCTGGTGAGAGGGGTCTAGAGATAGTGCTTGGCACCTCCTGCTCCTGACAGTTTGTGGCCAGCCTTTTCCATGCTTTTTTCTAGGAGTTAAAAACAAAGGATGACCAGTATGTGAAGGATTTGAAGAAACAGTCAGATGACATCTGCCTGCTTCTGGAGCGGATGGAACAACAGGTGAAGAATGTGATGAAAACCTTTCGTGAGGAGCTCTATCACATTGAGGTAATGGTGTGAAAGGACCTGGTTTCTGCTCTTGGGGGGCCCCTGGGAGGAGGTCTAGGTCTGTCCTAATGATCTAAGGAGGGCCCTAGATGACTTCTCTGTCCTCTGATTTCTGTTTTGCTCTCAGGTTTTATTAATTTATTTACTTATTCATTCATTTGACAAGTACATATCAAGTGTCTACTATATGCTGGGCATGTTCCAGGGGGCTAGGGATGCAGCTATGAACAAAACAAAGTTCCTGGTGGAGGCTGTATTCCAGTAGGAGGCAGCTAGACAATAAACAAGTTACTAAATATGTTATTTCACAGGTGGTAATAAGTGTTTTGAAAGAAAATAAGACAAGCAAGGGGTTGGGGAATAAAAAAGGGGGATTAGCACTCCATAAGCATAAACCCTATACAAGGCATTTCTTTGTTTCTTTATGGCAGCTGGGGCAGACAGTGGCAAAGGGGAGTGCTGCATAGGATTCAGGAATCAGTATTTTGAATTTGAATGAAATGTTCAAGATTGAGATTGAGATTTAGCCCTTTCCAAGATGGAAGAGAGCCAAGAGGGTGGAGGCCTCTCTCTCTCTGGGTTGTTGGAGACTTATTTCTGCATTCCCAAACCTAACCCTCGTGAGCTTCATGCTGCCTTTGCTTCATGGGAACCCCAACCATGGCAACGCATCAACGGTAGTCAGTTGAATTACACACCAGGGCCTGCCGTGTGACTGACAACAGGGGCACTGGCCTTCTCCAGTGCCCTGCCTCTGATAATGACTAAGCCATGGGACTGTTGAAACATCTCCTCTCTGCATTCGGATATCATCTTCATAACAGCTAATTTCCATGCAGCTCCTTCCATAGCCATTTGGTCTCATGAAACTTGGCAAGTCTGCATTTGAAATTGACTTTTACTATGTGGTTGTTGGTACAGCATTTTTACAGTTACCTAAAAGTTCTTTGACACTGATGGGACCTGCCCAATCAAAACAGATGCAAGAGTCTTTTTCCTTCTCGGTCATAGAAAGCATTTGAGGTGGAACGCCAAGAGCTACTGGCCAGTAATAAGAAGAAATGGGAGCGGGCCCTTCAGGCTCATAATGCCAAAGAGGTAAAGGGTGGAGACTGTCAAGGGTGATCTGTGGGGTCTGGGTGATTTCTATTGTGACTGAATTCGCTAGCCTTTTTTTCTTTTGTTTTTTTTTGAGACAGAGTCTTGCTCTGTCGCCCAGGCTGGAGTGCAGTGACCCAATCTCATCTCACTGCAAACTCTACCTCCCGGGTTCACGCCATTCTCCTGCCTCAGTCTCCCGAGTAGCTGGGACTACAGGTGCCCACCACCTTGCCCAGCTAGTTTTTTGTATTTTTTAGTAGAGACGGGGTTTCACCGTGTTAGCCAGGATGGTCTCGATCTCCTGACCTCATGATCCACCTGTCTTGGCCTCCCAAAGTGCTGGGATTACAGGCTTGAGCCACCGTGCCCGGCCTTTTTTTTTTTTTTTCTTTGAGATGCAGTGTCGCTTCTGTCGCCAGGCTGGAATGCTGTGGCGCGATCTTGGCTCACTGCAACCTCCGACTCCCTGGTTCAAGCGATTCTCCTGCCTCAGTCTCCCAAGTAGCTGGGATTACAGGCATATGCCACCATGCTAATTTTTGTATTTTTAGTAGAGATGAGTTTCACCATGTTGACCAGGATGGTCTCAATCTCCTGACCTCATGATCCGCTCGCCTTGGCCTCCCAAAGTGTTGGGATTACAGGCGTGAGCCTCCACGCCTGGCCGCCTTTTTGTGTCTTGAGTAGAACTGCTGTGGCTAAAGTGTGGCCTTGCAGATGGGGATCGTCTCTGTGGTGGTGGTGAGTACCACCCAGGCAGCTTGCCGTGTTTTCCATGGTCCCATCACTTTCCCCTTTGTTTACTGGATATCTCACCCAGCTGTGAATATTCGTGGCCCAAGGTGTTTTAAGACATATTTTTAAAGGGTGTGTTATTATCACTTTATTTCAGAGTTGTAAAGAACAAAGAAGTGACTCGACCAAGATCCAATAGACTTTTCAGAAATATAAACATCTGATTTCAGGGTCTGTGCGTAATTTCTTTTCTTTTTTTTCAAATATTTAGACTTCAAGGAGATGAGCTTAATTTCATAATGGAGCATTCCTCTTAGAGTTTCTGAAGTAATGACCCCATTAGGCAATACGACCCAAGTCCTAAAAGCCTTGGGTATTCAGGACTTCTGAAAGCCACCAGATTCCCTGTGGAGCCATGAAACTTCCAAACTCTCCCCTGTGTCATGCTGGTCAGGCCATCCAAAGGATTGAGGTGGGGCAAGGATGGTCCCTAACTTTTCTCTTGTCTTCCTGTGCCTTTAGCTGGAGTATCTTACCAACCGCATGAAAAAAGTGGAGGACTATGAGAAGCAGCTGAACAGGCAGAGGATCCGGGATTGTGAAGAATACAACACGATCAAGATCAAGCTTGAGCAGGATGTGCAGGTGCAGCAGCTGGTCCTCACTAGGGTGCCTGGGTGGCGGAGCAGATGGCCAACACCTGTGAATGTTTCCTATTTAGCAACTACCTGTGATATTCTAGAGGTAGTCCCTTCAGCACGTATTTATTAATCATTTGCCTTCTTTTAAATATTCATATCTGAAGGAGCTCATGTACAGGATATATGCAGAGAGATACTTTCTTTAAGGAACCAGTGGAGGTGAGCTGAGCATGGTGGCTTACACTTGTAATCCCAGCACTTTGGGATGCCGAGGAGGGAGGATCACTTGAGCCCTGGAGTTCGAGACGAGCCTGGGCAACATAGTGAAACTGTGTCTCAGCAAAAAATAAAAAGAAATTAGCTGAGCCTGGTAGCACATACCTGTAGTCCCAGCTACTCAGGAGGCTGAGGTTGGAGGGTCACTTGAGCCCAGGAGTTTAAGGCTGTAGTGAGCTGTGATCACACCACTGCACTCCAACCTGGGCAACAGAGCAAGACTTTGTCAGAAAGAAAGAGAGAAAGGGAGAGAGAAAGTAAGAAAGAAAGAGAAAGAAAGGAAAAGAAAGAAAGGAAAAGAAAGGAAAAGAAAAAAAGAAAAAGAAAGAAAGAAAGAAAAGAAAAAAAGAAAGAGGAGAGGGAGGGAAGGAGAAAAGAAAAGAAAAGAAAGAAAGGAAGAGAAAGAAAGAAAAACTGCCAAGATACTATAGAGGTCTGGAAGCCATTTTCTTCTAGCAAAGGAAAAATGTCCCTAGGGCAAGTTGGCTATGTCCAAGAGCCAAAGCTAGGACAGCTACTGCTAATAATGGCAGCCATCAAGTGAGTCTCTCCCATATTCCAGACACTTTAATGAACTCTAATCTTCATCACCAACAGCATTTTATACATGAGAAATCTGAAGCTTAGAGACAAAGCTGTGTATCTAGTACACGATAAACCCTGGATTCAAATCCAGTTCTGTCTGGCTCAAAAGCCTATATTCTTCCCTTATTTCAAACAGCCCCTTGACTGATGGTTGGAAATTTCAGTGAGGCAAATTCTGACTATCAGAAAGAAACTTCTAAGAGTTAGAACTGTCCAATATTCAGAAGGGCGTTCCACAAAACAAAGATGGCTTTATCTCAAAATATGCAGTGGCTGAATGACTGTGTCTGTCTTTGGTGTTGAAGAAGGATTCCTGCAGTAGTAGGAGGTTATTTCTGGTTTCTAAAGTTTTTTCCAAGCCCCTAGGCTGTTTCAATACCAGTTTAAAAAATGCATCTCTAATTACATGTACATGTAATGTAATTGCATCTTAATATTCAAGTATGGTCTATTCATTTCAGTCTCTATGTAGAAAAAGGTGTTAGATGAAAGCTTTTCCACATAGCTTTTGTTAGAGTTTCAGTTCTTTTCCTATCACTTGATATCATGAAGTTAAATCAAAAACCCCATTAGGTTACAAATATATTTACTAGTCTTGAGAATTTTCCCAGGTCCTTCTCATATTAATATCACAGATATGAGAGTTACTGACAGAACACTACAAGTCTGTAATACAATAGCACTCTTTCTGTGGGCTGTACATGTGATATAATTTTACTGAAAATGGCTATTGTTAAACTTTCTGAATTTGTCTTGGTTCTGTGATAATTTATGTGACAAAACTACGTACTGTTAGCCTCAGTGAGATATATGGAGTTTCATGTTCTTAATCCAATGTCCAAATACTTGAATGAAGCAAAAAATTCTAGGACATAGGGAGATCCTGAGGTGAGTGTAGGAGGTAGAGTAAGATCAGAGAAGTGGGGGGCAGGGAGACAGGGAGACCGGGAGACCTGGCTCCGCTGGCTGTCCCTGTCCAGGTTGACCGACGGTGGCATGTGCGCAGATGGAGACATTTCAGGCAGAAAGGGGCACAGTGCCTTTGCATCATAGTTCTTTCCTGTGTCAGATGGAAACCGAGGCTACCTATACCACTTTCCACACTGTAACTGGGGGGGAAAATCATCAAATCAGGGACTACCCATATGGCAACATGCGGAATGTTTTAGTAGGTCGAACTTTATCATAGTGACTCTTAAGTGTACTTTCACTAGACATTCAAGCCAAATGGCACTGATTTTTTTAAGAAGATGTAACACGCAGTTCAACATCAAATTTGCTCTTCCCAACTAATGCATAACACTCTATCAATTCTAAAATATGGAACTAAAATTCTTGCAAACCACAAAAATGGGAAGGATACAGTACACATAGATTTGGATGATGGGTGAAGTACAAGAAGTAAAAAGAAGTCTTACTGTTCAAGTGCTTACTGCCAGTAAAGGTCATGTTATTAATAGCAGAGCAAAGAGAAGCCTGTAAACATTGTGTGCTTAGGTGGAAACTCCCTACCCCTGCCCACTACCCTAAAAGAAAACTGCTAGAAACATTTAATTCTTGATGCAAGAAGCAAATGTTTTTATCTGTAGGCCTTATATATACACTCATTTAGGATTGTAAGATGTTCAGCTCAAATTTAGGGGCTGCTACCTTTAATACTAGAATATTAATCCCCCCAAATTAAATATGTTATTTATTTACACTATATTAAATTACATTATGCAAAGCACAGAGATTAGCAAAGTACAGCCCCTGCCCTCAAGGAATTTATAATCTATTAAGGAAGAAAGCAAGCTACGGCGGGGCACAGTGGCTCACGCCTGTAATCCCAGCACTTTGGGAGGCCGAGGTGGGCGGATCATGAGGTCAGGAGATCAGGATCATCCTGGCTAACATGGTGAAACCCTGTCTCTACTAAAAATACAAAAAATTAGCTGGACGTGGTGGCGGGAGCCTGTAGTTCCAGCTACTCGGGAGGCTGAGGCAGGAGAATGGCGTGAACCCAGCAGGCGGAGCTCACGGTGAGCCAAGATTGCACCACTGCACTCCAGCCTGGGCAACAGAGCAAGACTCTGTCTCAAAACACAACAAAACAACAACAACAACAAACCAGAAAACAAGCTACACAAATAGTGTCAAAGAGAAAGAGATGGGGCAGAAAGGGGGAGCAAGAGTGTGGCCTGAGATGACATTGCCAGTCTTCGGGTTCCAACATGGGATCCTGCAGGCCCAGCTTAGGGTCGAGATTGGGGTAAATAGGCCCAGTGGAGTCTCTGGAGTCAGCAGAGAAGGCCAGAGGGAAAGGCTGTTTTAAATTTCCATCCTGCTGGCACATTGGTGGCAGCCTCTTTTCCTGAGCCCATGGACAAGAGATGACACCCAAAAGCAGCTGTGGAGAAGCTTGTGCTGCTCCAGGACAAAGTGGGAAGGTGTTATCAAAATTTATGCTACTTTTACCATACAAGGACTTTTGTGGCAGGTTAGATTGTAATCTTTATAGATGACTCATAAAACACAAACATCATGTTTTGCCATTAGTCTTGAGAACATGAACTGCAACTTTGCAAAATATCTTTGGATAATTGAATAATAAGCACAGACATTTAGCAAAATAAATTACAGGTATTTTTAACTTTTATTTTAGGTTCAGGGTACATGTGCAGGTTTGTTATATGGGTAAACTGCATGTCACAGGGGTTTGCTGTACAGATTATTTCGTTACCCGGGTAATAAGCATAGAACTCGCTAGGTAGTTTTTTGATCCTCTCCCTGCTCCCAACCTCCACCCTCAGGTAGGCCCCAATGTCTACTGTTCCCCTCTTTGTGTCCATGTGTTCTCATTTGTCCCACTTATAGTGAGAACATGTGGTATTTGGTTTCTGTTCTGAGGTTAGTTTGCTTAGGATAATGGCCTCCAGCTCCAATTATCTTGCTGCAAAGGACATATTCTCATTCTTTTTTTTTTTTAAACCTTTATGTCAAACCATATCATCTTGTTCTTTTTTTATGGCTGCATAATATTCCATGGTGTATATGTACCACATTTTTAAAACCCAGTCTACCGTTGATGGGCATCTAGGTTGATTCCATGTCTTTGCTATTGTGAATAGGCTGCAATGAACGTATATATGCATGTGTCTTTTTGGTAGAATCATTTATACTCCTTTAGGTATATATCCAATAATGGGATTGCTGGGTCAAATGGTCGCTTTGTTTTAGGTTCTTTGAGGAATTGCCACATTGCTTTCTACAATGCCTGAACTAATTTACATTCCTTCCAGCTGTGTATAAGCATTTCTTTCTCTCTCAACCTCACCAGCATCTCCTGGGTTTTTTTTTTTTTTTTTTTTTTTAATACTTTTTAATAATAGCCATTCTGACTGGTGTGAGATGGTATATCATTGTGGTTTTGATTTGCATTTCTCTAATGATTAGTGATGTGGAGCATTTTGTCATATGCTTGTTGGCTGCATGTATGCCTTCTTTTGAAAAGTATTGTTCATGTTCTTTGCCCACCCACTCCCCCCACTTTTTTCCCTTTTTTTTTTTTTTTTTTTTGGAGACAGGGTCTTCCTCTGTTGCTCAGACTGGAGTGCAGTGGCATGATCTCAGCTCACTGCAGCCTCGACTTCCCAGCAGGCTCAAGCAAACCTCCCACCTCAGTCTTCCGAATAGCTGGGACTACAGGCACATGCCTCCTTGCCTGGCTAATTAAATTTTTTTGTGTGTGTAGAGATGAGTTCTCACTTTGTTGCCCAGGCTGGTCTCGAATTCCTGGCCTCAAGCAATCCTCCCTCCTTGGTCTCCCAAAGTGCTGGGATTGCAGGCATGAGCCACCATGCCCAGCCATCCATATACATATTATTATATAATAACCTTCCTTGAAGAATGAAATTCACATGAGCGTGCATGTGATAGAGCTTTTGCATTTATAGTTCACATGCTCTCGTTGTATTGTAAATATAAAAACAATCCTATGGCCAAATAAATCTGGGAAATGCTGTCTTAGAGATAGGGGACTGTTGCAAGGCCACGAGAAGAAGGAGGGCTCCCTGGAAATCATCGGAGCAGACATTCAGGCACTTTGGGTCTCAGGGCCTCCACATGGGTCCGTTCCTGGGAAGATGGAACAGCCATTCCTCATCATCCCAAGTGGAGAGCAGTTCTGAAGACCCTCCTTCTCTGTGAGTGCTCATCTGTTCTCAGATGGTTACATCCCATGTGGAGCTTTTCTATTGGACTTTTGTGCCGAGCTGCCTCGTAGACCAATGGCCTCCCTTATGTTCAGTTCACGTGTGTCTGCTTTGTGTTCTGATTCCTGACTCATGATGACCAAGGCTGGTAACATTTGAAGTGGCAGAGCTGGTTTCATTTGAGGAGTGGAGGCATAAATCATTGCACCTTTGCAAGAAGAGCTGCTGAGAATCCCTTTCCCAGGAGACACTCAGGGCCGTCCCTAGAAGGGGACAGGGCCCAAAGCAACTCCGCCTGGGACCACCCGGATAACTGCCATTGAAATGAGGCTGTGCTGTTGGCATCATCCATAGGTCCTTGGGGATACTGTGCAAGTCAGACATTTCAAAATTAAATTTTAAACAGGCTCAGAAAGGGTCCTTTGTAGTTGTAGTTGAAGCTTCTGGCAGCTCCCTGCCCTGCCTCAAGTTCCCTACCCAAGGGCCAGGCCTGCACTTGGAGCTGCAGGGTCTGCCTGGCACGATGCTCAGTGCTGACAGAATGGGGTGAGGTGAGCACTTGCACCCATGGCCAGTGGGAGCATAAACCATAGATTGCTCTTTGGAAAGCATCTTATTGAGAACTTTTGACTTGGTCATTTCACTTCTATGAATCTACCATAAGGAAACAAATTAGCCCAAGAATTGTATATATAATTTGTCCCAGCATTATTTTATAGTAAAGAAAATTATTAAAAGTGTATATAACTATATATATACACACACATACAACTGTAGGGAAATAGTAAATTATTTTGACATGGTAGACATATTAAATATTTCATATATGATAAAACGGCATAGTGAATAAAAGTATTCTAGCCTGTAATCCCAGCACTTTGGGAAGTCGAGGCAGGCGGATCACCTGAGGTCGGGAGTTTGAGACCAGCCTGGCCAACATGGTGAAACCTCATCTCTACTAAAATACAATAATTAGCCGGGCGTGGTGGTGGCATGTGCCTGTAATTCCAGCTACTTGGGAGGCTGAGGCAGGAGAATCATTTGAACCCGGGAAGTGGAAGTTGCAGTGAGCCAAGATCATGCCACTGTACTCCAGCCTGGGTGAGTGAGACTCTATCTCAAAAAAAAAAAAAAGAAAAAAAATGTATTCTGTATCATTAAAATGATGTTAATAAAACTTTGCTAACATGAAAAATTGTTGTGATATTAAGGGAGGAAAGTAGGATATAAAATTGTAGACATAGTTTGATTCCAACTATGTAAAGGACACTGGAGGGAAACATGCCAGCATTAACAGAAGTTGCCTTTGGGGGTGGAATTTTGGGTAGCCTTGCAGCTTCTTTCTCCTATGTCTTCGTTTTCATTTGCTGTACTTTCCAAATTTTCTACAATGAGCAAATATTGCTTTTGTACTCAGGAAAAGTTTTTACAAAGAAAAATGTGTAACTAGAAAGGGTAAATAAAAAATAAGTAAGTAGAGAAATTGAGAGGTAGGATTAGTTATGATCTCGGGGACTCATATGGTTCTTCATTCACCATCTGTTAAAAGATATTACAGGCTTCTGTTCTGAAGGAGACATTCAAATACTCATCTCATAATGGAGATTTAAAAATCCCTGCCGTGGTGATGTAGAATATCCTTGACTAATTCCCCCTATGACAATGTGTGTGGGGATCACCGGATTCCACAGCAACCGTGGAAATGATGTGCTTCCTGACCCAAAGGAGCATCACCTCCTAGCCAGGAGCCCTCCTGGAGTATGACCCAGAGCGGGCTGTGATAGCCGCTTGGAATCACTTCCTCTGTTGACTCCTGAGCCAGAGTCTGTAGCCTAACAGAGGGAGACGGGACAGAGGCTGGAGACAATACGCACGTGGCAGTTTTATCGAGTTTCTGATTCCACTTGATTGCCTTCCCCATTCCTGCATTTCACTCGGGAGAGGCAGGAGCATGCCAGCCTCCAGCCTTGCCTCTCTCTGATCTTTTTTTCACAACCTGTCAGGGTGATCTTTCTACAGTGACTGGACCAACCATTTTCCTTCCCTGCTTAACGTTTTTAGTGGTCCTCCCTCAACTTCAGGATAATGCTTTAGATTCCTAGCTTGGGAAGGCTCTGCTGCTCTGTCAGCCTCATTTCTGACCTTTCCTTGCCTGGTGCCTCACATCCTAAACTTCTTGTGGTTTTCCCAAAGCACCTACCCCCTTTGCCTCATATATGCTATTTCCTCTCTCTAGAGTGCCCTCCCTTCGGGTGTCACCTGTGTAACTCCAGCACATTCTCTAGGTCTCAGCTAGACACACCATCTTCCAGGGATGCTTTCCCTGGTCCCTGAAGACCAAGGACAGACAGTGCTCCTCTCATTGGTCCCATAATGGTCTGGGCTTCCCTCTATCTTGCCTCTTATCACTAGTGTTTGTTTATCTGCCTCTGTTCTAGACGGGTCAGGACTATGCCTTTCTCACTGGTGTTTTCGCAACGGCACCTCGAAAAGTATCTGACAGATTAGGCACACAATAAATATTTGCTGAATGAATGAATACAGCTAATGGAAATCCAAAAAGTAAGGATGAATGTGTCTGTCCTCCTTTTAAATGAACCTGGGTTGCTAAACACTAACACTTCCACCCTGGAAGGTCAAAGTGGGGGCAATTTCAAGTTTTTGTGGCCTTATTTATTTCTATGGTGTTTTTAGCGGGGCTACTCATATCTCTGAAGGGTCTGGAGAAAGTTACCGGAGTTAGCTGGACTTGAAAGCTCTGTGATCTTTCTTAGGCATTAGGTACACAGATCTTAGCTTACAGTTTATTGACTTGTATTTTATCTGGTTGGCCTTTAACTTGACTCTCATGATAGATTTTCTAAGAATGTAGGCTGAGGCACTTGTCCCTAAGGTTCCTCTGACATGACTTGAACAATTTATTAGAGGCCCACAAGCTAGGGCCAACTAGTAGTGTGTGAAAATATATATATTTGTATTTCAGAGCATAACTTTATTTGTGTACAATTTTAGGTATAATTCACAGGGCAGATAAGCTTATAAATGTGGGAAGGTTTATTTTTGTATACTTTCAGTATAAACTTCTACCAATACTTTTACCTCTTTATTCTTTATGAATGTAGGTACAAAGATAAATACATCTGAATATGGAGATGCATAATTAGGTAAATAAACATACATAAGCAGGACTATGTAAGTATGTCTATATAAATATTTACCTATACAAAGCATGTTCCCCAAAAGACATTTTAAATGCGCTAGTGTATATAATACTAAGGATGCAGGTGTAGAGTTAGTGTGTGTATATATCTATATACACATATATATACATATATATATATTTATAGTTTTTTTAAACTTTAGATTCTTGAGCAGCAGCTTCAGCAGAGGAAAGCAATCTATCAACTAAACCAAGAGAAATTAGAGTACAACTTGCAGGTGCTGAAGAAGAGAGATGAAGAAAGCACAGTGATTAAATCCCAGCAGAAGAGGAAGATCAATCGGTAAGCTAGCATGCAGAGCGTCTTTCTTCTGGGCTTTCTGTGCTGAGAATAGGGATGGATATGTGCTTTTTTCTATTGAAGGGGTAGAAACCATTAAAAATATAACCAAAACTTATTAAAATAGTTTTTTGGAGAAGTTAATACATTCAAGTGGTTCCCCTTCTCTCCCCAAGAAAAGAGAACATAGCAAAAGATCTTCCATCCCCACTCATCTTGTTCCTCCTTCCCACCTCTGTAACCAGTTTGTCTCTTCCAGAATTTCATTAGGCATATACAAGCCCACACAAATATTCTCATCCCCCATCTGCTTTTACGCAAATGATGGCAGTCTGTACAAACTGCCGGGTGTCTTGAAGACCTTTCCATCCCAGTTCATAGAGAGCTTTCACCATTTGTTAAGCTGCTACGACCCACTGTATAGATGCACTATGATTTATTTGACCAGTCTCTAATGATGGATATGCAGATTGCTTCCAACCTTTTTCCCTTGCAAATAATACCAACCTAAGTACTCATGACATGTGCCAGTTTGCTTTTGTGGAGATACCATGGCTCATTGAAAGGTACCTATTGCTTGAAATTTCTCACACATCTTCCCTTCTTCCTCGTCTCCTTGCTCCCATCCTTCCTGCCTTTCTTTCTTTAGGAATTGCATTCTGAGTTTCAGACCACTGTGTTAGGCTCTGAGGACCAGAGTGGAATAAGATTTCTTGCTTGTAGAAGGAGACAAGATTGAGGATTTCCCTCCAAACCCCAAATAGCCTATTATTATTTATGAATTCTTCCACTTGTGGGTTGGTAATACATACATTTTGGACACATGTTGAATGTATAGAGGAACATCAGTTGACATTTTGGTAGTTACTTATCACAGAAAATGATACTGAATAAATGGGATGGCATCTTAAGCCTGATTATCTAGGAAACAAGAATAGTCAGGGGATACTATTTATTAAAAATTCCCACTATATAAGCCCCATTCTAGATAGGGGAACATCCAAGAAAGGCACACATCAATACAGTGAGGAGGCACCTGGGAAAGCTTCCCAAAGAAGTGAAATACTGGAGGGGGTGGGGACATGAACTGGCAAAAGGCAGTTAAGAGGAGACTCCAGGTGGACAGTGCTGGCAGCTGGGAATGGCTGGTCTGAAGGCAAGGAGGTAGGATTCAGAAAGTCGCACAGTGGGTGTAGAGAACCGGTAAGGTGGGAGGCGGGAGGAGGCGCTTGAGGCAGAGCTTGGGTTTGATGCGTATGGCTGAGAGATGAGTGGAATCTTCCCTCTTATTTCAAACTCAGACATCTTTCCCTCAGCCTGAAAAACCCTTCAGCGGACCCTGCCGTTTCTAAGCACCATATTTTCGTCTCTTGCTTTCATTGCCATTTTCCTTTCCTCCTCATCACCACCCAACATTTCATAATTTGACATATCTGTGCTGCTACAACAGACTACCTAAGACTGGATAATTTACAAAGACAAAAGTTTATTTCTCACAGTTCTGGAGCCTGGGAAGGCCAAGATCAAGGCTGGCAGGTTCAGTTTCTAGTGAGGGCTGTATCTTTCAGAGGGGAGGGACGCTGTGTCCTCACTCAGCGGAAGAACGGGAGAGCAAGCTGGCCTAAGGCTTTGGGAGACCTGTTTTATAAGGGCCTTAATCCCATAATCCCATTCATGATGGGGGAGGCCTCATGGCCTCATTACCTCTTAAAGGCCCCACCTCTTAATATTATCACATTGACAACACTGAATTTTGGAGGAGTTACATTCAAGCCGTAGCAACCTATGACCCCAGGATTGTACAAAAACTCCCCACAGTAGGATACCAATGATGCCCTTCTAGCCAAACGTAGTGACTTCTCCTCAGGCCTCATCCTATTAAGATTGGATACTGGGTTTTCTTCTTCGGTTTAAGTGGCCCTAAAATATTTGCTCTTCTTTCTTAATTTATTTGTTTCCTTTGGTGGTTCTGCTTTTCCTTGCTTGATATGTCTTGAGTATCTAGATAAGGTAATCTAGAAGACCCAGGCCTTACCATTGCTTTTAATTTTTATTTCATCTGCCACACACCTCAGTCTCATGGTTTTGAATATTCCCTTTTTGTTGATGACTACCAACTTCATAACTACCAAGGTAACAGCTCAGCTTGGAGAGGCCCTGTCATTTCCAGGGCACAGTTTCTGAAACCAGACTTGCCTCTGCTGCCTGTTTCCAGTTCTCCAGCCTCACTCCTCTGCATCTCTAGCTTCCAGGCACTCTGGACTTTTTGTTGAGCCTCCTCTTGCAACCATTCTTCCCTATTGACTTCCTCTCCTGCTATCTTGCCTGGACCTTCAGTATGCATCTGGAGTTTGTTTTGGTAGCTTTTGTAATTAGATGACACATAGAAACTCCTTTACTGCATGACATTGGAAAAAAAACACTTTGGAATGACTACTTATTTTTATTTCTGTGCTTGGAAAGCCTCCTTGAATGCTGTAGTTAAGAAAATGGGTTAGCTGTTTCTTTTTATCAGAGACTAAGGTAACTACTTTTTTTGGCATTTTCTTGATGATGAAAATATGAATGATGAATGTTTGCATTTGAGAGGCATTTTGATCACTTCAGAATAATACTTAGGAGAGGGAAAATTTTATTTTTAGATTTTCTAAACTTAAAATATGTTGGCCTTCAACTTCTCTGTGACTTTGTGAATGGGACACTGATAAGAGACACCTCTGTAGTAGTTTGAAGTCTGAAGTATGGGCCTGGGTCTAAAAATTGTGCCTGCCATGCGTATTTTATGGGCCAAGTTTCCATGCACAGAGCTCCTGTCAGCAGTGAGATGGTGAGCTGTGCCATGCCTGGATTCACAGTGCTATTGGACAGGTTTTAACTGCCTCTTGCTGTTCTTGAAATTTTGGACCATCCCCTCCCCTGCAAGCCTGGGTATGATAGATGCCTCACCTCTGGGCTCCCCTGGCATCCTGCATAAAACTCTCCTATAGCACTTGCCATGCTGTACTG
The DNA here is from genome assembly GCF_002776525.5 of Piliocolobus tephrosceles. Taxonomy (NCBI): domain Eukaryota; kingdom Metazoa; phylum Chordata; class Mammalia; order Primates; family Cercopithecidae; genus Piliocolobus; species Piliocolobus tephrosceles. The sequence goes on from NC_045448.1 coordinate 26,501,924, forward strand.
TAATTAATGTTTGTCTTTGTTTTTGACTAGACTGATAGTACCTTGTATTGAAACATATCTTTGTATTCATCTTTGTCTTTCAACATATCCTTGCGCGAAAGTGGCATTTCATGCTTGTTTAATGATAAGTGAATAAGTGAATGAATGAATGAATGAGTTACTGGACCTGTTAGCGGTATCAGCACTTTGAGGCTGGAAGATTTATGTATCATAGGCTTTTGTGATATGCATTTTCTTCTTTAAATTTTCCTTGCTTCATAATTGAATTAAACATCTAAGTCATGACAATGAAATAGTTGGGATAGATTATTTATTTATTTATTTATTTTTATTTTTTCGAGACAGAGTCTTGCTCTGTCACCCAGGCTGGAGTGCAGTGGCGCGATCTCGGCTCACTGCAAGCTCCGTCTTCCAGGTTCACGCCGTTCTCCTGCCTCAGCCTGCCGAGTATCTGGGACTACAGGCGCCTGCCACTACACCTGGATAATTTTGTTTTTTATTATTTTTAGTAGGGATGGGGTTTCACTGTGTTAGCCAGGATGGTCTCGATCTCTTGACCTCGTGATCCGCCCGCCTTGGCCTCCCAAAGTGCTGGAATTATAGGCTTGAACCACCGCACCCGGCTGAGATAGATTATTTAAATATGTGAGGCTAGCCCTAGGTATGGGTGTGGGCATTCTGACAAATGATGTGTTGCGAAGAAGGTTCTGTCCACAGTCTTGAGTAGGAGGCTGCCTCTTGGTAGGTATGGGCTCTGGATTGTTTTCAATGCATTTCGTTTTGGACTGTCCCATGACCTCCTGTTGCTTTCCTTTTGTTGATCAAAATGGGATCTGTGTTTTGGAATATATGGGAGGGTTTTCTGCTCTTCCACAAATCTGCTCCTGGGTTTGTTGTAGAGTTGAATCAGGTGGATGAGAGCAACATACGTCATACCTTCTATTCAGCTGCAGACTAACTTTTTTTTTTTCCTTCAACCAGCCTGCGTGATACACTTAACAATCTGAGATCAAAATATGCCAAGCAAATAAAGCAGTTTCAGGAGGAGAACCAGTCTCTAACCTTGGACTACCAACGTCTTGTGTTGCAATTCAAGGAGCTACAGAAAGCCATGCGGTATCTTAAGGACTTGGTCCTAAGGCACTTGTCCTAGCATAGAGGTGGCGGGGATGGAGTTTGTACAGGCTGTGATTTCGTTGGACTTGATATCACCAGCTATTTTGGAGTTGGACCAGGCATTAGTTAACCCTTTGTGGTGTGTTCCCCTGGTCTTTCACTTGCGTGTCACCTGCCTTTTCTTGAGATGCGTTGGGATGGCTTCCAGTTTACTGTGAGTGGAAATCAGCTGCCCAGGGATGGGGCCACGCCCAGGAATTAGCACAGCTCCTTTTCATGTTCTTGCCCTGCTGCCAATTGAGGGGACCCTGGCCAGGCCCTGGGGTCAGCTGGCCATGCTCTGTGACTCTCCTTCACAGGCATTTTGCTCTTATTGATGATGAGAAGTTTCGGGAGATTTGGCTGATGAATGAAGAGGAGGCGAAGGATCTAATAGCCAGAGCCTTTGATGTGGACAGGATCATCCACACCCATCATCTGGGGCTTCCCTGGACAGCACCTGATTTCTGGTTCCTGAAGAATGTTGGGCCTATTTCTCAGCAGCCCCAGAAGTCCGCCACGCAGATAGTAGAAGAAATGCTCATGCACACAGGTGACTAGAACGTTGGCATAGAACCTTAGAGCTGGAGGAGCCCCTGAGAACATCGGGTCAAACCAGTCACGTTAGAGATAGTCTAGGGAGGAGGGGGAAGAAATCCCATAGCTAGGAGGTGGTAAAGTATGATTATGGATATAGCTTGTAAGTCTCCTCTAATTTATAGCTTTGCTCTCTCCCCTGTATTGTAAACTGGCAGTTAGGTCTAGAAACTTGATCAGGTGCAGGTCAAATTTATTTTTGCTAAGTACACTACTGTGTAGTACCTCCATCGGGATAAACTAATGTTAAGTTGTCTTTCTTTTTGTGATGTTAGCAACCATTGCTAATCATTGTCTAAGATCCATGAACTGTATTAGGGATTGCAAAATGGTGATATATTAAATTCTATTCTTGTGTCTTTATTTAACACTTAGAATACTTCTTAAAAGAAAACCTTTCCTTCATCAGCAATTTGCTACCCTGAGATAGTCTGTATACGAAAAGCAGGATAGATGCTTATTTTTTCTCATTGACCAACTTTCAAAATAATGGGTTGGGCCTCTAGCATCTTCCAAAGGTACCAATGAGTTTTTAAAAAATATTATGAATGCATGAATTTAAACAAATTTGATGTATTGTAGTTTACTAAAGTAATTATCCTTATTGAGGCTCAAATTCTTCCATCTTTGGCTAGTAGAAATCTTCACATTGGCTTCTAGGTCCTTTTGACTCAGCCCTAGTAGTTATTTATTTATTTATTTTTGAGACAGAGTCTTGCTCTGTTGCCAGGCTGGAGGTCAGTGGTGCGATCTCGGCTCACTGAGACCTCTGCCTCCCGGGTCCAAGCAATTCCCCTGCCTCAGCCTCCCAAGTAGCTGGGACTACAGGTGTGCACTGCCACACCTGGCTAATTTTGTGTATTTTCAGTAGAGATGGGGTTTCACCATATTGACCAGGATGGTCTCCATCTCCTGTACTCGTGGTCCTCCCACCTCAGCCTCCCAAAATGCTGGGATTATAAGTGTGAGCCACTGCTCTTGGCCAGCCCTAGTATTTTTTTTTTTTTTTTAATAGCGTCCTGGCTTTCCAGGATGACCAGGTGTTCAAGGCATACATTATACTTTACCTGCCTCAAGTCTGGAATCAGCCATTTCTCCAAGGATCCCCTGGTCCTTTCAAATAGGAATTTTTTTTTTTTTTTTTAGATGGTCTCACTCTGTCACCCAGGCTGGAGTGCAGTGGTAGATCTTGGCTCATTGCAACCTCTGCCTCTCTTGCTTCAGCAATCCTCCCACCTCTGCCTCCCGAGTAGCTGGGACCAAAGACTCATGCCACCATGCCCAGCTAATTTTTGTATTTTTTGTAGAGACAGAGATTTGCCATGTTGCCCAGGCTAGTCTCAAACTCCTAGGCTCAAGCAATTCCTTCCCAGAGTGCTGGGATTACAGGCATGAGCCACCATGCCTGCCCAGGGAATGGTATTTAGAAACCACACTGTGGGTGCTGGGTGCTCCTTGTTTTGGATTGGCCATTGTTTCTAGGCCTTTTCAGTGGACAAAGCCGAGAGTATAGGATTTCTCATCCCTGTAATCCCAGCACTTTGGGAGGCCAAGGCAGGCGGATCATCTGAGGTCAGGAATTCGAGACCAGCCTGGCCAACATGGCGAAGCCCCATCTGTACTAAAAATACAAAAAATTAGCCGGTCATGGCATGCACCTGTAATCCCGGCTACTCGGGAGGCTGAGGCAGGAGAATCGCTTGAACCCAGAAGGTGGAGTTTGTAGTGAGCCAAGATTGCACCACTGCACTCCAGGCTGAGCAACAGAGTGAGCTTCTATCTCAAAAATAATAATAATAATAATAATAATAATAATAATAATAATAATAATAATAAATAAAAATAGGCTGGGCGCAATGGCTCACATCTGTAATCCCAGCACTTTGGGAGGCCAAGATGGGAGGATAATGAGGTCAGGAGTTCGAGAGCAGCCTGACCAACATGGTGAAACCCTGTCTCTACTAAAAATACAAAAATTAGCCAGGTGTGGTGGTGTGTGCCTGTAGTCCCCGCTACTCAGGAGGCTGAGGCAGGAGAATCGCTTGAACCCGGGAGGTGGAGGTTGCAGTGAGCCAAGATTACGCCACTGCACTGCAGCCTGGGTGACAGAGTGAGACTCTGTTTAAATAAATAAATAAAGAAATAGGCACTTGGAATAGTTTCTGTGTGGTTATATCACCAGCTGATACACATATAGGTATTTTTGTTTCATTTTACTTTTGATTATTAGGGATTGGTTTTTCACAATTTAACTATGTTTTTTGTTTGTTTATTTTGTTTTTGTTTTTTTGAGACAGACTCTCACTCTGTTGCCCAGGCTGGAATGCAGTGGCACAATCTTGGCTCACTGCAACCTCCACCTCCTGGGTTCAAGCGATTCTCCTCTCAGCCTCCTGAGTAGCTGGGATTACAGGCATATGCCACCATGCCCAGCTAATTTTTGTATTTTTAGTAGAGACAGGGTTTTGCCATTTTGGCCAGGCTGGTCTTGAACTCCTGACCTCAAGTGATCCACCTGCCTCGACCTCCCAAAGTGCTGGGATTACAGGTGTGAGCCACCGTGTCTGGCCTAAAAATTTAATTTTAATTAAGAAAATTTTTGACTCTTGCTGTCAGCTGTCAGTTCTTGCTGTTAATATTTCTCTGGGCCAGGTGCTGTGGCGCACTTGAGCTCAGGAGCTCGAGACCAGCCTGGCCAACGTGACAAAACCCCATCTCTACTAAAAACACAAAAATTAGCTGGTGTCACGGCGGGCATCTGTAATCCCAGCTACTCGGGAGGCTGAGGCAGGAGAATCGCTTGAACCTGGGAGGCGGAGGTTGCAGTGAGCCGAGATCGCACCGCTGCATTCCAGCCTGGGCGACAAAGCAAGTCTCCGTCTCAAAAAAAAAAAAAATTTATCTGTGAATGTGCATAGCCACCCGCCCCTGCTTTGAGTTGGCTGCTTCTATCTAATCTGTCGCAGGTTTAGAAACCATATAACCACTTGCTAGATCATCTCTGAAATAAGAATAAATGGTCTCACACTCTCCCTCCCACTCCCTGGTTCATGGCTGGACTTTGAGTATGATGTTTCCAGGCAGATGCATTTTGGAAAAGCAGGGCATTACAGGCTGGCTGGAAATGGCCGAGTTCTCCAGGTAGTCTCTGATTCCGACCCCCTAGCCCTCCTTCTCCCTACATAATAGGCTTTTTTCATCATAAAGAGACTGTGAGAATGCCTCACAGAGGCTTTTTAAGAGGTACATTTTTTCAAGGAAAGCCATCTGACTGTTTCTCAGAGTCAGCTAGGTCCAGAAATTATCTTCTTTTTCTTTCTCTCTCTCCTCCCCCTGACCCGTCTGCAGAAGAGGAGGAGGCAGAAGAGGCCGCCTCGGAACCAGAGTCCTACCTGGACCTGCCGAAGCAAATTTCTGAAAAAACTACCAAGAGGATCCTGATGCTCCTGTGTGATGAGTCGGTAAGGCCAGGCAGGGGCTGCAGCGGAGGGACTCACGGGGGTGTGCAGCTTCTGAGGCCTCTGCTGGGCCAGTGCTAGCCTGGGGTCAGGAGTGGGCCAGTCCTCCCCTGGCCAAGCCCAGGGTTGGGGCCTGAGGAGCAGAGTTGGGGTGGCCCCTGGACTTCAGGGCCAGTTCATAGAGGGCTTGCCTCTGAGCTGGCCCAGCTGGAAAATGGGTCTAACCTTGGTTGGTCAGCATGGCATATAGTTCAGGCCAGCTGGAGGGCTCCTGCCAGCTTAAAATGATGCTGCTTCTGAGACAGAAGTTGCACCAGCTCACCTCCATGAACCAACTTGCTAAGTGACGTGGCCATACTGACATGGCCCTTCTCAGGGGCTGGTTTTGGGGGTTACTCTGGGTATGTTAGGATTTGGATGTCTGCATTGTATGTTAGCAAATATGATTAGACTTAGAATGAAAGCTGCATTGAGCTGGTTCAGCTGGAAGTTGGGTTTTGATCAAACATGGGCAGTGTTGGTTTGGATCTCGTGGTTCTGAAGTGGGTGTTCTTTTGGGATAGTGGGGGCAGTTGCCTTTGGCTGGCTCCTGCCACTGAGGGCAGCTGCTGCTGAAGGGGTCAGGTGGCAGTTCTGCCCTCTGAACCTGCAGCTGGACGCAGAGGCCACCTCCCCGTGGAGCCCTCCCCCAGGCATCCCAGCTCAGAGCAGGCACCGTGTCTACTCAGCCACCCTCTCCCCTCCACCGCATGTGTGCCGTGTTTTGGTTTGGGGTGCCCACTGCCCTCCGTGCCTCCCTGTCCTGCTGCTGTGTTCTGTAGATATTTGGGGACAAGACTATGAGTGAAACAGGAGCCTGTGACTGGGTCAGCTTTGGACTGTGGTGGGGGCCTCAGGAGTTTGCCCAGTGGCTTGTGGGTGAGGTGGGTTGGTGCCCTTCTGGGTGGGAAAACCTAAGTCTGTGGTGAGGATGGGCTTTGTCCCTGGCCTTGCTTGTCCCTGGCCTTGCTCCCTGGGGAGGGGGGTGCTCATGGGCACCCCGAGAAGGCTTTGCTGGGGCCCACTGCTGGCTGCCATCCCTGTGTGTCTGCTCCATGGCATGATCCCTGGAGTGTTACACAGGGGGCAGCTGCAGACCCTGGGACTGGCTCCTGAATCCTGTCCCCGACAGGAGATGCCTTCTTCCTTCTCCCCAGGGGTTCCTCGTAGAGAGCAAGCTGCTGAGCCTTCTCCTGCCCCTGGAGCAGAATGAATGCTATCTGCTGAGGCTGGACGCCATCTTCTCCGTGAGTCCCACAGGGCTGGGAGGACACGGGCAGGGCTGAAGCCAGCTGTGTTCTCAGATGGCCCTGCCATTGCCTCAACCCTGGCAGTGGATGAGGGTCTCCCAGGGCTTCCCCTGCTCCCTGTCACATCCTTCCCTTAACCTGCTCTCCACACAACACATTGGCCTCAGACTCGCTGTCTCCCACCCCTGCCCCTTCCTCTACTAGCATCTTCCTCTCAGGTTGTAGGTTCTCCCTGACACCCCCAAAGTCAGATCTGGTCTCCCTGACACCCCCAAACTCAGATATGGTGCAGCCCCACTTGGCATCCTCACAGCCAGGGATCCATATGGAGCAGTTCCTGGCTCTATGAGCATTGTTCTGATGTGTGTGTCCCCAAGTTCACAGTCGCTTCCCAGCGTTGGATGAATGCCCTCCACAAGCCAAGCCTCCTGCTCTTAGGAGTTGAGCATCCGTCAGCTGCCCAAGCCCGTGGCCTCTTTGATGGGATGTTTGAGCAACCATCCTGTTTTTTGCCCCAGGCCCTTGGAATTGAAAGTGAGGATGACTTGTATAAACTGGTGAACTTCTTCCTTAAATATCGAGCTCACCGTTTATCTTCCAGTCTCCAGGTAAGGCAAGGTGCAAAGAGAAGAAAGCATTTTATTTATTTATTTGTTTTATTATACTTCAAGTTCTGGGATACATGTGCAGAACATGCAGGTTTGTTACATAGGTATACACATGCCCTAGTGGTTTGCTGCACCCATCAACCCGCCACCTACATTAGATATTTCTCCTAATGTTATCCCTCCCCTAGCCCCCCACCCCCTGACAGGCCCCGGTGTGTGATGTTCCCCTCCCTGTGTCCATGTGTTCTCATTGTTCAACTCCCACGTATGAATGAGAACATGCGGTGTTTGGTTTTCTGATCTTGTGGTCGTTTGCTGAGAATGATGGTTTCCAGCTTCATCCATGTCCCTGCATTTTCAATTCTCCCAAAGCCCCCAGAGCACAGTACTGCCTTTGAGTAGTACTTCCGGAGAAATAGCAGTGCTTTTATGTCAGGTGTAGCTAATTTAGCATTTTCCTTATTGTTTCTCAATTTGTCTCTTTGTAAAGGGAAGAATGGCTTGGGGGTGAGATGCTGTTTTTATACTGAGGCCCAAGGAATCTTTTCCCGCACCCTCCCTCACAACCAGGTCTCAGCCACTGTGACAGCAGAGCCCACCTGGTTCTGAATATTCTGATCCTTAACACTTTCCCACAAGGCAGGGCCCATTTGTCCTACATATCTTGATTGTAATTGATTTCAGAAGGTGAATCAAATATTAACTATTTTAAAGAAATTGCCATATTAAAAGTTGTATAACATTTTAATTTAAAAATGAAAAATGTGGGCCAGGCGCGGTGGCTCAAGCCTGTAATCCCAGCACTTTGAGAGGCCGAGGCGGGCAGATCACGAGGTCAGGAGATCGAGACCATCCTGGCTAACACGGTGAAACCCCGTTTCTACTAAAAATACAAAAAAATTAGCCGGCCATGGTGGCGGGCGCCTGTAGTCCCAGCTACTCAGGACGCTGAGGCAGGAGAATGGCGTGAACCTGGGAGGCGGAGATTGCAGTGAGCTGAGATCGCGTGCCACTGCACTCCAGCGCGGGCAACAGAGCGAAACTCCATCTCAAAAAAAAAAAAAAAAAAAAAAAGAAAAAAAAAGAAAAATGTGAATGAAAAATGTTTTTAGTACTGCTAGCCCAAAGCTGAGTGCCTTTAAAAAGAGTTGGCTGGGCTAGGCGCAGTGGCTCATGCCTATAGTTCCAGCTACTTGGGAGGCTCCATTTAGCCCAGGAGGTTAAGGCTGCAGTGAGCCATGATGAAGTTGAGGCTGCAGTGAGCTATGATTGCACCACTGCACTTCAGCCTGGGTGATAGAGTGTGAGACACTGTCTCTAAGGAAAAAAAAGAGAAAAAAAAAGAGTTGGCAGAATGGACAAAACCACAAAGCCAAAGCCATAAAGGGAATAAAAGCTATATTTGATGCCAGAATTTAAAAACAATTCTGTAGGGCAAAAATCATCATAAGGAAAGTTAAGAGATGAATGACAAGTTGCAGAGAAATATTTTCAACTCGTATCATAGTTAAGGCCTCATTTCCTTAATATATAAAGAGCTCTCAGAAATCAATAAGAAAAAGACCAAGAACTCAAGGAACAGATAACAAATATGAATGAACAACTCCTAGAAGAGGCAATACAGGTAACTCTTAAACATATGAAAAGATAATCAGCCTTCCGTGTAATAAGAGAAATGCAAATTAAAATGCCTGAATTCCATTTTGCCAACCTGTTATGTTGGCAAAAAAAAAAAAAAAAAAAAAAGCTTGATAACACAGCAAGTATAACAGTGATGACTGAGGTGTAGAAAACATGTACACTTATAAGTTCCTGGTAGGAGTATAAATTGTAACCTCCATTGAGGACAGTTTGGCAGTATCAATTACAAAACTATATACACTTTACTCTGAAATTCTTCTTCTTCTTCTTCTTCTTCTTCTTCTTCTTCTTCTTCTTCTTCTTCTTCTTTTTTTTTTTTGCGACACAGTCTCGCTCTGTTGCCCAAGCTGGAGTGCAGTGGCATGATCTTGGCTCACTACAACCTCCATCTCCCAGGTTCAAGTCATTCTCCTGCCTCAGCCTCCCCAGTAGCTGGGATTGATTACAGGCACCTGTCACCATGCCCGGCTAATTTTTGTATTTTTAGTGGAGATGTGGTTTCACCATGTTGGCCAGCCTGGTCTCGAACTCCTGACCTCAAATGATCTGCCCATCTTGGCCTCTGAAATTCTTCTTCTAGGATTTTATTCTCTAGATATATCTCAGTACAGTTGAAATGGTGTATTTATTGTAGCTGATTCACTGTAGCATTGTTTGAAATGGCAGAAGATTCAAAACAACCTAAATGTCCATCGTTGAGGAATCTATTTAATAATATATGGTACATCTACACGATGGGGTACTATAAGACTGTAGGAAAAAACCAAAGTTCTTTATGTATTCACATGAAAAGATATCTAACATTTACTGGTATGTGAAAAAGCAAACTACAGAACTCCATGTGTGGTATAGTATCATTGATGTCAAAACAAAAAGGAGAAGTATATATGGAAAGGTATGCACATGTATTTATATATAGACATTACATAGACATACTGTTTCCTTGGAAGGAACCATAGGAAACTTGATAGCATTCATTTGCCTGTGGGAGGTCAATTGCATGAACGGCAAGATAGGAGAAGGAGGAAGACCTTTTAAATTTAACAATTAAAACAAAAATTTAATTTGTATTATGATTCAAAAGGAAATTTATAACATGTGGGTTTTATGAATGTCAATAAGATGAGCACCTGGGCGCCCGGATTTAGAAACAGAACCTTTCCATTGTCTTGTCACCTCCTAGTGCCCCTCCCCATCCCATCCCCCTTCTCCCCACGCTTTCTCCTGTTTCTATCCCTGTGTAAATGTCTCCCTGGGCAAGCTTTCTGTCACTTTCCGCAAACTTTTCTGGTTTTTCTTCTTCCTGCCTCTCTCTCCGTGCTCATGCTTGTGTGTCCCTAGCCCACAGTTGTCCTTGCATCTTTCTCCAGATCGAGTCCTGCAGTCAGGCGAGCACGGAGAAGGCGAGCATGGAGGAGACAAGCATGGGGTCAGAATTGGAGCTGGCAGAGCAGACGGAGATGGAGGGAGAAAAGGAAGAAGGCCTGGTGGAAGGGGAGAAGGAGGAAGAGGAGGAGACCCCACCCTATCCCTGGGTCATCCACCCCAATGATGTTGTCAAGATTCTGGAGGCCTTTGTCATGGGTCTGAAGAAGCCTAGGTGGGCTGCAGGGCTGGAAGGCTTGCCTGAGACCAGAACCAGGGGAGCTGGATGGGCTGGGGAGCCAGGCAGAGCCAGTGAGTGGAGAAGAGTCCGTTGGGCAAGATACGAGGACTAAGGACAGGGCTATCTGAAGGCAGGCTAGGGCAACCAATCACTGGACAGAGTCAGGAAAGCAATAGGGCATAGTGGTGATCTGTGCTTTTTTCACTCATCATTCATTCAGCAGACATGCTGCCATGTGTAAGCACTGTGGGGACACTGCCTTGTGATCAGAGCAATGGTCAAAGCACATTCAAGGTACACCGTTGTTCAGAGGAGGAAGTGGCCGTTTCCATTTGGCACGTCAGAGAGGGTTTTGGGAGGAAATGGCACCGGTACTGGGTGTTTCCGGGCAGATGAAATGGAGGTAAGGGCATTTCAGGAAATGGCAGCATGGGGAAGGTCTGGTCTGTTCAAGAATCATCACAGGAGGTCTGGCTGGAGGGTCAAGGGCCTGGGAGGTGGCACTGGTGGGTGGGGAGCCAGCCAGGTGTTGGAGAGCCTTGTCCAATGTGCCCAAGATCTTTGTCTTTACCCGTTGGTGGTGGGAGCCAGAAAAGGATTTGAAGCAGCTGAAGAGCCATGATTAGCCTTGTATTTTAGAGAGATCATTCTGGCGGCAGGGAAGGGGCGAAGCCAGATACAGGGAGAGCATCAGGAGGCTTGTCCAGGTGGGAGGTGGGGATCCTCCAGATAAAGGCTGTCACGGCGGGATGGAGAGGACATGACTCAATTCCAGTACTGTTTTGGATGCCCTGGTGCAAGAGACGGGCACAGCGACGAGCTGTAAAACCAGTGAGGTAAACTGATTGGGAGAGAGAGGGGTGGATGAAGCACTGATCATGCCCTCACAAAGGTACCGGTGGTACCGAGGCAGGAACGCTGACGATAAGCCACCATCTAATAAACTGTGTCCTTTCTGAGAAGCTGCCACCATCTAATAAACTGTGTCCTTTCTGAGAACCTGCCACCATCTAATAAATTTGGACTGCTGAGTGGGAAGGTGACAGGTGGGAAAGCAGTAGGCCTGTGACTGGCACTGCTTGGGGGCCTGGGTAGTAGCCAATGGACATGACAATCACAGTGTTGTTGGCCTTCAGGGACTCGCGGGCCCCGCCAAGAGTGCAGAAGAACGTGCGCAACAACTCCAAGGACTCAGAGTACTGGCAGGCCCTGACCACGGTAATCCCTTCCTCCAAGCAGAACCTCTGGGATGCCCTCTACACAGCCTTGGAGAAGTACCAGTAAGTGTGCATGTCATGGAGCAGGAAGGTGCTGGCGGGCAGGTGAGGAACAGTTGCTGGGGCAGCCGCGTTTGCTGCCCCCCTGTCCCACCAAAGCTGGGAGAGAAGAGCTGCCCTTGGCAATTCCTGTGTGAGTGGATCACGTGGGGCGGTTGGCTCTTGGGCCCTGTCCTGTCTGTTCTGTTCCTGCTAACCTGGCTCACCTAGCAGCTGGGTGAAGAGTGTAGCTTCTGGAGTCTCCCTCCACCTGCAGCCAAAGCAGAAACAGCAAGACCCTGGCCCCTACTTGGCAGAGGATGGAGGATTCAGTGAGCCTCTAACTGATTTTTTTGTCCAAAGCATTGTCCTGACCCAGAGGGCCAAGCTGCTGCAGGAAAACAGTTCTCTGGAGCAGCAGAACACAGAGCTGCAGGCGCTGCTGCAGCAGTATCTGAACTCCAAGGTGGGCGGCGGGCCTTCCAACGAGGGGCGGGCGGCAGGAGACGGGTGGGGCGGGGGGGCTGGAGCTGGGATTAGGGAATGAGGAGTCCCCTCCCACCCAGAGGCAAGGGAGCTTTGCGATGTGATGTAAAAAATCAACAGTGACACCTTGAGACAATTACTGGCTAAAGGAGTAGATCTTGCCTGAAGTCTCCTCCAGGAGTGACAGTGTGACAGTGTGACAGCTCAGGTGTGACAGTGTCTCTTTGATACTGTGGTTTCTGGTGCCAGTGGCCTGCTGGGACCGCTCTGTGTGAAGCAGTGCCACAGCCAGGAGCAGCTCCCCAGCTACAGAGCCTCCAGCTGTGCTTTCTTCCATCCTCACACCCGCTGTGTGAGCTGGACAGGGCGGAAACGATGCTCCTCATTTCACAGAAAGGACAATCACAACTTGGAGAGTTTGCAACTCATCCAGAGCCTGGGCTCTTTCCACCCGCCAGCCTGGGTTCCCTGCCTGGGATATGACTGGAGGGTCATCCTCGCATGAGGGAGGAGGCTCTGCTGGGGCAGATATTCCCTGGCCCCCATCTGTGCCCACCCCCACAATAGTTGTGGGCAACTTCCCCATGGCCTGGCAAGAGGAGGAAGGAAAGATTCCATTGCTAACATTTCCTGCGCGGTGGTGTAGGTGCCTGCAGCTGGGGCTGTAGGCCAGGAAGGTCATGACACAGCTATTAGTTGCACATGTGTGAGGTGACTGAGGCCAGCTCCAAGTCCAGCCACAGGGGCTCTGTGGCCCCAGCACAGTCCCAGGTCCCAGGCAACACTGAAAGGGGGATGTTGTAGTGAGCTTTGGCCTCGTAATGACCCTTGGCCTGTGACAGGACCCAGACATTCTGGACGGTATGGTTCCTGCTTCCACAGATGCTACTGTGTACAAGAGGCTCGGGGAGGAAGAGGTGGGGCAGGCTAGACTGGGGATGGCATGGATGCATGGAGAGAGGAGAGGAGAAGATTGCAGAGGATGGATGGGTGGGAGATGAAGAACGCTACCAGAGGTCACAGTTGGAGCAGAAGTTGAGCAAGAAGGCTCAGGCGTGTCTCCTGCAGGAAGGCAGCCTGTGGGTGTTCAGCATCTCTCAGCTTTGGAGAGGAGATGCATGCAGGGCTTTGGAGGCCCATGGGAGAGCCAGCGTGGCTTGCAGGGGTGGCAAAGGAAGGAGGGCCCTGGGGAAAATTTAATGACCTTCACCCTTCCTTTTCCAGATCAACTCTGAACTGCAAGTTCCTCCCACTCAGGTGTTGTGGGTACCCAAAAAATAGAGCTGGACCTCCAAAGGCTGATGTGTTAGGGCTGGCCTGATGCTGGTGTCTATGCAGGAGCCAGCTCATATCACCCACTGGGATGCACCTGGGCCAGCTCTCTGGATTTTCCAGGGCTGTCTTTACAGCCTGTCGAAATAAGGAGCCAGAGGAGTTACCTGTGTCCTGCATTATGATTAAAGCCTTTTAAAAGTTGTGGCTGAATCCTGTCGAAATAACAAGCCAGAGGAGTTACCTCTGTCCTGCACTATGATTAAAGCCTTTTAAAAGTTGTGGCTGAATCTCTTTAAAGAGGGCAGGTCTAGCAAGACCAGGCCCTTGCCCCTGCCTCTGTATCACGAGGGGACTTTGCCCCAGGCTGAGATCGTGGAGTGAGTCAGAGTCCGAGGCCAGTTGCGTGGGGCTCCTTTCTTGCTTTCAGGGGAAGCTGGTTTCCATGGGTGGCGGCTGGAGCTTTTGGGCCCTTGTGGGGTTGTCAGTCTTCAGACTGGCCCCAGACCTGAAGGATTCTTTTGGTGCTTTGGGGGCCCCTGGGCCCAGGCTGGTGTAACCTTTAGGGTGTAGTATAAGACTCCTCCTGTGGGCAGCCTGGGTGGGCAGCCCTGTGCCCGAGACCTGCTTTGAACCCTGGGCCACCAGAGGCCACTTGAAGGGGAAAGGCCACGGGAGCCCTGCTGGTACGGAATCCACCAGCCTAGAGAACTGCCGCCTCTGCCCCGCACCTGCGGCTCCTCCTCTCAACTTGACCAGTGCAGACCTGTCAGCTCAGTGCTTGACTTCTTTTATTTAGAGAAAAATCACCACTCAAGAAAAACAGCCAACAGAAACCCAGACACAGGCAGGGGCAGCACGTGACGGGCCAGCTCCCAGCTGCAGCTGAAAGGGCTGGAAGGGCAAGGGGGGCAGGGGTGGGAGGGCAGGGTGTGCCCGGGATGGGGAGTCCCCTCTGCTGCTCCTCACAGCTCCTTGGCTGGGCTTGGGGGCACTGGCTGGGGCAGAGGGAGCTCTGGAAGCTATGGAAATGCACAGGCAGGACAGGCGATGCTCTGGGAAGCGAGAGGAGCCAAGTGGAGCCCAGCGGTGACAGCACAGCGACCCCGAGACTTGTGGACAGGGTCTGGCCCCTGTTGCGGATCAAAGACCAGTGCTATCTAAAGGGGACATGGCGGGGATACCTTTTACTCGTTCAATCTTTTCAAAGCCCTGGGTACTGACCCATGGTCCTTGCTTAATTTCACTGAAGCTTCAATCCTGTACTTAGAAGACCTGGGGAAGATTTCAGGAGGCTTCCTCTGGAGCCTGGGCCTGAAGAAGGGTGGCGCCTCAGCCAGATGGGGCAAGACAGACCCATTCTAGGTTCCCACCCCATCCAAGGCTCCCCAGCCCACAGGCAGGGGTCAGAGGGGCAGGATTGGGCAAGCCGCAGCCTGGGGCAGTGAGGACAGGTGGCCCCACAAGCAGCAGGCAGGCTCTGGGCCCAAGGCATGAAAAGTGGACACTGGGTTCCTCAGGCTGCCCAGGGGAGATGGCAAAGAGTCCAAGCCACTACAAGGAAATGTGGCAGGGCCAGGGAGCGGCTAGCGGGAGCTGGCGGCCTTCATGCCCCAAGGAGCTTTTTGACCATGTAGCCAGGGAGGCTGTAGAGGAAGAGGCCCAACATGAGCAGCCCCAGCAGCGCCAGCACAATCTTGATGATGAGCCACTTGTACCGGGTGCAGATGAGGTACTTGATGGACTTGAGAGGGTTGAGGAACCAGACGAAGGCCGTGTCGGGCCGGCTGGGAAGTGGAAGAGAGGAGCCCGTCAGCCAGTGGGCAGGAGCTGCCTCCTAGCGCACCCCATCCTCTGTCCTTCTGGACCCCCAAAAGCCCTGTCATGGCCCCAGCCCCAAAAGCAGTGAATGCTGGAGGCAGGGTTTGAACCCATTTCTAAGTACCCGACTTGCTGCTTACAAAACTCTATCCTCTCTGCAGGACCTTGGGAGCCAGAATCTGCTCCCAAGGCCTCGATGGGAACTACTTGCAGCATGGGGCAGCCTTGGCCCTGCAGGCACTTCTCATCGTTAGGAAGCTCCTGCGGTTAGCTCGTTCTATGTGCTGCCCCATGTCTCGTGAGACCCGTGTTTCGCAACCTCTTCCTTTCTGATGGACATAAACGGCTGTTCCCACCGGGCCCTGCCAAGGGTCTGAGTGGCCCCTGTGGGGCGCAAGCCGCCCTCATCGACCTTCCCACTGTCAGAGTGCAGACCCACTCCACCTTCCGCAGAGCCTGCTAGCTGAGAAGCACCTAGCCAGCCTATCTGTCGTTTGTGTTATAAAAACAATAGGTGTGGTAAAATGTCAAGATACAGAGTGAAAGTACTGAATATGCCTTTTCAAACTACTGCCTCCCAGAGGACATGGCGTGCAGCTCCAGAGCTGAGCTCAGTATTGGTGGGGACACAGAGCTGGGGCTTGGGTGCAGAGCACCTGGTTTTGAATGGTTTTCACAGGTCAGTTAGGCACCTCTATCACCCTCGGTTTCTTCATGTATAAAATGGGGTTACAAGCAGTACCTACCTCCTGGGGTTGGTGCAATGGCACAGTGAGCCAGTGCCTGGGGAGCTCTAAGCACCTGCACTGGGTGTTCAGGCCATGGTGGCTATGAAATGTTTGAGCTGAATGGAACTATTATTCCGAAGGGCAGAAAACAGCCCTGGACTGGGAGGTCACACACTGGTGAGAGCCATTTCCAGACCTGTTGGCTAACCCTGGCCACACCCTTCCCTTTTCTCTGTCCATAGCTCAGCTTCTTTCTGCCAATGGAATTGGATTCGAGTCTGGGAGAAACGTGACTGGGAGCAGAGGTGGTGTGCAAAGAACACAGGATTGGCAATTTGGAAACCTTGGCTTGAGTCCCGGCTCTACCCTAATTTGCTGGGTGACCTTGAGCAAGCTACTTCACCTCTCTGGCTTAATATGGAAAAGCGTAAAACAGTCATTTCTAGTTCTGAGAGTCTATTCTGTCATGAAAACTTGAAAGTTGCTGTGCATGTTTGTGTGGGCTTAAGTGTGTGCCTGTGTGTGCTTGAGTGCATGTGTATGTACTTTGTGGCACGTGTGTGCATATCTGCTTGTGTGTGTGCATATGTATGCATATTTGTGTTTGCGGATGTGTGCATGTATGTGTGTGTGTATGTGCGCGCCTGCCTAGCCCTTGGTCCAGAGGAAGAAGTGAGAAGTATCAGACCCAGGAGGCCGCTGGGCTCAGGCCCCGAGGATCTTCTTGACCAGGTAGCCAGGCACAGAGTAGAGGAACAGGGCGAGGAGGAGGAGCAGCAGCAGGAGCAGCAGCAGTTTGAGGAGCAGCCAACGATACGTGTGCCATAAGAAGTAGCGAGCCGACTTGAGAGGGTTCAGGAACCAGATGAAGCTTGTGTCGGGCCGGCTGGAGCATGAAGGGTAGAGAGTGCAGAGGAGGGACAGGCAGGAGAAGGGGTCGGGTGTAGCGAGGGGCCCTGACCAAGAGGGAAGCTGCCCTGGGCTGTGTGTGCAGTTCTAGGCATCCCTCTGGCCATCAAGGCTGGCCGAGGTCACCACTGGAGCTGGCTCTTCTGCAAAAGCTAGGAAGGGAAGAGCGTAGTTTCTCTCTGCTAAATGGGGCCTTTCCCAGGAAAGGTCCTGCTCTCCAGTACTCCTAGCCCATCTGCTGGTTCAAAGGGATGTTGCGGTATTCAGGGCCGGCAGAGGGCAGGGAGGAGGCTCCCCTGTAATGAGGCTGTGGCCCAGGAAGAGATGTGTGTCTGAGGAGTGTCTCCTTCCTGTTCCAGTGCCTCCAAGAACCAGAGTGGGGAGGGGCTGGGCAGGCAGGGCACTCACTTGGGTTTCTCTAGGGGGTCAGGTTCATTGCGGGCCAGGCCCACTGGGTTCTTCTCTGCCTCCTCTGCTGTCAGTAAATGCAACTCAGCTTCCACCTTGCCCTGCAGAGGACAGACAGGTCCCAGCATCCAAGTCACGTGCTGGGCCCTTGGCACCCCAGCTGGGCCCAGCCCTGCCTACTGCCCGAGCAGGAGGGGGTGCGCACCGTGAGCTCAAACTCATCGTTCTCATTGCGGGCCAGGAGGGGCCACCAGCCTTTGACGCGCTTTTGCTTGAAGATGGACACCAGGGGCACGTCCACCTCCCCGGTGGCCATCTCCATGGTGCACTGCTTGGCTGTCTTTGCGCCCCGCGGGAACCGGTTCAGGTCCAGCTCAATGGCCCCTGTGGCGACCTCAGTGTCAGCTCTGAGTGAACAGGGCTGGGGTGGGGTGGGGTGGGAGTGGGGGTCTGGGCTCCTCGTTCCCTTGGTTGCTGAGAGCAGACCTCCAGGAGCCCAAATCTCATCCTCCTGCCTCACTCCCAGCAACTGGCCTCAATGCAGGTGTCCTCGTGGGCTTGCTGGGGCAGCCCCAGCCCCCACGCTTTACTCAGGTCCTTCTTTCACCCCAGAGGGTCTCTCCTGGGGTCTCCCCTGCCACTCCCTTCCACGCATCTATTCTGTCAAAGTCCTGCTAATCCCACTAGCTTGCAGATGCAGATTAGAGTTTTAGGGGGAATCCCTGCTTTACAGAGAAGCAACCTGAGGCCCAGGGAGGTTTCCTGACTCCCTTAGGGAGCCTCTCCCCTCCCCCATCAGCACTGACTGCCCCCTCCTTGGTGTGTCCAAAGCTTGTTGTCAGCCTGGTTATGATACTAAGGCCATCTGCCTGGGGATGGTTAGGTGGGTGCTTGGGGGCGGAGCCCCATCAGACATCCCTGGCTCTGACAGACTGGAAGCAATGACACCTTGTCCCCCCAGGGCGGGGCTGTCCCTGTCCTTATCCCCCCAGGGCGGGGCTCTCCCTGTCCTTGCCTCCCCAGCCCCTGCCCCTCCTCAGTTCTGGATCCTGAGCCCCCATCCCTGCCCTGCTCTGCACCCAGGAAGTCGTCGGCAGAGAAGTGGTCTGCATCCCAGATCTGCAGGGTGAGCCGCGCGGGGATCTTGTACTCGGTCTCATCCCAGGAGAACATGGACTCCTTCTTGGAGATGACGATCCTCTCCTCCGCTGCCAGGTAGTCGAAGGGGAACAGGTAGCGCCAGTTGAAGTTGCCCTCGCCAGTGAGGGAGTGGTAGTGGACGTCTGTGTCCTGCTTGTCCTCCTGCTGGCCCTTCAGCCACCTGTGAGCGCCACATCTCCAGACCCACAGCCAGGCCAGTGGGGCCTCTCCCACCCACAGCCACCTTCCCTCTGCCTCCTTTCCTGCCCCCCGGGAAGCAGGGCCCGCCCGGCTCAGTCCCTGTCATGCAGGGACTGCTCACTCACCCCCTCACGAAGATGTCACTGGACTTCTCCCCTGTGAAGAAGTCGTCGTCCTCCAAGACCACCTCATCTGTGTTCCAGATGATGACCCGCAGCTCGTACCTGGGCCCCGGGAGAGAGAGCTGGTTAGCAGACCCGGGTGGGGGTTACGCCAGGATGCTAGGGCTGGGATGGGGCAGGCAGAGAGAAGCCCTGGAGACTTGGGGTCAGCACGGGGCCTGGGCCAGGCTGGGGCTAGAGTGGTTCAGGGTGGGGGGAGCAGAGGCATGAGTGAGAGGGCCCACCAGGCACATGGCTGTGGGCGGTAGGGGTGGCGTGGGGCAGGGGGCGGGAAGCCCCGTCTGTCTCAGATGCTAGTTCCAAGAGAAGTCTGCATTTAAGCCCAGTATCCAGCAATGGAAGCCCATGGAAGCTATATGTCCTTGTCCCCAAAGAGGATTTTCCCCTCAAGGTTGAATTTCAATTATGAATGATGTAGTTCAATTCAATTATTAACAGTGAGGCTGAGTCATTCACTAAAAATTGATCCGAGCCTGGCTCTCCTGGGATTGCAGACAGGGCTGCGAGCCCAGAGTGGCCCAGCGGGTTGGGTGCCCCCTAATGACACGCCCTGAACAGCGGACTCATGGCCTCAGGTTTCCAGGACGTTCCTGGCAGAATTGGCTGCATGATTTGCCGGGGCCAGCGCCAAATGGAAATGCAGGGCCACTTGTCACAAAGAATCTCAAGATGGCAACATAGGAGAATGGAAACAAGAGTGGGACCCTGTGTGGCTTTCTCCATCCCTGAAGCCGGCCCTGAATCCAGTCACTGTCTGGCAGCTGGACTCTAATCTGCCGCTTTATGGATGGGAAATCTGCGTTTTCTTCACTCCACCACCTCCTGCCTCTTCCAGGCACTCACTCCTGCATACATCACTGGCAGGCACTTCAAAGAAAACTTGACGGAACATCACACTAGCCTGGATGTGAGGACGACGCAGGGCTGGTTTGCAGGGGTTCTGTGTGTTGTGAAGGAGTGCGCCAGTGTGGGCATGTGTGTGAATGCCCACGGGAGTGCTATGCTGTGCGTGTGTGTGTGCATGAGATGCATGTGTATGGGTGCGTCGACCATGCAGATGCAGGGCACCGGGCTGTGCTGTGTGGGGCTCGTCTCCCTCACTGATGCAGGGTGGAAGGCATTGTCCTGCCTTAGCACATGGAGACTCTCCAGCGCAGGCCCTAAACTCTATTGATTGGTTGATCAGTTTCTCCCCCATAAGGCCCAGTGGCCACACCCAGGCCCCAGAGATGCCAACTGGCCAAGGCCATCTGGGCCTGAGCCTCCCACAGGAAGGGTTGGACCGTGGTGGGAAGTGAGGGGGTGGGCCGGGAGGGGGTAGTGTCGGGCCCTGGGCCGCTCACTTCTTGGGCTTCCGAGGGGAGATGTCCAGAGGCGTCCCAGGGGCCGGCATGTCCATGGGGAACATGTCCACCCACAGCTCCAGGCGGCCCTGAGGAAGAGGGTTGTGGCAGATCTCCTAGGGTCTTCTCCCTCTGCCCAGGAAGATCAGCTCTCCTCTCCCTCCTAACCTTTGTTCTGTCAAGGACCCAGTTCATCAGTTTCCATCTTTGGATGCCAGGAATTCCTATGATGTCACCAATAGCCAGTCACAGCTTCTGAGGGAGACAACCTAGGTCTCTGCCTGAGCTGATGTAATTCTCACTCAAAGCAAGGACACTTGCCATTCAAGTTACCCTGAGGGGCCTTGGTGGGGAGGTGCCTGCCAGGCTTTCTGGAATGCAGCGGACAGCATGAAGCCTGGCTTCTACCTTTACTGACTCAGGTTGGGAATCCCTGGTCCCCAGTACCCAAGACCCCCAGTCTTGGCCATGCAAGTGTCACCTGCTCGATGCCCGGCTTGTCGGGGTTCAGCAGTGGCCTGGTCTCCACGTGCTCCGGCACCAGGCGGCAGCCCGCGCGGGGTATGTCCTCCCAGTGCCTCAGGGCTGACAGTGCCACGTGCTCATCCGTGGGCTTCCTCTGACCTGTGGGTACCGGCGGCTCAGCTGCACATATGGCTTAGTACAACCAGGAGACCTTTGCTGGGACTAGGGATTTTGGAGCACAAAGAAGCCCCTACGCCATCACCTGTTTACCCCACCTCCTTTTCACTGCTGGGGAAACTGAGGCACAGAAGGAGAAGTGGCTTGCCCAGGGTCTCAGCTGCCCCACAGGGCCAAGAGAGGTCTGTGCCCTTGGTCCTGTGCTTGGGGAAGTTGACTGGAGAGCCCTGCTGGGCTGTGAGAGAGGAGTCAGGGAGGGGAGAATCCACGTCCTATCCCAGCACCTGATAGTGATCAGATACCAGCACGGACACCTCCCAATTCTCTGCTTCTCTGGGACGTGCCTCATGGACAGAGGAGTAAGGAGAGTTTAAGGATTAGAGCCGGATGGACCTGGGCCGTTGCCCTTGCTCTGCCTCTAAAGAGCCACATGACCTTGGGCAAGTCACTGGAACTAGGATCTTGGTTTGTTCATCTGCAGAATGGGATGCAGATAGCCTCTCTACCTCACTGGGATTTGGACGGAGAGAAAACAGGTGGGGCTGCCCTGGAGGAGGAGTGGAAGCACAGAGGCAGGGCACAGGAGCGGGGCTCTGGGGTGATAAGCAGAGGGTCACTAAGCCCAGGCTTAGGCTGAGGACACCCCAGGCTAGGCTGTGGGGTTCCCCAGGGAAGTGTGGGCCCCTCCTGTCCGCTGAAATCTGCTGGAGAGGGGGCAGGTGTCTGCATCCCCCTCCAATGCCCCATTACCGTTCTCGTCTTCAATCTCAGAGGGCCCGGTGAAGACGCGGTTGGCCACTTTCACTCTCCCGGGGGGCCCAAAGTGGGGGCCGTCCACTTTGCTGTCTTTGCAGAGGCGGGTCAGGATCTGGCTGGGCTTCATGGGGTCCCGCCAGATATTGTAGCCGTGTCTGCGGGAGGGGACACACAGGCTTGGAGGGGCTGGGTGGGACTAAGCCATCCTGGATGACAGCTGGTTGTGGCCAGTTCTCTAAAGCTGGCTGTTGCCCTCATCAGCAAGTGAGTCTGATTCCTCCTACCCTGGGTCCCAGGCTCACCTGAGACACTAGGGCTGCTGGAGGCTGAACCCTCCTGCCCTGGCCCTTGGATCACGTATCAGTGTCCCCAGCCCAGCCCCACTGCATCCCCTCACTGTGCCCACTCCTCTGGAACCTCAGAGACTCCTTTGAGGAAACTGAAAACCAGAGAGGTGAAGGGACTTGGCCAGGGTCACACAGCCTATAAGTGGCAGAGCTGGCCCAGATCCCCAGGGGACTCTTCCTGTCCTCCTCTTCTGGCCCCCACCTTCCCTAGCCCACTTGTTTCTCCTCATCCTGCCTCCTCTGTCCTGCAATCCACTGGCCCTCTCCTTGTTTTGGGATCTGCAGTTCTGTCCCCTGAAGGCTGTGCCCAGGGACTATAGGGGCAGAGGTCTGGCCTGGGACAGAAACCACAATATTTCTACCTTCTCAAATCACCACGATCTGAATCTCATTTTAGAGTGGAGGTGAAGCAGGCACACTGCCCCCGCCCTCTGACCCACGCCCCACATACGTGGAGTAGGTCTGGGCGATGCCGCAGGTGGCGCGGTGCTTGCTGTAGAAGCGGTTTTCCAGGTCAATCTTGGTTTCCCCAATGAGGTCATCAGTGCCCACCAGGTCCCAGTCATACACAGCCACCGTCAGCATGGATTCCATGGGGAAGGAGGCCTCGATGTCAAAGGACCTGGTGGGGGTGGAGTTAGAAGGGTTTAAGGATCGGCTAGGGTGAGAGGTGGTCTGGGTTGGAGAAGTCGGGGTGTGGCAGGGGAGGGCACCAAGAAGACTTACTTCCCAAACACAGGGTTGAGCTGCTTGGAGATGTAGTTCTCCTTGTCGCGGATGTCGGTCTTGCCTAGCCGGATGGCGATGTAGGGGTCAGCTTTGCCGTTGATGTCGGCAGGGTGCAGGTCCGTGGCCTGGGATGGGGAGGAGGGCTGCCTGAGCAGGCTCCCATGCCCTGCTCATATTCAGTGCCCCTGCCAGGCTGCCTGAGGGTCCTATGACAGTGAAGGGCAGGGGCAGGAACACTGGACCCGTCAGGAGGCTTGCTCTGTGACCCTAGGCAAGTGGCTACCCCTCTCTGGGCCTTGATTTCCTCCTCTAGAAAAGATAAAGCCTAGACCAAATGATTTCCCTGGTGCCTCCCAGTCTGGGGCTGTCAGTATGCAGCTTCTTCTTTTTTTTTTTTTCTTTGAGACAGAGTCTCACTCTGTCTCCCAGGTTGGAATGCAATGCTATGATCTTGGCTCACGGTAAGCTCCACCTCCTGGATTCAAGCAATTTTCCTGCCTCAGTCTCCTGAGTAGCTGGGATTACAAGTGTGCGCCGCTGCACCTGGCTAATTTTTGTATTTTTAGTAGAGACAGCGTTTCACCATGTCGGCCAGGCTGGTCTTGAACTCCTGATCTCAGGCGATCCTCCTGCCTTGGCCTCCCAAAGTGCTAGGATTACAGGCGTAAGCCACTGCACCCGGCCAGTATGCAGCTTCTTTGGTCCCTCTCAGATGGGAGGATGAAGAGACTTGCAAGGAGGGGAAGTGATGGGAGTCTCACCCGGACCACATAGACTCGGACCAGCACATTGATGGGGTCATTGCTCGGGATGCCCTGGAACATGCCGTAGGTGGGGTCGTAGCCAGCTTCCCGGGACACGTCCTCTGGGAGTGGCACTTTGTACACGCAGAGGGAGCCCTGGGCAAGACAAATGTGGGTCAGGCTGTAGGTTTGCCTGGCAGGGGGGGCATTCGAAATAGCTAATGGCACCGGGAGGGCTGGACCCTGATGTGGCAGGGCCTTCACCCTTTAGCTGGTGAAGTCATGGGAAAGTCCAGGGCTTCTGGAGGGAGTGACCAGGGCAGTAGTGGGGGGTCAGTGGGAGAACCTGTGGTGGGGCAAGGGCTGAGGGGTGCTCAGGGGCTGGGCCCGTGCTCCTGGCCTGACCTTGAAGCGTCCCACAATGCGCTCCTCCTCAGTGGAGCCATCCTCGTCATCCCCGGTCTTGCCCCGAAGCAGGTTGAAAGTGTGCAGCCAGTCCTCAAAGTTATCAAACTCGGACTCCAGCTCTTTAGGGTACACCTGAGCCAGACCAGGCCGTTAGGGGGTGGCTGCTTGGTTTCTGGCTTTCGTCCTGCCCCACCTGCAGGATCACCGCCACCACCCCGCCAACGCCCCCGCACTCCCTAGAAGGACCTGCTCCCAGGCTCTCACCTTAAGCTCATCAATCTTAGGTTTCTTCTTCTCAGGGGCCTCAGACCCCTGGCCAGAGCCAGAGCTCTGAGTTTTCTTCCTCTTCTCCTCTTTGGCAGCCCTTGCCTTCTCCTTGCCCTTCATTGACCCCTTCAGGCCTGGCCAGAAGCAGAAAAGGAGGTGGAGCAGAAATGAGCAGAGCAGGAAGGCCTGGATTGGAGACCCAGCTCTGTCGCTAATTTGCTTTACTAACTTAACTCTCGGGTGTCCATGCGCTGTCAAATGCAGATAATACTCCCTAGTATGCCCGCCTCATGGAGGTGCTGGGGGCCCCAGTGAGTTTATGCCTGGGAAGGTGTCTGAAGACTGTCATCATGCCCTTTGGAAGAGAGGGGCAGGAAGGAGCATGGGTTTGGGGGTGGAGGCCTGTTGCCACTCAGTTCCTCCCTCACTCACTTTCCTTACTAGCTTCCCTCTTCTTGTCCATAATAATAGCACTCTGTATTAGCATTTCCCAAACCGCATGCAGTGGAGCACCAGGTGCAGATGCTGCTGGCACGCTTTAGAAGAAAGGGTACTGTGAGCCAATAAGCTGGGGAAATATTTTACACTGTGTCTTTCTTTTAGAGATGTATAATAACATCTGCACAGTAAAGGCTCTGAAAAGTCCTGCACCAAAATAAGCTATTTCAATCAGTTTTTCCTAAACTAATTTGACCAAAACTAATTTGTTCCTTTTAGAACACCCATAATTTTCTTCATGGAAAAGTCTGGAAAATGCTGGATGGAATGAGCTCTGAGGTCCCTTCCAGCTCTGATGTTCCGTGGCTCTAAATGTCTGTCTATCACCGTGGGTGCTGAACTGGTCAGAGTAAAAGCCTCCCTAGACAAGGGCCTTAGCTTGCTCGGTGCCCACAGACTACTGATGCTGCTTCCCTGGCTACTAAGGCTGGGAGGACTGGTGGGAGGGGAAAGAGAAGCAGGTGGTGAGGTGGGCAGGAGAGCCAGCTACCCAGGGGCAGGGAGGAGGAGGCAGGGTTCCAGGTTCCAGGGCTCACCCTCAGTGTTGTCCACCTCCTCCTTCTCCTCCAAGTCAATTCCAGAGGGCTCTTGTTGTCGAAGTTGCTGCCAAAAGATGAGATGAAAAGGAGAGAAGGTGGGTTTCCTGGGGAGGAGTCTGTTGACCCCAAACTGTGGGCCCAGACCAGTCTTAATGCACTAGAAGTAGAAAATTTTCCCGACTGCATTTCAAATCCACCATGTGCTCTGCTTAAGCTGATTTTAAAAAGTTTATACGGTGTACAATGTGACTAGTGGTACTTAGGGGTTTATGCGTCTGTGGCACATATACACCATGGAATACTATGCAGCCATAAAAAAGCATGAGTTCATATCCTTTGCAGGGACATGGATGAAGCCGGAAACCATCATTCTGAGCAAACTGTCACAAGGACAGAAAACCAAACACTGCATGTTCTCACTCATGGGAGGGAATTGAACAATGAGAACACTTGGACACAGGGAGGGGAACATCACACACCGGGGCCTGTGGTGGGGTGGGGGAGGGGGAGGGGGAAGGGGGGAAGGATAGCATTAGGAGAAATACCCACTGTAAATGACCAGTTAATGGGTGCAGCAAACCAACATGGCACATGCAGACTTATGTAACAAACTTGCACGTTGTGCACATGTACCCTAGAACTTAAAGTATAATAATAAAAAAAAAAAACACCTTGCAACAAATATTTACATTTTCTACTTAAAAAATACAGCGCATTTTAATGTTGCTTTTACTGGTATTAATAAATTGTTTTAATGTGGAAAAGTATAACAGTAAGAACATATACTATAGTTTCTTTCACTCAGCACACCCCACCCTACTGGAAACGAGAATAAATCTTACTGGAAACTAGAAACCGGGTTTCAACTAAGTCGCCACCGCCACCTGGTGGCAGTCTGTGAAAATTGCAGGAGTAGAGACAAGACAACAGGCAGCCTTTTGCAGCTCCAGCCTGGCCAATTTGATGGTGGGAGAAGAGACTACCAGTTGTCCTCAATGATCTGTTCTCTTTTTTTAGAAGTTTTGCTGGGCACAGAGTCACTTTGCTAAAGATTACATTTCTCAGCCTCCTTTGCCGATAAGTGTAGTTAAGGGACCAGATTCTGGTCAATGTGAGTGGAAGTGATATGCGCAACTTCTGGATTGGGCCCTGAAAAAGAAAAGCATATGCCTCCTCTCCTCTTTAACCTTTCCTGTGCACTTGAATTAGAACATGATGTTGAGTCACCTCCAACTCTACAGATGTGAGAAACAAGAGGTCAGGATCTTAGTCCTTGACACCACTGAGCCACCATACCAGCCTAACCCCCACTCTCTGAGATGTTATGTGAGAAAGAAACTGCTGTCTTGCTTACGTCACTCTAACTTGCTACAGCAGCTTAACGTGTGCTCTAATAAATATCACACCCAGCTTAGGTTGCAGAAAGGGCCTGGGAGAGAATGTGGACAGATCAGCTCCAGCCCCACTGAGGAAACACAACTGCAGGCATGTGCCCTTCCTGGTCAGATGGCCAGTCAGAGCACTGAGCTAGGTAGGCAGCAGGGAGAGGGCACAAACAAGAGAGCAGAGAAATGCACTTTCTGGAACTTGCAATCTGGCCAACAGATGGAACCCACATATGTGTAACAGGGGAAGAATCATTTACGTGCCGATGACCAAGATGTGTAAAATAAAACAGTATGAAGAAGAGTCATAAGGACTACTGATAAGCATTTGTTCCCTTATGGCCTCTGAGAACATGTTTCTCCTTTTTCACAAAGGTCACTTCTTCTTGGACACCTTCCCTGATTCCCCCAAGCCATGATTTGCCTTTATTATCACATAGTCCTCTACGTCTCTGTTTACATGTCTATTTTGCCCAGTAAACCGGGGGCCCATCAGGGCAGGTATGGCATCTTTTGGCTCCCATAGCACCTAGTATGGAGCCTGGCTCATCGCATATACCCAAGAGGCATTTGTGGAATGAGTCAATGAGGACAAAAGGAAACCAAGCCAGGAAAGGCAGATGGGACCATCATCTTGGAAGGTGAGTTCTGAGCTAGGATTTCAAGGATGTGAGACAAGGCCATCCCAAGCTCACATGAATGGAGGTGGGACCCAGCTCCCGAGGCTGTGGGAAAGAAGCTGGACAGGAGGGTCTGAGTGTGGAGGCGGTCGCCTCTCCTCACCCTGCCCGATGTCTCACCTCCTTCATAGTGTCAATGGAGGCAAAGTACTTGGACCACCAGTCCAGCATGCTCTCATCTGGCTCCTCCTCCTCCGGCTCCTCCGCAGTGCCCTTCTTCTTCTTCTTCTTCTCCTTCTCCTCCTCAGCCTGTAGGTTGGCCAGGTCCAGAGTCCTACATGGGCCCCTCCTGCCTGGACAATCCCGAGGGCCTCCACCCATTCAGTCATCTGCTAGCAGGAAACCTTGGGCTCCATAAGGCTCTGTGGGGCCACCTATGTCCAAGGGGCAGGGTCTTGTTTAATGGAGGAGGTGCCACGGGCCACAGAGGGTCATGACCTGCCCGTGTGATCCACTGGCCCAGGCAGGACTGGCACTGAGTCCTGCACTCACCCAGCTCTTTTCCACTGCATCTTGGGGGAGATGTGCTGGCCCAGTCATACGAGGGCGGGGGCTGGCTCTGTCCCTGATGCTGGGCCCTTTGACCTGACACTGTTGCCAATACAGGACCCTCTCACCCCAGAGCCCCTGCATGGCCCCCACACTCACCACATCCACCTTGACAACAGCTTCAGAAGTCTGCAGAGGAACCAAGAAGACAGGGGCAGAATTAGTCACTGGGGCCTGGAGTGGCAGGCAGTGGCCCAGTACAGGGTGCGTGGAGGAGCCGAGATGGAAATTACTGTGTGCTGGCAGCCCCTGTGCCCTCAAGGCCAACTTTGCATTAATAATAGCACTCTGACTGGTGAGTCTGAGTGAGGATGTTTCTTTGGGTGGCCAAAGGAACAGGGGGGTGTGTTCCAGGCTGGCCCACGTTCTGCCCTTCCCTGTAGAGTCTGCAGCTTGTAGGCCACTTACACACCCAACCCCTAGGTGGTAGGTCTCTCTCTGGGAGATGAAGGGTCTTAGTCCCAAAGCCAGGAGGAATAAGGAGTTTCCACCTGGAAATCCTCCGCTGATCCAGGCCAGGGAAGTGTCATTTGTGAATGGCTGGAATGGAAAACCCAGGGACCCTTTGGAAAGGACACTGATGATCTCATAAGTAATCATTGCCTATGGTGTCATTTGTTGGAGTAAAAATTACGGCAGGTGATTATAATAAACTGTGATGGCTCACTCTGTCTCTCATACACACATACCACATGCCAGTGCACATGCACGCACCTGCATGCACGCACCCACATGCACGCACGTGTACATACACACAGGCACACCGCAAGCACACATGCACACATATATGCACACACACCACACTCATGCATGCACACACACACATTTACACACCACACACATGCACACATGCACATATGCACACCACACACGAATGCACACATATATGTACATACACCACAGGCACACATACACATGCATATTTACATACCACACACACGCATGCACACATGCACATATGCACACCACACACATGCGCACATATATGCAAATATACCACACTCATGCATGCACACATGCAAATTTACACCCATGCATGCACATATCCACATACACCACATGCACATATGCCCACACGCACATATGCATACCACATGCATGCATGCACACATATATGCACATACACCACATGCATGCACGCACACATGCATTTACATACCACATACATGCACATATGTACACACACCACATGCACACATGTACACATGCACACATGCATACCACACGCATACATGCAATGCACATACCACATACATGCAGACATGTGCATGTGCACACCAGAGACACACACACATGCACATGTGTACACCACACACACGCACACATACATGCACGTGTGCACACCACACACATACATGCACATGTGCACACCATATGCATGCACACACTCGCATATGCACATACACCACACACATGCATGCACATATGCACATATACACACCACTCACGCATGTGCATACGCACATACACCACACACATGCACACACATGCACATACGCACATCACATGCACACATGCACACCACACACACATGCACGCACATATGCACATACATCACACGCACACACACACACGCACACATGCATACCACACACATGCATGCACGTGCATATGCACATACATGCACACATGCACATATGGACACCACAAACATGCACGCACTCATGCACATTTACACACTACACGCACACATGCACGCAGGCACGTGCATTCCAGGATAGTGTTAGGTGGAGCTGTTTGGACACACAATCAAGGTCAGCCCCCAACAGTCACATGCCAAAGGAGGTTCTTCGTGTCCTTCTCTCTCAGGGCATAGTCTGGTTCACGTGTCACACGAAGTTGCACGTTCCCAGCCAGCGGGGGACTGACCCCACCTGCCTTACCGCGTCCAGTTTCACCATGGTCTCCAGTTTCTTGATGGGTACCTCTGGCTCCATGTTCACTACGACCTCCCCTGTGGAGCGAGAGGAGGGGCCCCCATTGCACAGCACACGGCAGCGCCGGAGAAGCCTGACTGGACAGATGGACAGATGGACAGATGGACAGACAGGCAGAGGAAGAGCAAGAGGAACAGTGAGATTGGCGGGGCAGGAAGGTGCAGAGAACTAAAGCTGATTCTGGAACTTTCTGAGGGAAAGGGGGACAGGGCAGTCAAGGGAGGAAAGATGGGCATGGGGAGGGAGGAAGAGAGCCCAAGAAAAGGGGGAGCTGTGGAGGCTGGCAGGAGGTAGGTGGCGGGGAGGCCTGGGTCTTCTCCATCAGCCAGCACAAGGGACCTTGTGCCCTCAGGCCCTCCCAGGCTGTCTCCAGCTCTGCTCTCTCCGGCTGTAGAGCTGGGGTCGCCCTGGGCAGCCTTCCTTGGCCACCAGGGTGGACCTTCTTCTGTGCCGTCCCTCAGACCCAAGGAGCAAACTCTGGCCACAGCTTGGACTGGACTGAGACCTGGAGCCCTTCCCTGGGTGGCACGGAGCCAGGCTTGGTGGCAGGGTGGGTGTGGCCATACCCGTGGTGTTCCAGCTGGGGGCCGAGCGGTCTGGGGGCCGGTAGATGAAGCGTCTCAGGGAGCTGACGGCATGGGAGCCCACCAGTGTGTAGCGACCGAAGGCCCGGCAGTCCACCACGCGGATGTTCAAGGGCGGGTGCAGCAGCTCGTTCTCTGGGAGGTCCTGGGGTGTTGGCGACAGGAGCCTGAGCCTCCGAGAAGGGGCAGAGGAAGCCGGCTGGCTGAGTGGAGCCACACTGGCCACAGGACGTCCTCCGCTGGGGCCTGCACTCACCACTTCAAACCACTTGACGAGGGTGTTGAAGTTGGGGTTCTTCTTATAATTGTGGATCAGGGATGACTGCACCCCCTTCCCTGCACACTCGATGTCCACCCGTGGCCGGTCCACCTGGGCTAGGTTCACCCGCTTTAGGTCCCGTAGGCCCCAGAACAGCACCTGGGAGAGGTTGGGGGGCGTGCAGAGAAGAGAGCCCCTTAGTCAAGAGAGCCGCCGTAGGGGCGCCGGACCATCCGAGAAGGCACTGGGCAGTAGCATGGGCAGAAGTTCACCCCAGATTTCAAAGGGCTGGAGCAGGGCCAGGAGAGCAGAGGAGGGGCAGGCGTCCTCCAGGGATGAGAGTGGGGCTGCCCGGAGAAGGGGTGCAGAGTCAGGGGTGCAGACAGGAGGGCTGGGCATGGTCCTGGGACATGGGAGTGTGACTTGGTGCAGACGGGGTCAGGCCCTGGGCTGGGGCAGGAGCCTGGGTCTGCTGCTGGCTCCTGGTGATGGTGATGGGAGGGGGACAACAAACCACTTCCCCTCCTGGGCCCTCAGTTTCCTCATCTGAAAGGGAAGGGCCACACAGGGCCCTCGCACCTCCACTCGGTACTTGCTGAGCACAGGCCGGATGCCCACAGGCACAGGCATGATGGGACCTCGGTCTGCATCCACCGGACCGTTGATCGGGGGCAGGTCAGCCTTCCCTGCTGGCCCAATCTGGGGAATGGGGGTCATAGGTCACACACTGGGGAGCCCAGGGACAGGGTCTCTCTCCCCATGCGTTGTTTGCCACGAGATCTGGGGAGACAGGGAAAACCCCCTAAGAACCACTTCCCCAGCTTTGGTCAGGACGGGAAGGAGAGAGGCCCCCAGGCCCCAGGTCCCAGCTCCAGGCCCCAACCCCCAGGCCCTAACCCCCAAGTCCCAGGCCCCAGCCCCCAGCCCCAGGCCCCAGCCTCCAGGTCCTAGACTCCAGGCCCCAGACTCCAGGCCCCAGCCTCCAACCCCCAGGCCCCACTGCTAGGTCCTACCCCCAATCCCCACCCCCAGACCCCAGCTCCAGGCCCCAACCCTCAGGCCCTAACCCCCAGGCCCCAGGTCCGAGCCCTCACCCCAGCCCCCAGACCCTAGCCCCAGGCCCCAGCCCCACCGGCCCCCCCCCCCAGCCCACGCCCCAACCCCAGGCCCCAGCCCCCAGGCCCCAGCCCCCAGCCCTAGGCCCCTCCTCCCAGCCTCCAGCTCCCAGGCCTCAGCCCCTCTTCCCTGCGTCCCACCTGCAGCAGCTCGAAGGCTGCCAGCAGGTCTCCAGCTGTAGCATTGCCACGGTAGATCTGGTAGTACTCAAGCTGGGGCGGGAAGCGGGGCGGGCAGTACGCCTCGTCTGCCATCTTCACCAGGGGCTTGGCGAAAGTCCGGCCCATGAAGTCAGCTTTGCCCTGACACAACAAACAACCCAGATGCCTCTTGGTGCTTGCTGTCCACACCTGTGATCTCGTTTAGTCCTTACCACAGCCACATGCGTTGTTATAAGGGACAGGTGTGATCACCCCATTTTACAGATGGGGAAACCAAGTCTCACGGCCCACCAAAGACTTGTGCAAGGCCAAGCAGTCAGTGAATAGCAGATGTCCGGCTCAGGACTAGACATGAGGTCCTCCTACCTCTAGTCCAGGGCTATCTGGGCACCTCAGCAGCTGAGGTGGTGCGTGAGAAGGTGGCTCACTAACTCTCGGGAGTCACCCCAATCCCTTACTTCCTACTCCAGAATCTCCACGGAGGACGGCAAGGCTGTTACTGGTTGTGGTAAGTGTGGGCGGGGTTCGGGAAGCCACGGGGTGAGGAGGCTAGTGGCAGCAGGACTTGCCGGCATATCTCCAGGGCTCAGACCATAGGTGACAGGAGGTGAGGATTTCCTGGCCTGGGAAGGGTTCAGGCTGCTGCAAGCAGGCAGGAGGTACCTGGAGGGACTGGGTGTCAGCCCCCACTCCCAGCTTCCCAGTCAGCACCTGGCCAAGGAGCTCTGCGGGTGGGTGGGGGAGGTGGCCGGCACAGCCTCAGTGCAGGTGGAGTGCAGGGAGCAAGGGCCAGGTGTGGTGCTGCTGGGGTCCCTGGCACCAGAGCCCACCCATACCATGGAATCCTGGTCGTAGATTTCAATGACAATGATGGGGGGATCGTCCCTCAGCTCATGAGCTTCACCATAGAGCTCCAGATTGTCGAACACCAGCATCTGGTCCCAGGTGGGACACAGGGTCTCATTCAACACCTGCAGCATGGGGTGGGGAGACAGGTGACAAGTGACAGAGGGTGGGCAGATGCAAGAATAGGAGCCGCCCCTACTCACTCAACTTCCACAGAACCTGGGGGCAGGAGTGACAGGTTTCTTGATTCTTCCAGAAATCTTAAAATCAAGGCCAATATAAGGTTTGCCCCAAACCCCCTGCCAATGTCCTCCTTGTTGTCCCTGTCTTGTGAATACAACCACAACTAAAGCCCATAGCCTTTCCAGTGTGACCGGGGTCTGCAGTTATCTGCAGGGCTTCCCCTGAGAAACTGGGGCACTGGCTGATCTGTGGCTCCAGGCCCCAGGGCCCACAGGCTCACAGCTCCAGGCCCCACAGGCTCCAGGCCCCACAGGCTCACAGCTCCAGGCCCGCAGGCTCATAGGCCCCACAGGGCTCCAGGCCCCAGGCCCCACAGGCTCACAGCTCCAGGCCC
>NC_045448.1:26535056-26625560 GCF_002776525.5 Piliocolobus tephrosceles
CACAGGGCTCCAGGCCCCAGGCCCCACAGGCTCACAGCTCCAGGCCCACAGGCTCATAGGCCCCACAGGGCTCCAGGCCCCACAGGCTCACAGCTCCAGGCCCCACAGGCTCACAGACCCCACAGGCTCCAGGCCCCACAGGCTTCCCGGTACTGTCAAAGCCAGAGCCACTCCCTCCCCCCAGGCCCTCACCTCTGTGCACTGACTCTGATTGATAAAGAAGACGCGGGCGAAGGGGTCTGAGAGTCCGCTGCTGTCGGCGGCAAAGAGGCTGCGGGCCTGATACATGTGTGCTCGGAGCTGGAACGTCTGCTTCTCTGTGGGGAAGGGCAGCCTGAGGTTCTGGGATGGGCAGCCCCTCCAGCCCCTCCCAGGTGAGGCTTCGAGTGAGGGGTCCTTACTCACTGGTGTAGACCAGGCTGACGGGCGGGAAGGCGTGCAGGCCCAGGCCCTGGGCCGCCTTGACCTCCTCGAAGCCACAGGGCAGGCCGCACAGGAAGTCCTTGCGCTGTTTGCTGAGGCCCAGCCACAGGTACAGCTCCACCTTGGCCTGCACTGTCCACCCTGCTGAGCCGAAGCCTCGCTTCCCTGGCAACTGGGGGCGGGCTTGGGGTCACCAGGAGCCTGATGGCTGCCAGGGCCCACAGGGTGGGGAAGGGGCAGGGGCTGGCGGAGGCCCTGGTCAGAGCTGCCTTTCCCCTTCACAGCATCCTGCTGGGCTGGGGTCCGGTGGAGACAGGGAGATGGGCAGGGGGCTGTCCTACCCCTTCCGCACCCCTTCCCCCACCTCCTTCTCATTCTCAGCTCTTCTCTGAGCACCTACTGCTTGAAGGCCTCACTCTGTCACTCAGGCCCTCCAGCCCCAGGTGGAGCTGCTGCTCCCCCGAAAGGATCCAGGCCCCCATCCATCCTGCCCCCTCTAGCACCTTGAGGAAGAGCGTCTTGACCTTGGCGCAGTCCTTGCCGGTCTCCTCCTCCACGATGGAGAAGAGCAGGTCCTTGGAGGGTACACGGGCATAGGCGATACGCTTGTTGTTGCTCATCATCCAGATGAAGATGTCGGGAATGCTGTGCTGGGGCTGGCGGGGTGGGGAGTGGCCAGGGGCAACGGGTAAGAGGGTCCAGCCTCCTGACTGAGTCCCCTGAGCCTGAAAGACCTCAGAGAGCCAACCCTGGATAAGGCAAAGCCCCCTCGCCTTGGGCCGCACCTCGTCTGCCAGGAAGCGCAGCTTCTGCAGGAAGTTATGGCATAGCCTCAGCTTGTCCCGCACCGTGTGCCGCTTCACCTGGGCCCGCAGGGTCCTGGCCTGCTGCCCCATGCTTTCCTGTGTGGGAGTGGGTGTCAGCGGAGCCCAGCTACTGGGGGACAGCTCGGGCCATGACAGAGGCAGCTGTGACACCTTCTCACAGCCAGGCCCTCCCTCCAGTCCCTGCGGTCCAGCCATGTCCTCACCAGCTCCCTCATGCAGGACTTGAGGCGCTCCCGGTCAAGCCTGGTGCGGGATGAGTGGCCCTGATCCTTGTCAGCGAGGGAGAGAAAGCGGCTGGGGATAGGGGGAGCCGGGATTTAGCGAGCCTGACAAGCAGGGGCTCTGTAGATTCTTCCTCATCTACCCAGCCCTGGCGGCGTCCCCTTTGTCCAGTTCTGCTTTGTCCTGCCCCAACCTGCCGCCCCCAGCTTCTCACCAGCAGCCGCAGCTCAGCTCCTCTAGGACGCCCCGCAGGCGACGCTCAGGGTAGAACTTCTCCGTTTTGATCATCTCCTGTACGTCGTTCAGGCCTTCTTCCTGTGAACCAGGAGTGCCAGTGATGCTGGGCCACAGCCCCGCCTCCCCAGCCTTCCTAAACGTCTCCTCCCCATTGATCAGGGGAGTGAGGGACCTCATGATCTGGGAGCTCTTGCTAGGGCCGTCCTGAGTATCAGTCATTATGAGGAAGTCATCAATTTCCCAGGTTCTGTTCTCAGAACCTGGAGATATTGGTGTTCGTGGGTTCTTCAGTTCCTGAAGGAAGAAGCCACCTCTGGACTGTGAGTCTGTGGTTCTGGTGGGCTCACAGGGCCTGGGCAGAACTCAGGCCTAGGCAGGGGGCTCATGGCTGGCCAGAGACAGAGGGAAACCCAGGATCCTGACGTCACTCCAAAATGCTGGGGCCTGTGGCAGGGCATGGGAACAGATGCCTAGGGGAAGAGAGAGTGGCTCTGGCTCTGAGGGTACTGGGAGGGCTGGGAGACCCAGATCCCACAGGAGACACAGGTCAGCTAGTACCCCAGCTCCTTAGCGGGAAGCCTTGCAGACAACTACAGGCCCAGGTCACACTGCAAAGGCTGTTGGCTTTAACTGTGGTTATAGTCATAAGACAGGGGTGACAAGGAGGACACTGGCAGGGGGCTGGGAGCAAACCTCATATTAGCCTTGACTTTTTTAGAAGTTTTAATTCATTTTTATAAAATATGAGCTGGCTGAGCTTCAGGGAACTTCAACAGGGAACAGCAACAGCTCAGGGAAGGATGGGATTATCTGCTGGTCCCTGCTCCCCCAGGTTGGGGAGAAGGAGGTCTCAGGCCAACAGCTGCGCTCCTCACCCAGTCAGTGCCCGCGGGTCAGGCAGGGAGAGGGGTGGGCGGAGGAGGAGGGGGCAGCTCCTGAGCTTCAGACACTGCTCACTTCTCCCTTCTCCCCATTTCCCTTCCCTAGCCCTGCTTTTTTATTTTATTTTATTTTATTTTATATTATATTATTTTATTTTATTTTATATTTTAGTTTTTAGTATTTTATTTTATTTTATTTATTTTTTTGAGATGAAGTTTTGCTCGGTCACCCAGGCTGGAGTGCAGTGGCATGATCTCGGCTCACTGCAACCTCTGCCTCATGGGTTCAAGCAATTCTCCTGCTTCAGCCTCCTGAATAGCTGGGATTACAGGCGCTCGCCACCAAGCCCTGCTAATTTTTACATTTTTAGTAGAGATGGGGTTTCACTATGTTGGCCAGGCTGGTCTTGAATGCCTGACCTCAGGTGATCCACCCACCTTGGCCTCCCAAAGTGTTGGGATTACAGGCATGAGCCACCACAACTGTCTCCCTAGCCTTGCTTTTAAGATTTCTGGAAAAATCAGGGAACCCAACACTCCTGCCACGGGATTCGCTAGAGGCTGCAGTGACTAGAGGTGGCTCCTGCTCTTGTCTGTGCCCTGGGACCTGGGGCTGAGGATGGGAACGGAGGTCCTGCTGGGGCCATTCCTGCAGCCTGGGCAGACCAGCTTTGTGTGTTGCAGGCAAGGCCCTCTGACAGCACCCTCTCCCCTAGGACCCCACCCCTGCTGGCCCCTGGCCTGGCCCTGACCAGCTTGTCAGCGATGTGGTCCATGATGCTGGCATTGTAGAGGCGGCGGCGCTGGTCCGGCCACCAGCTCTTGATGTAGATGCAGGGCTTTCGCTCCAGGTAGGGCAGATGGAAGTAGTTCCTGGGGTGGGCAGAGATGGGAGGTGAGGTCTTGGGGGCCCAGGGAGGTGGGAGGGCCAGGCCACAGGAGGATGGGAAGTTGGACCCACCTGTCAGTGACCAGGGGCCGCATTGGTGGGGTGGAGGAGACTGAGGCCAGGTCCCCGCCATCGCTGGCCTCGTCGTCACTCGAGTTCTGAATCAGGTCTACTTCTTCCTCATCCCCGGGCTCCTTCCGGGGCCGAGGCCGCTGGGGCCGGGACAGGCCATCAACTTCGTTCCCATAGTTGCCTGGAGGCAGAACAGGCCCAGAAGGCCTAGAGTGTGTTCCCCCCCAGGCCCCTCCCACAGTCCAATCCGGTGCTGCCTTGGATTTGGGAAAAGGAAGAGGGAGAGTCAGGGAATGGGGCTCAGATGTGACACAGCATTAGCCCGAGAGAGGTGCCCGTGTTCCCACTCTGCTGAGAGTCGGGGAGTCCTGCTGATACCCGAGTGCGAGGAGGCCCAGCCCTGGCCCATGCCGAAGCCTGAGTTCCCATTCTCTCCTCTGCAGCCCAGGGAAGGGCCTCTCCTTGCCCTCTGCCCCAGGTCCCAAACACAGCCTCACCCCGTAGGTGGAGCTGAGGGTCGGCCCCTTTATGGGGCGTGGTCCACCACATGCACACATAAAGGTGTTTCTTGGGTGCTTGAGGCCTCTCAGGGAAAAGGGGTCAGTGTCCCCTACAGGAGTGAGGACAGGGCTGAGGTGCAGAGCCTCACACTTACCACCTGCAGCCTAGGCCTGAAGTGCCCCGTGGGCCCAGCCCTCACCTAGGCCTGAAGCCCCCCGTGGGCCCAGCACTCACCTAGGCCTGAAGCCCCCCGTGGGCCCAGCACTCACCTAGGCCTGAAGCCCTCCGTGGGCCCAGCACTCACCTATGGTGACCTCAAAGGTGATGGGCTTGTCTCCATTTCTCCGGTCAATCATTGAGGCCTCCAGGAAGGCTCCAAAGAGAAAGAATTCTTCCATTTTCCCTGCACAGCTCTGTGGGGAGGCAGTTCAAACCATTCTTGAGCTTGAGTAGGGGTGGCAGGTCGGGGGCCAGGCCTCCTTCCATCTCACAGACAGGCCCTGGGGGTAGATGGTGGGGGCATCCCACCCAGCTTTGGGGCCAGGCAGCCCACACCCCGATGGCCCTCCAGCCTGGATATCCATGGAAGCAGGGCTGGTTCCAGACACCACAGGGACAGCCGTGGCTGGGAAGAGGGGTAGAAGGGAGGCACCATCGTGAGACCTGGCGGCCGTCGTGAGATAGAGCACAGGCAGGCAGTGAATGAGGGCAGAGTCCTGTTGGGGG
Organism: Piliocolobus tephrosceles; assembly: GCF_002776525.5. Taxonomy (NCBI): domain Eukaryota; kingdom Metazoa; phylum Chordata; class Mammalia; order Primates; family Cercopithecidae; genus Piliocolobus; species Piliocolobus tephrosceles. The sequence goes on from NC_045448.1 coordinate 26,539,835, forward strand.
GCTGAGTGGGAGCCTCTGCTTCCTGGCGAGGAGCCTCATCCTAAGGTCTGACTCCTCCGGTAGACAGGGCAGCAACAGGCTAAAGTCTGGGACCCAGGTGTTTTGCGGGGAAGGAGGCTGAACTGGAGGCCCTGGGGGATGGCACAGTTTCCGGGGTCTCACCTCCGAGATGGGCGTGGCCTGCTCCACCTGCACCTCTGTGGAGCTGGTGAGCTCAGGGTTGGAGGTGTCCAGGATCTCCACGGCCAGGCCCAGCAGGAGCCGGGCCCGGAAGGACACACCCTCCCCCAGGCCCTCGTTCAGGTCCTGGTGCTCGTCCAGCAGCGTGTAGTTACGTGTGGAGCCGTACATGTTCACCCAGGCTGGACCCAGTGTGGGCAGGAAGCCTGTGGCAATGGGGAGAAAAACGAGGGAGCCGTATCACATCCAGGGTTCCCTGGGGAAGAGGGGCCTCTTTTGGGGGTCCCTGGCCTCCAGCTCCTGCGTGCTGAGCTGAGAACTTCATGTGTGTTATTCAGATGTGGGACAGCCGTCTTATACTGTGCTGGGGTGGAGTATTCTCTTGGGTCTATTTCTGCCCTGCGGGGGCCTGAGCTGGAAGTGGTGGGGAAGCAGAGTCTAGCTTTCTGCTTCCTGGTACTTGGGGTAGGAATTGCCAACAGTCTATTTGTAGGACAGAGCTAGTCCTTCCAAGTCCCCAGCATGACCTTCGGTTCTGTGCCATTTTTGCAGCTGTGTCCCACCATGGTCACCCTGCTGGTGCAGACCCCTCCCCTCCTCGCTGAAGGCCCTTCCTGTCCATCTGTGCCTGTGAAATGCTGCTTCCTCACGAAGCCTTCACAATTCCTAGGCACAAGTCCCTTCTCTTATGGCTAAGATCTGTCAGGACTCTGATAGGGGTCGCAAGATCCGGTTTTTTTGGTTCATTTGCTTTTTATTCTGCCTTTTTAAAAAAAACACACATAGCATTTTAAAAATTTAGATATACTTCACAGGACATAAAATTCACCATTTTAAAGTGTACATTTCAGTGGTTTTTAGTATATTCACTATGTTAAAAACCATCATCTAATTCCAGAACAGTTCCACCCCCTCAAAAGAAACTCTGCACCTATTTAGCAGTTGGTCCCAATCCCCTCACATTAGCACCTGGAAACCGGCGATCTACTTTCTGTCTCTATGGATTTGCTGGATGTTTCACATACATGGATCAGACAACATGTGGCCTTTTGTGTCTTCTGCCTTATGGTTTGACCATTTGGTAGCACATCTATCTCCTTAATATACAGTGAGCACTTTGATCCAGGAATAGATTCTTATCTCACTCTATGTCCTTGGAACCCACCCCAGGGCAGGGATCCTAGGAGGTGGCCAATCCCTGCGAGTCTGCAGATAGGCACTACTATTAAGTATTACATATATACACAGTGTAATTATCTACAAATGCAGTATATACACTGCAATGATATGCATATTCATACTATAATTATTATATCATATAATCATTATTATTTTGACTTTAAAAATGGGAAAACAGGTCACACAACTACTAACTGTCAAATCCAGTCAGCTGGGCTCAGGCCAGCTCTGAGCCAACCTCAGCCACAAATCCACACCCTCCCCTTGAGGCAGGGGCTGCTGGCAAGGCCCTGGAAGCACCTGTGAGGCTGAGGTCCGGAGTTGATGGTGGTGGTGTGAAGAGAGGGGGTCTCACCTGCTCCTTCCCTTCAGGCCACTCCCTGCCCCCCAGCACACCCAGTCTCCTGCTGCTGACCTTTGTCTCCATCATTAGAAATCTTGCGCAGGTCAATGAAGTGGGTGCCGATGGCCACGTCGTTGACCTTGTCCGAGTCTCGGATCTGCACCTTCATGCGTTTGCAGAGTGGGGGAAAGAGGTCTGTAAAGACCACCTGCTCGTTCCACAGGGGCTCATAGCTGCTCTTCTGCACGGAAGTCTTGCCCTGGTGGAAGGGGGAGCATGGGTGAGGGTATGGCATGTGTGTGTGAGTGGATGCATGTGTGCGTGTGTGAGTGGGTGTGTGTGTCTGTGTGAGTGGGTGCATGTGTGCGTGTATTACTGGGCGCATGTGTGCATGTGTGAGTGGGTGTACATGTGTGAGTGGGTGTACATGTGTGAGTGGGTGCATGTGTGCATGCATGCCTGTGAGTGGACTTGTCTTCACTCTTCCCACACCCCCAACCTCTCCTCCCTCTCATGCCCCCTGCGCAGCTCTCAGTCTAAGGACTCCAGGAGGCAGGGAGGATCCTCTAAGCCCATCCCTGGCCGACATGATTTCCAGCCTTTTCTTACCCGCCCAGCTACCCCAGGCCCCATGCCCATCAGCCTGCACTTGTGATGCCTGTCACCCAGCCCCCGCCTCCTGTACCTCATACCCCAGTACCTTCTGGCCCGCAAAGAAGACTTGCACGTAGGGGTCCACAAGGTCCTTGTTTTCACCAATGAAAGCCTTCTTTACATTGGCCATGAGGCTTGTGTTCATACGAGGCAGACCCTCTGCTCGGTAAATTTTCACATAGAACCGGGCCCACTGGCGTTCGGGGGGCACCCCCTCAGGGAGCAGCAAGTTCCTGCCAGCACATACAGCCAGGGCCATCGTGGCCGGGTCCAGGTCCCCAGCCCCCGTCCTGGCATCTACACACCCCTGGGTCCTGGCACAGTCTCTAAGGGACGGCTAGGGGAGCTAGGCTAGGATGAGACACTTGCGTTCATGGAACTTGCCCCTTGTGGAATTCTGGGCAAATCTCCCGTCTCACTGAGCTGCCATTTCCTCACTGTTGAGGTGGCTGTAGTAATACCCACCTCCCAAGAATATGGTCGGCTCAAGAACGCTAACACATGAGTGCTTTGTAGATTGTGCATTGGGATACGGTCTTAGTATTAGCGTCAGTGTTTTATAGTACTGTGCCATATCTTTTGTTTCGTAAACGAAAACTTCATAGTAGCCACTCTCTCTCCTCCTGTTCACGAAAACAGGATTCATTGATCCCAGCACTTTCATCCACTGACTCCAGACAAGGTCACAGAATATTTCTCAACAGCTGCTATCAGCTGCCTGGAATTGGCACACCAGAAGAAACTGTGGCTCTCCCAGCACTATCCTGCTGCTGTACTCAGGACCCAGCAGCTGCTGGCTCTGGTCTGCCAGCATCGACTCTTCCCACCCCGTTTCTCACTGGCAGAAAGGATGTCAAAGGACTGTTATTCTCAGTCATCCTCCATCACCCGCTGCCCCTGCCCTGCCTCGGAAGAGTGGGGCTGTTTGGGAGAGTGGGCGAGAGCAGGGTGAGGGAGATGGGTGGCAGGTACTCTGAGCAAACCCTCATCGGGAACTCCCTGGGAGAAGGAAAGGCTGGCTCAGACTCCAGGGGCTGGGGTAGCTGGGCCTCACCCTTCAATGTCATCTTCATCGGTCTCATTGGCCTTGTGGGGCGTCTTGATGTTGTCCCCTTTGCCCACCACGGCGACGTCACACTTCACGTAGCCCTTCAGTCCCGAGGAGATGTCGTCGGGGTCCGACAGGATGGCCCACTTGTGATGGAACTGGTGCTCTGCAGTGGTGAGGGGGGGAGCACTGCACCAGACCCCCCAACCCAGGGTGTCTCCCAGTGCTCAGGGGAGGCCAAGGGGTGGCAGAGCCAAATGTTCTCTTGGCCCTTTGAGTCCCGAGACCTGGGACCATGGCACTGCCTGTCCCTAGTCCAGGGGGTGATAGAGTCTGAGGTCCTCTGGAGCTGGGGCAGTGGGTGGATGGCCCACCCATGGACATAAGTCCCATGAGCGGTGTGACTTGGAAGTGCGACAGCCTCCTCCTAATTGGGTTCTCTCTGCCTATGGCCTCTTCTATGGCCCCACCCCAGTCAGCCAGCCTTCACGTAGCTGTGAAGGACACAGCTGCCCACAGGGCCTTCCCAGGTGGAGAGGCTCACGCTCCTGCTCCCCATCTTCAGCTCCTTCTGGGGCTTCCTAGTGCCTTGGGGTAAAGACAAAAGGCACGGCCTGTGGGCTCCTGATTTAGTGCTCCCTGACTCACTCCACTGAGCCCACCCAGCCTTGTGTTCCTCCTTGCTGAACATGTGTTGCGGATTTGCCCTTTTATACCTCCATGCCTTTACATCTACTGCTCTTTGAGCTTGGAACGCCCTCATTCCTGCTCTCTCCACCTCCATCTCTCTCTCTCCCTGTTCAATTTGTAAACTTCTACTCATTTTGCTCAAGTTTCTCCTCCGTGCAGCCCTCCCTGACTTCCTCAGAAGAGTTGATCCTGGGCTCTTTGGTGTTTGTTCTCTGTGCTCTCTATGCACATTTCCCATCTCACTGTGCACTGTGCTCATCTGGGTATTGTTTGTCTCTGATTTTAGACTGAGAGTCTCCTAAAGACAGGGACTGGCAGTCTCATCCCAGTGTCCTATGGCCTACGACTGTGTAGAGGGAAGGACAGATGTCAGGGAAGGAGGCACTTTGGGAAGGATTTGCTCCTTCAGGTTTACTTTAAGCCCAGTGGGCTAGCAGAGGGAAGCGCATCACTGTGCCTTAGGAATCTGCTTCCCCGGATGTTCTGTGGGCACCGAACTCTCTGGGACTCAGCACCTCCCTCCTTCACTCCCTTCCTCACTCCCTCCTCTTCCACCTTCTACTGTAGCCCAGGCCTGCGTCCTGCAAGCCTGAGGCCCTGGTGGGCTCCCAGAGATGTTAGGGGCTATGTGCAGAGGTTGGCCTTTCTGAGAATAGCCAGGCCACCAGTGTCTCAGAAAAGATAATGCCACAGTAGAGTCTGAAGAGAGGGACAAGCAAGGCGGGAGGGCAGGAAGGCACACAGATGAGGAGTCACTGGAGAGCCTCAGCCAGGCCAGCAGGCCTCCAGGGAGGGGCCATGTCCCAGGTATCCCAGGAACTTCAGGTCTTGCCAGAGCAGATGTGTGTCGGATGAGGAGATAGATCGCTCAATAAATGGGTGCAGAAATGGGCAGAGGGATGGATGGTGAGCTGCCTGGCTAGCTGAGAGATAGATGGACAGATGGTGGATGGATTATTGGATAGAAGGAGCCATTAATATCTGGACAGGTGGGTGGGTAGATATATGGATGGGTGTGTGGATGGATGGATATATGGGTGGGTGCATCTATGGATGGGTGGGTAGGTGGATGGATCTGTGGATGGCTGGGTGGGTAGATATATGAATGGGTAGGTGGGTGGATGGATGGATATTTGGGTGAGTGGGTGGATCTGTGGACAGGTGGGTGGGTGGGTGGATGGATTTGTGGATGGGTGGGTGGGTGGACCAATGGATATATGGGTGGGTGGGTGGATGGATGGATACATGGATGGGTGGGTGGATCTGTGGACAGGTGGGTGGATGGATTTGTAGATGGGTGGGTGAGTGGACGGATGGATATGGGGTAGGTGTATAGAGGTGTGCGTGGCTAGATGAATTGGGGGCATTTAGAAAGGAAAGAGAATAAGATTCAGGAGGAATGTCAAATCTGCCTTCAAATTTAAAGGCTATTTTTCTTTTTGTCCTGAAAGAGAGACCTGTGAAAGTGGGTGAAGGTTACAGAGCAACAGATTTTGAGATGACCCAAAGAAAGTGAAGATATCTAAAATAAGAGGTAGTGAGTGCCCCATTTCTGGGAGGACTAAGTAAGGTTAGATGACCAATTAGAGATGGTGCTGGGGGGTCCCTACATCAGGTTAACACTTGACTGATGACTTCTGAGGCCCTTCTAGTCCTAATACTGTGTGATCTCAGGCTAGAGATACAAGGACCACATGAGACCCTGAGCTATATGCTTACCAGCCAGAAACATCATTTCACCTCCCTTCAGCCTGGGGCTGACACCTGCCAGTCAAGGCTAGCCCAGCTGGGGAAGTTGCTACATCCCAGACATCCTCTTTGATCTATGAGGATGAGTGTATAGCCCCGACTTCCTCTATGATCTATGAGGATGAGTGTATGGCCCAGACTTCCTCTGTGATCTATGAGGATGAGTGTATGGCCCATCCTCACTCCCAACAGAGAGTAGCAAAGAGTAAACAGTTTCCTGATGTTGCATCTAGTGGTACAAATGACAAATGTGGTCCTGCTAGGGTGAGAAGAGTGTCTCTCGGGAAACCCCTTCCAGTTCCAAGAGAGATTGACACCACCCAAAGCTTCCCAGCAGCACCCAGGAGTGTCTCTGGGAGCATGCTGTCCAACAGTGCCCTGGCTGGAACCGAGGACTCATCAAGAAGCCCCGGCCAAACTGGAGACATCAGAGTAAAGACACTGGGTCTCAACTCTAGGACCCATGTGACTTCAGGCTCTTCTGTCCCTGGGAGGGCACCAGGCTCAGGGCTGGATTCAGCAGGAGCGGCGAATCTCAAGCTGGGTTACCCGACTGGAGACCTGGGCTTTGGTCTCACCCAGACCTGGGCCCACATCCTGTTTCTGTTCCTTATTCACAGTGTGGCCCTGGACCAACTTAGGCCTGCTGAGCCTCAGTTTCCTTATGGTGAAATGGGAATGACACCTACATGGGGTTGTGAGAGTGAGGCCTGCTGGGACAGTGAGCTTAGCCCAATGTCTGGCACTTACTGATGCCCTGGTGGTTTCCTCACCAGGACTTTACTACCCAGAGCTCAGAGGTCCATATTAGACTAACCTCTGCCTTTTTCTCCACCCCCTGACTTTCTCTTGGCTCTTGGCCTCAGGCCCGCCAGTGGTACCGGGGCCACTGCTCAGCCCTGGGAGGAGCTCATCCTCAGGGATGCCAGTCATTCCACGCAAATGGTCCACAGCTATGCATGCTTCCAGGGAAGCAACATGGCAGGAGGCCGGCTCTTCCCTGCTCCCCACAGCACTGGCGGTCAGCAGGGCTGCCCTCCGCTGAAGGCCATGGCATGTGTGGGGTGGTGGCAAAGGTGCTGGTCTGGGAGCTGGAGACAGGGGTGCTACTCCTAGATGGTGGGCAAACCCCTTCAACACCCTGGGCTTCAGTTTATCTTCACAGAGAGGCTGGACTAGATGTTTTTCAGGTCTTGGGCAGCTTGAGTGTTCTATGATCTTGTGATTTTTGTATGTATAATCTTGGTTTTGGACTCAGACTCCCTGGTCTGAGTCACAGTTGTAATGTGTGCCAGCGGACATCTCTTAGGTTGAACCACAAGTGATCACCAATTTGTTCAACTTACTAGTTTAGTGGTATCTCCAAACCCCTTCATTTCTCTTAGCCTCATTTATCTCATCTACAAAATGGGAAGAAACGCTGCTGCCTACATTACTGTTTTGTGAGGGTCAAATGTGACAATTGGGTGAAATTATGTTGTCATTGTCAAAGGGCCTAATGGGGTCATTACGGCACTCTGAGCAGTGCATTCACTTAAGAGACACGGGATGGTCCCTAACCTGGCCACGGGGTGAGCTGTCATCTGGCAGGCTAAGGCACTTCCTCTGCCTGGCCCACCTCACAAGCCCTCTGGGCCACCCCTTGGGGTTCCCTTGCCAACCCCATTGGTGTTGGCCTACAGGACGCCATGGAGCCCACATGGCTGCCCAAGAGCCTGGGGCTCTTGTAAGAAATGTTTTCAGAGACCAGAGTCCCTCAGAGGCCAGCACACTACATCTGGACTGAGAGCAGAGACCAGCGTCCCTCAGAGGCCAGCACACTACATCTGGACTGAGAGCATCACTGCGTTCAGATTGGATAGTGGTTCAGCGAGGCTCTGGGGACACGCAGCCTGGCTTCACCCCCGACCAGCTGTGCAGCTGGGGCAAGCCCTGGCTCTGAGCCTCAACTGTAATAGGGGATGGCAGGGTCCTATGAGGGGTGGAAGGGAGTTCCTTTCTGCTCAGTGGGTGCCAGCCCAGGAGGCAGGAGTCTAGGTGCAGCCCCTCTGCAGGCTGTGATGGGTTCCCCTCACTGCATCCTCTACCGCTACTCGTCAGCCTGCCTATGGCCAGTGATGCGCCAGCCTGCCATGCACTCCTGAGCGTGCGATGGAGCTCCTTCCAGGCTCTGGGCAGAGTTACTGACCTAATTATGAAGGAGAACCCACCAGACTGGGTGCGCAGTTGCTCACTGCATTTGTGTACAGACTGTGCGCGCCACTTCTCCGCAGGCCAGATGGCTGTGTGTACTAACAGTCGTCAGACTGTGGTCCTTGCCAGGCTTTTCCCAGGAACCGCCACAGCGGGAAGGGCCCTGTGCACTATGCTTCCTGAGCCGTGTACACGTCGACTGACTGGCCATGCACAGGTACTCACCTGGCTGCGAGTACACGGTTCCCACGTCCATTTTGAAGGAGCCCACCAGGGTACCACTGCGTAGCAGGTTCTTGGAGTGAATCACCTTTCAGGCAGAACCACAGCCCACCCGTCAGGCCTGGCGAGGGTGAGGCCTTCCATGGGGCAGTGGTGGGACCTGAGCTTTATGATGAAGCGGGTGGGGGGCGTTTGGCAGAGTGGGGCGGCTTGCTGAGGCTCAGCATCAGCTCCTCCTGCCCACGCCAGTTTCTCGCTGGCCACCGTGTACGGGCGAATACACTACTCAGAGGCATCGGATGAAAGGGGTGGGTGGGGGCCGGAATCCAGCCTGTGCCCCACTTGCTCAGCCACGTGTCCAGGCACGGCACTGCCTCTTTATGACAGGTATAGACAGAGGGGGCTCCTCTCAAGTGTGCACAAAGGTGCAGTTTGAGGGAGTGGTCCTGCCTGCCAGGGGCTGCTCCCCACTCACCGAAATCTTGATGATCTTGTCGAACATGACATCAGGAGAGACGTGGAAGTCGAAGACGAAGTACTGCAGAGGGGAAGGATCCGGGCCTGCTGTCACTGTGGGCAGCAGCAACAGCCCAGGCAGTGCTGGGCCCCTCCCTCCTCGCAGTGCCAGTCTGCACCCCAGCCATTTGCCCTGAGCCCCAAAGTTCAGAGGAGCAGCAGAGGCAACTCATCTGATCCTGATTGATCCTGGTGGTGGGTAGTAGGAAGCAGAGCCCCACCCCTAGGTGGGGCTAGTGTAGGGTGGGGAAGGAACTGGGAACAGTAGGTGGAAGAGCCTAGGCCCTTGCACTGTGCTCAGAAGAGGCACAGGGCCAGGGAGCGAGGAGACCTGGGTTCTAGGCCCCGCTCTGCACCTTCCTAGCTGTGTGGCCTTGAGCAACACATTCTCTGAACCTCAGTTTCTTGAGCTGTGAAATGGGAATAATGACACCCACCTCAGAGTCTTTTTATGAGGCTCTGATGAGACAATGTAACATAATTTACCAAATCCAAAGTGGCTACTGGCTGTAAGATATACTACGGTTTAACAGGCCACGTGGACATTGCCATGAAGCCACGAGGCTGCCTAGGAGACACATCCCAAATTCAGAGAGGTGAAGCTGTAAAATAACACAAGCCTCAGAGCAGATGAACCACGGTGTGCCAAAGCACTTCGTTGGCAGTCCATGTGGAATGCCATGGGCATGCACTGTCCTTTGGTGTTGTGGGCTGCCATGCGCACTTGCAGTCTCCATCTCTTCCCCTGGCCTGGGTGTGCAGGCGCTGAGGATGAGGGTGTGGGGCAGTAAGTAGAGGGGCTGCTGCTTTGGTGAACTGTGGTGGAGGAGAAAGGAGAAGAAAGGAGAAATGTTTCCAAAGTACTTAAGGTAAATGTTCGAAGAGAACATGCTCCTGGCTGCTGGGGGCTGGCCCGTGAGCGCTGAGGGTAAAGCTTCAGAGCCAGCCCCCGCTGGCTGTTACTGCTGGGCCAATCACTTTCTTGCCTGAGCCTCAGTTTATCTATTATGCTATGACGTGGAGATAATATGATCCAGGGCTGTCGTGCTGAACTGCTCCAAGGGTGCCATTCACATGCGGTCTTCAAGGTGTGGTTGTGAAGTTGCAATGAGACAACCTGGTCAAGTCTTTAACCCAGGTGTGCACCCACGGTAAGCACACGGTAAACAGGCTGTGCGTGACACTAACAGGCCCGGGGTGTGCTGGCCGGGGTTCTGAAGCTCTGGGGAGGCGGGTGGGGATATGGATTTGGAAATCATCAGCACAAGATGGTAACTGACACCTTGGGGATGGAGGAGATACCTGGGGGGAGCATGGGAGGGGAAGCAGGCCCAGGTCAGGGCTCCAAGAAGCCATGCCTTTCAGCCAAGAAGTCAGGCCAGGGAGATGGAACTGGAGAGACAGGGGAAGCAGGAGAGTGGGGTGAGGGGCCCCCAAGAGGAGCAGCAGGCAGCGGGATGAAAGAAACTGGGTGATCAAGGGAGAGGAGGAAGACATGGACATTATACTCAGGAACAGCAAGGTCCTTGGTGACCTTGAGGAGAGCAGTGTCAATGACATCTAGAGGCAGAAACCCTGCAGAGATTGAGGGGTGACTGCGGGGAGGAAGTGAGGACAAGCCAAGTGGTCTGCTTGTGGAGGGGAGGAGGGAAAAAGGAGGTCACTGGAGAGGTGTGTGGGAATGAGGAAAGGCCCAGAGAGAGGTGGACAGACTCCTAGTTCCTGTCCTTGAGCACACATGGGTCTTCATGGTTGTACTTAGCATATGCTGGAGTAGAACACCTTACAGGCAAGGGAGAAGGGGCTGGAATAAAAACAAAGACAGAACTGGGCTGTGCAATTCCAGGTTCTTTGAGCTGTAGAAAGAGAAGGATCCAAGGCAAAGGGGAGAGGTGGATTTTTGGCAGGAGGGAAGATGGCGGCACTCCCAAGATGCCCAGGGCGGGGCCTGATGCACACACAGGATACACAGAAAAGGAGCCTTAGTCTGGTTTGTGAATGGCCAGCTTGTTCTGGAAGGGCAAAGGTTGTGAGTTTCCCTGCACACAGGCAGGCTCAGGGCCAGGCAGGGCGATCAGGCCAGGTGCCCACAGCTGTGCCAGCCCCACGGGAGCAAGCTAGCTGAGCTAGGGCCAAAATCCCGAACTCTCTGAGCTGTCTGCAATCAAATTCCTGGTATTTCCTGAGCATATTTTCCTTTGGTAATAGCTTAGATACCTGCTAAGTCATGTTGATTGCTCCCACCTCCCTCTGTTGTTTTAATGGAGCCAAAGGAAGGTTCCTGCCAGCTCAGATAATTAGTCAGAAATAATACATTCCCACGACGAGGAGGATGTCCTTCATTGAAAAGGAATGTGGCATAGAAAGATAAGAAAAGGGAAAGAAAGCCTTGGGGCTGGAAAGGCTGATTTGGGGATGGAAGGAATCATGGCAAGATAGTTTACAATGGTGGTCTCAACTGGGGGCGATTTCAGGGGACATTTGGCATGTCTGGAAACAGTCTTGGTTGCTGTAACTAAGAGGAGTTGTTATTGGCATCTACTGGGTAGAGGCCAGGGATGCTGCTCGCATCCTACATGGCACAGGACAATCCTACCACAATTATCCAGTCCAAGATATCCACAGTGCTGAGTTTGAGAAACCCTAGTTTAGAGGAAACAGAAACAAAATCAGAGCTATTTGGGTTTGTGAAAAAGAACAAAAATGTGATCAGAGACACGTTTAAAATCGTCTGAAGATGAGCATAATGAGTAGTTTTAGAGGATATAAATAGGGAATTTAGAAAGATTCTAGGCTGAAATGAGGAAGGGACCTGTGCAGGGCGGAAACTGTGCCTCCATCTCAGCAGCCTCCATCTTGCCCCACGTGCCACCGTCTGGTGTGCGGCAGAAGCTCTGTGGATGTTTGTGTCTTCCTTTGGGTGAGTGTTACTGAACCCCTCCGAGTACATGCCTGGCTCTGAACAAATACAGCGAGGCAGGAGATTGGGAGCCTCCAGTCCACCAGGAGGACAGAGACACAGAGGACCAACCTCAATTCTGGGACATTAACACTGCAGAGAAAGGGGAGTGCTGACCTCTGACCCAGACACAGGAGGCAAGGCTGCTCAGTAGTAAGAACATTTGAGCTGGGCCCTGCCAGGTGAGGGGGAGTTTTCTGGAGGAGCCACAGAGTGGGCAGAGCAGCTCTATACCCTTGGGAAAGAGGAAGTAATTTGAATGAAATCCAAGGTGCGTGGGCCTGGTGGAGGGAGAGCCCTTAAGTCAACAAAAGTGGCTTCACTGCTATCGAATAACCACAGGGGCCACAGGGACCTGTCTCCATGCCTGTCATGGGGACATAGATGCTTTTCTAGGCAGAGGCTTGTCCAGTCAGGATGTGTCCTAACGTAAGGCCAGAGGTGTCAATCCTGAATGTCTTGGGGCTGGAGGGGTCCTGAGCAGGTTGTCCAGCTCTGGGGGCTTGTGGGAAAGCAGCTGGGAGAGTAGAGTTGATTTGTGGTCACAAAGGAGGGTTCGGCCAGGCGTGGGCTGAAGGGCAGAGGTGGGCCTGGGTTTTCTTCCTGCAGGTGCACAGTCCAAGGACTCTCAGAGTGGCCTGAGAAATGCCCTCCCCCAAGCTACAGGGGGCACCTCAGTCCTCACCCACCTCAGGGTACGGAACTCAGCTGCCTTACTTGGGCCAGCCTGGCACCCCTCACTGCCTGGAGCCACCAGGAGAAACAGACTGGGGAACCCTCCAGCCCTTCCATATGGAGGCCTCAGTATCCTCCTCTGTAAGATGGGGAGATTGAAGTAGAGGGTCTCTGAGCTCCCTCACCCTTGATGTGGCCTCAAATGGCTGGAAAGAATAGGAGTGGGTAACAAATGTTTTCTCTCTCAAACCCCAAAGTCAAGGCCAGTGCTCTGGAGGGAAACCCGCAGAAGTTCAGGCAACCATGAAGGAGCTGAGCCAAGAGGGCAGAACCCCACCAGCACGCCAAGGGCGATGCTGGCACTGTGAGGTTGGACAAGGTCTGCCTTCAGAAGTCTCACTGTCCCCTTGTGTAAAAGGGAATTGATAGTGACAGCTTCGGATGGTCCAGTTCAGAAGCAATTAGGAGCATGCCTGGCTGGTAGAAAGTGCTTACTAATGGTGCCAATGCCGCCATGGGTTAGAGACACATTTAAATGTAGAGACACATTAAAGAGGCAGCCCTGTCCTTGGGCTCTGGCCTGGAAAACAGTGGGGACCAGGCCTCCTGGGGAGTGGGGTGGGGGCAGTTCTTTCACAGGCACTGCTGGGGTCTGCACAGGGGCACCCAGGTGGTGCACACTTCAAAGACCAGTGTCATCCTGCGCTCTAGACTGGGGGGTTCAGAGGATTCGAGGATGTGGCTCTGTTTGTCAGTCCTGGGGGTTGTAACAGGGTGGGTCACCCCAGCTGGTAGCCGTGTGTGGTTCTTGACTCCCAGCGACTCCTGTGTCTCTTGGGGAGGACTGGGGCCCACCCTCCTGCCACATTTACAGAGGCTCCTTTCCCCACAGGGCCACTGACCTCGTTGTAATAGGGGCAGTTAGTGGACTCCTTCATGGACGTGTACTTCTTGTCATCGCCCACCTCCACGCACACCACGGGGTCCATGTTCAAGCCCACCAGCTGCCGGGCCTCGATCACCGTGATGCTGACCTACAAGCAGGAGAAGGGGAAGCCAGAAGGAAAGCTGCCCTAAGCCTAGGAGCCCAGTCCCACAAAGGTCCAGGGGCTGGGGCAGCAGGGTCAGAGGGAGGGCCTGAGGGCCAGCACTGGCCTCCTGGACTCCACTCTGACCACTGCCTCTCATCTGCGGGGTGATCCTGGGCTCCTTCTCCTTCCAAGCCTCAGTGTCTTCATTTATAGAGGAGTATGAGTTGGCTAACCTCTAAGTCAGTGTTCACTAGACTTACCTTGCTGGGCTGGAGGGAGGGAGAGGCATTAAAAACCCCGATGCCCAGGTCATCTCCAGACCAATCCAATCCAATCCTGGGGCACGCAGCTCAGGCATCTGTATTTTTATTTATTTTTAGTTTTAGTTTTTTGACAGAGTCTCACTCTGTTGCCCAGGCTGGAGTGGAGTGGCACGATCTTGGCTCACTGCAACCTCTGCCTCCTGGGTTCAAGTGATTCTTCTGCCTCAGCCTCCTGAGTAGCTGGGATTACAGGCGTGCACCACCACACTGGGCTAATTTTTGTATTTTTTATACAGATGGGGTTTTGTCATGTTGGCCAGGCTGTTCTCAAACTCCTGGCCTCAAGCGATCTGTCTGCCTCGGCCTCCCAAAGTGCTGGATTATAGGCATGAGCTATCGTGCCCGGCCTGGCATCTGTATTTTTAAAGCTCCCAGGTGATGCTAAGTGCCCTGCATTCTTCCCTAGCGTTGATGTCTCTGCTTTAGAAAGAGCTGCCAAACCCGTGTCATAGGTTTCATGCACTCAGGAATAAAGCTTTTAAAGTCTTCATTAACTTGCATTTAATTTCCTGCTCCAGGAATTCTCATGTAAGCCTGCAAGCCTCTGATATGTCATTGCGTTTCTGGAATTTGGCCTGCCCTTTCCACATTCCTGCCCCTTCTCCTTTTGCTGAATTTCTTTGTTTGAATGGCCAGTGTGGCTTTGGTGCCTGCCTGAGCCGCCTTTTTCAGCCTACTGATTATATGTTGTATATGCACTCTGCTGTGTCCTTTACATGTCATCCAGCTCTCTGCAATCTTACTTATACCCTGGGAAGCCCTTTTTCAGTTGTTCATTCATGCAACAAATGTTTCCTGGAAACCTGCTGGAGCCAGGCAGAGGTGGGACTGCAACAAATTCTTCCTTGTGGAGCTTACCACAGATGATTAATGGCTTTTTTTTTTTTTTTTTTTTTCACAGTGAATCTCTCTCTGTCACTCAGGTTGGAGTGCAGTGGCGTGATCTTGGCTCACTGCAGCTTCCACCTCCCGGGTTCAAGCGATTCTTTTGCCCCAGCCTCCTGAGCAGCTGGGATTACAAGCACGTGCCACCCCACCTGGCTAATTTTTGTATTTTTTTTTAAGTAGAGATGGGGGTTTTACCATGTTGGCCAGGCTGGTCTTGAACTCCTGACCTCAGGTGATCTGCCTGCCTTGGCCTCACAAAGTGCTGGGATTACAGGCACGAGCCACTGCGCCCAGTCGATTATTGGCTATTTAAGCTAAAAAGACATAAGGAGAGAGAGAGACAGAGAGAGAGAGAGACAGAGCACCGGTAATGTTTGACTTCACTACTACTTTTCCCGAATGCTCATTTTAAGCCACCAGGTCTCATTTGGATTTGGAGGTGTCAGTTCCTGTCAGGGTGGCCATGGTAAGATGGATAGAGGCATGTACTGGGGATTGCTGAACTTGGCATTCAACCCCAGACCTAAGATGTTGCCAGGTGTGAGGGCAAATGACCACATAGCCTTGTGTTTTTCAGCTGCGAGCAGAGATACCAACTACCCGTAAGGTTGTGTGCAGGTTAAATGAGATCATGTGTGTCAAAATGCATCCTCAACGGCAGAAAGCTCTATAAAATGTGAGTGACTCCAATAGAATCTCCCTTCAGCTAAGTGGTTGATCTCTCAAGTAGGTGAGGCTGTGCATGATACTTAGAATGGTTGATTCACTTGCCTCTCTCAAACGTGTGTTTTAACAGAAAAGTCTTTCCCTAGCTAGAATAAGTGTGGACCTCAGTACATTCTTCTTCTTTTTATTTTTTTGGGGACAGTCTCACTCTGTTGCCCAGGCTAGAGTGCAGTGGCGCGATCTAGGCTCACTGAACCTCCACCTCCTGGGTTCAAGCTATTCTCCAGGCTCAGCCTCCCGCATAACTGGGATTATAGGTGCCTGCCACCACATGGCGTATTTTTGTAGTTTTAGTAGAGATGGGGTTTCACCGTGTTGGCCAGGATGGTCTCAATCTATCCTCGTGATCCACCTGCCTCGGCCTCCCAAAGTGCTGGGATTACAGACGTGAGCCACCGCGCCCAGCATATTTTTCTAATGAGACTCTGAAGGCTGCTCTTCATGCCTGTCATCTTGGAGATTTCATGTTTTAGTTGTGCTTTGATGCAATTTCTAAACACAACTTTACTCGAGAGAATTATCTTCCCTTTTCATGAAAAAGAATAACCACTAAAATGATCATCCAGTATCCATCAAAGTCTGAAACACATCCTGAGGGCAACGAAAAATCTGCACGTCGCAAGTACTCAGGTTAAGGAAATAGAAATTCCAATATTAATGAGAACATTGCCAGGAAATGGGATATTTACAAATGAAGTGACACTTGAACTAGGAAGCAAACATTTCTGTTTCGAATGTGAAGTGCCAAAGGGACAGAAGTAAAAGCTTAGAATCTGGAGCTTCACAGAAGTTCAATATTCACCACTCCTTCAGGGAGATAAAAAGGAAATAGGACTAATTAACTTAGCTCTGAGAAGTTTACTGTGAAGAGAGCAAACAGACAAAGTCCTCCTTTGCACAATAGTTTATAGAGTTTTAACTTCCACGAACGCTTTTTTGCCAAAGATTTAAAAAAACCCCATGAATTTTTCCACAACTCATGCCCCCACCAACAATAAAAAAGGCTTTCTGTAACTCAAGACTGGGAAGCAGACAGACGTAGTTTTGGCATCTGCTGAAGATAAGCCAGTGGCAAGTCTCCTTCCCACTGCCAAGAGAATGGTTAAGTTTTATGTTTTCCATCTCGAGGCATGGCCATAGGACAGGCTACTTGTCCCTGTCCCCCATTTCAGGACTCATACG
The DNA here is from genome assembly GCF_002776525.5 of Piliocolobus tephrosceles. NCBI lineage: Eukaryota > Metazoa > Chordata > Mammalia > Primates > Cercopithecidae > Piliocolobus > Piliocolobus tephrosceles. The sequence continues at coordinate 26,556,393 of NC_045448.1, forward strand.
TATCTCCCTTCCTCCATGGAGCAGAGCCAGTGAAGGTGACAACCTGGACAGAAGCTCTGGCAGTAGAGGCGGAGGGTGCAGGGGGAGGTGGGCAGAAGCTTGAAGGAGCAATGGAGGGAAGAGAAGCTCCTGAGGGTGCTCATTGCTGGTTGAGGGGCAGCCCCGAGAGGAAGCTGAGGGCGCTGGAGAAAGACCACCACGGGCATGGTGTTGGGGGAAGGGGAATGCCATTCCTGCTGCCTCCCACCCCGCCTGGGGCTCTAGGAAGGAGAAATGATGCACTTGAAATAAAAAATAAAAAACAACTGGTCATTCTCCAGGGTTCTGGGGGAGGGGCTTGCCCATCCTTCTCTCCAGTCATCAGCAGAGGACTCTATTTTCCCAGGGTGGGAAATATTATACCCCTGTCCCAGGGTGGGAAATATTATACCCCTGTCCTGTCTTGGGGAAACCCAAGAGTAACGATGCTTTGTGACCTGCTTCCCAGGGACCTGATCCAGCTTCAAGAACATCCGCTGGGAGCTAGAGATGAGAGTTGGTGTGCCCTTTAGTACTGCCCTTCTGCAACATCCATTACCCACTCCCCACTTTTCCAGGTGGCAGAGATGTGACATGACCAGATTTGCATTTTCAGAAGATTGCTCCAGTGCTGGCATAGAGGTTGGAGTGGAGGAGGCAATATGGGGGGCAGAGAGACCAGGTAGAAAGTGGGTATAAGCATGCAATTGAGGCTGGGGACCTCAGGTCAGAGGCAGGGGCATGAAATGGAGGTGGAAACTGGAGAGATGTTGGGTGACAATGTATTAAGTCTTGGTGCCAGGAAGAGAGGGTAATGAAGAGACTCAAGACCCCTTGACCCACCAAGAACATGTCTGCCAAGCGCCAAGCATTGCTCACTCTGGTGGGGAAAATGCACATTCACAGGGGATGACTGTGGTTTCTTGCCTTGGAGACAGCAATAATCAGGAAAGAGTTTACACGTGACATGCATTCTAAATGGAAGAAACAAGGAGCATGGGAATGCCACGGTCCTTTTATCTCCAGGCTTCTTTCAGTGCCATAACCTTTAGAATGGTCCTGAATCCTCACAACCCTTCCTGGAGCTGAGTTCAGCTAAGTCTCCCCTCCTCTCACCACCGAGATGTCCTTCCTGAGGTCTTTATAACTCATCAAACCCAAAGTCTTCAAGAGAGTGAAGTTGCATCTGGTTTTATTGCTTTTTATTGTTTATTTATAATTTTCTTTTGAGACAGGCAGGGTCTCCCTCTGTCACCTAGGCTGGTGTGCAGTGATGCAGTCTCGACTCACTGCAACCTCCACCTCCCAGGTTCAAGCGATTCTCCTGCCTCAGCCTCCCAAGTAGCTGAGATTATAGGTATGTGCCATCATGACTGGCTAATTTTTGTACTTTTAGTAGAGACGGGGTTTCACCCTGTTGGCCAGGCTGGTCTTGAACTCCTGGCCTCATGCAATCCACCCGTTTTGGCCTCTGAAAGTGCTGGGATTACAGGCATGAGCCACTGCACCCGGCCTGGTTTTACTGCATTATACATTGTATGCATTGGAAGTGAAAATAATTTCACATTTGCATCCTCATTGTTCTCTCTCAAATGTTTGCAAGGTGAGCTGTGAATGAACTTGTCAGGAAACACTGTGCTACCAGGTTAAATACAACAACTGTTTTGTTCAGTTCGGTTTAAAAAGTCTTTGGAGGGGACAAAGTTTGGTTCAGTTAATAAAAGTCTCTGGTGGGAAGCAGTCTGAAAAGATTTGGAAAACAAGCACTAAGTAGCAAGATGAAGATGAACCAGGTACCCGAAGGGAGCAGCTGTCTAGAAGTCTTGATATAGAGAAGTCAATTGTTCTGACGGCTGTGGCCAGACACCCCTGGCCTTGAACCCTGGCTCTAGCCTTGGCTAAATGTGGCAAGGACCTGGGACAAGCTCCTGACCTTCCTGGGGCCTCAATTTCTTACCTATGAAATGCAGTAACACATATATTTGGGTGGTTGAAGAATTACATTAACTTCAATGGAAACACATTTATGGCTCCTAGCACAGTCCCTGGCATAGCATAAACCTTCAAAAATAAGTTTCATGAACAATAATGACTGTAGTTTTGATGTGCTCTTACCTCTCAGGCCAGTGACATCATGTCTGAGTTGGGGTCTTTGTTCTTTGGAAATTTTCTGTTCTTGGCACACAGAGAAACAAAACCCTGAACCTAATCCCTTGGAAAAGCCTTCGGAAGTCTCAGGACACTTTGTGTTTTGGGTTTTGGCAGAGGTGAGGGGGCCCGAATTCTCAAACCTCCAAGGAACCCAATGGCTTAAAGTTGTTTAAAACCATAGGGGCAGGTCCACTTGACATTGCCTGTGGCTGTTTTTCAGGCACCTAGGAAGACAGGTGCTGAGTAGGTGGAAACTAACTAAAACAAAGATGAAGGGAGATGAGGTATATTCTGGAGAAAACATGGCCAGATGTATCTTCTACATAGAAAAGTGCCATCTTATCCTTTCCTTCATCACCTGAATGAGAGGAGGTGGGGTTCTTTGTAAAGAAGGGTTGGTGTGCATGGGGTCTGGGAACTAGGTATCAAAGATAAAGCTCTGCCCTGGTAGACGGGGCTCATTCAGATTCTGGGGCCTGGTGCTGATACCCAGACAGAACATATCCAGGACAGAAGTGCAGTGGCAGCCAGGTGAGATTTCTTGCAAGCCCTGTCCCCTCTGAGCAGCCAGCATTCTCACTCAATGCTAGGAATGCCCAGCAGTTTTCTGATTTATAGCTGAGTCTTGTTAGCCTCCAAGGGAGGGTCTGAAGCAATGGAGGGTCCCTGGGCCTTTCCTGAGAGACGGTGTCCCAGCAGCCACCAGACATGTTCATCACCTGTCCTGCCTGCACCGTTGGCCACATTCACATTCTTACAGCTAGCTGTCAACCTCTCTTTGTCTCAGTCTTTTGTCTCTAGTCTTAGAAGCACACAAATAAAAAAGTTGTGTTAATCTCACAAAATACAGAGAAGCAAAAAGAAGAACCAAAAATCACTCACATTCTCACCATCCAGAGATAACCAGAATCGACATTACTTCCAGCAATCAAATAATACAAAACAACAATTTAAAAATCATTTCAGGAAAACTTTCTTCAAAGGCCCTTATTTTAACGGTTTGAATACTTTCCTTGTAGTTCTCCTTGGTCTCTTTATGGTTTTTCTAGGTGCTTCTTGCTTTATGAAGTCCAATGCTGAACATGAAATACTGGAAGGGCTTTGATTAGCATAGGCAGAGTTCTCAAGCTTTTCTTTGGGTTTGTATCTCTCTACTGATGGTATTTCTAGGAATGCCTCCCAGGAACAAGCTTACTTTGGAAACTTATATTCAGCTTGTGGTTCTCTATGACCCCTGGATCCATGCCTCAATATAGTGGATAATGCACATCCAGCTATAATCCCCCACTAAAGCAGAGTCTGAAAGACATGAAGCCTTCGGGTGCCCACCTACCTGGTAATCCATGGGCCGCCCAGCACTTGGCTCCATCTTAATGTCTGGCTTAGATCTGAGGAACAGAATGTATCATCAGGCCTGGTGTATGGGGACTGCTTGTGGGGGAGGAGGGCATGGGCAGTGGTTAGACCTGGGAGTGGGCAGAGGGACAGAATCATGGTCTTTAAACACTCAAGCACTGCCAAGAATAGTGGGGATTAGTTGCCTTCAGAGGCCTCAACACAGAGAACTAATCAAAGGCAGAAGTAACAGGGAGACAGACATGGGGTCAATAGGTTCAAATATGGGGTGGGCAGGTCTGTGGCTTCCTTGGGCTGGGAGGTATTCAAAGACCTGAGAAAAGGCCTGCAGCTGCTGTGCTCTGCTTTTGCGGGGAAAGCAGTGAGAGAAATACCCAAGAAAAAGCAGAAAAGGGTAAGGTTAGGTTAGGAAGAAGCCTTCCATGGGCCCTGATCCTTCCCTACCCAAATTTCAACCATAGCAAGGTCCTGCCTGACAGGGTGGGGGCAGTTGGGGTTGTGGGGCTCCCATCCACTCACCGCTTGTTGGAGACATTAGTGGTGAGAGCTGTGACTGAGGCTAGAGACACCGAGTCGGGATCCAGTCCATCCCCTAGCCGAATGGCCAGATGGTCAAGGTCTTCCATCTCCAGCACTGCTGGTTCATCTGGGGAAGATGAAAGACTGGTTAGGTGGGCTGACTGATGGTGAGATAGTGACTGTTTCTCCTTTTACTCTGGCATCCAGAAAGCTGAAAGTTAAATTCGAGGTTTACTTAGTTGCTACTGCTTAGAATGTTATGGCCTGAATAACTGCAATGTTTTTCTACCTAATCCCGATCTTGGATTTGAACGGATATTATGTCTGGTCTTGCCTTTTTATTTTAATTGAATGCTCTTTTATTGCATTGTACTTACTTAGGCACTTAATATCCCTTGTGGATGAAGGTAGGGAATAAAGAATCCATACTTCTGCACCTCTCAATAAATAGCTACCATTTATTGGGTGGATACTCTGTTCCAGGCACAACACCAGGACTTTACATGAGTATCTCTAGTCCTTAGAGCTGTGCCCTGCCAAGATGGGCGTTATTCTCATGTCACAGGTACGGAAACGAAGGCTTAGGAAGTAACTTATCCATATCAAATAGCTGATGGAATTCATAACCGAATGTACTGGTATTCATCTAATGAGATGCAGACATGTAGATTCCGAAAAGCCACACAAGGATACTGGGTTTGGTCCTCAGCCAGCAGCTGTACTCTCTCCATTTAAGAAGGTGAAGGGCACGGCTGGTATTGGCATGGGGGCAAGAGGGTGGGGGAGAGAGCCTGAGGGCCATTGGGCCACAGAGGGGATGCTGGGGGAGGGCAGCCGGGAGCCCCGATGGTGGGCCCGTGATGGAGAAGACGGCCCCCTCCCAGCTCCCGTGTCCTCTCCATTTCTCCCCTTGTCTTCCTCCAGGCCTCCCTGCCTGTCTTCCCCTCTCCAGCCGCTGCTCTGAGAGGGCCCAGTGCCACCTGCTGCTCCAGCCTCCCAGGCTCGGCCCTGCCGCGCCCTCCAGCGCCCCCAGGACCTCCCCTAAGGCCAGGCTGCAGCCTGATGAGAGCGCGCTGGCGAGGCCTGCCGCCAACCCTGCACTAGTGGGACGCCGGTTTCCCCCCAGAAATAGGGAGTTGGCCAAACAGCGTTTCTTGATGGATATTCTCTGCTCTAATTAAAACTCTGGGCTTCTGTGTGAAGAAGAAAGAACCAGGAGCAACGAGGGCGGGAGGAGCTTTGCAACCAGGCCCCGCCGATAGAGGGCGCGGCCCGTTTCCCTCTCTCGGCCCCAGGGCGGCCCCTTCCTACAGGGCCTCGCCTCACTGGGCGGGGCCTGGCCCTGGGCCAGCCAATGAGAGCCTATGCCCCTCCCAGATGGCTCTGGACGACCAATCCCAGGAGGACCTTTTGGCAGAGGCGCGGGACTGACTGGGGGACGCGGCGCCTGTCCTACCTGGTCTTTGGGTCTCCTCCTTGTGGGACCGGTTTTTGCCGAGCTTCATGGCGGAGAACACGCTCCTCCCGGCTCTGTGAGGGGGCCGCCAGAATGAGGTGCAGGGAGAGGGACGCGTGGAGGAAAACACACAAACACAGAAGAGCGAAACATGAGAGAACATACCAGAGAAGGGAGATGGACCCGGCCCCTCACCTACTGGTCCTGAAATAGGTCGGGATCTGTCTTCCCAAATTGGGAGCCATGAGGGGGAATGAGGGCAGAGAGAGATCCCTCCACTTCCCCCTTTGCCATCCTTTCACACACGGAGGAGAGGGATGGGGTCCCCAGCAAGCAAGGAACGTGGCCTTGAGCCGGGAAGAGCCATTTTAACTGGAGCTCCTCTGGGTCCTGGACTTTTCAGTCTGATCCCAGCCCCTCAGTCTAGTCTCCTCAGAGCTCCGAGCCCTGCCAGTGTCCCCACCCTCATCTTCCCTGGCTCAGCTGGTTGGAGAGAAAGCCCGAGGAGGAGACAGAGCATCCGAACAGCGGGGCAGGGACCAGAGAGGACTCAGGGACAGAGGCCGGTGAGGAGATGGGCGATGTGGTTGATACGAGCTGTTCAGTTCTCAGATGGCCTCGGTGCTCAAAGCCTGACTTGTCTTTCTCCAACCTTTCCGTGTTCTGGGATGTTCCTTGGTCCCCATGAAAAAGGGGGAGATAGGCCCTTTCCCATCTATCTTCGGTCTTGGCTTTTGCCCCTTCTACCTGTCCCCTCTCACTGCCAAATTCCCCTTTCCCCCAACCCCAGGAACTTATGGCAGGCTCCATAGTTCCTACCTCTTCCTCTGGCTTGCTGTGGCTTTGTGCCCCAGGTGAAGGGCCTTGCAGTCTGGAGGACTGAGGGAAAGGGGCAGGGGTCCTCACTGCCCTTCAGTGATGTCCCTGCAGCCGAGCTTGTGGTTCCTGGCGCCAGGAAGCACCAGGAGCAGGATCAGCAGGGGGTAAAGTGCAGTGTTCCATTACCCCATCCATATTGCATGAGTGGATACCTGACTCCCTCCACTTCCCATTCTCCCTCCTCCTGGGTGTGGCCCCATCATCCTGTAGGCCCAGGTGGGGCCAGGTGCAGGCTCCAACCTAGAGCTCACTTACAGCAGAGTCCACCCTTTTTGGGTCACACATCTCCCTGTGGGGGCTTGACTATGGTTTCTAAGACCCTAGATCCTTGTTCTTTATGCTGGGCAATGGGAGATAGGGGAAAATCTTTCTGTCCTCAGGCAGATGACCTAGAAACCTCAAGCCTCTCTCCTCAGGATGGTGAAGCCAATCTTATTCCCCAAACCTGGCCCTATCCCAACCCCAGGGCCTTTCTTTACTGTTCATATTCAAGACAAAGCATGTTCATATCCCAGTGAGGGAGCAATTGAGAATCACCCTTTTCACGTGGCAGCAGCTCACAATCTAGGGAACATTAGCATGTTCTTGAATTCCTAAAAAGGAATGGAAGAAGTGTCTGCACTCTTCAGTAGCATACCGTCTGCAATACGACAATGGGAAGAAAGGGAAAGAAAGAGGCTCTAAAATCAAAGCTGATGCCTTTGGAATTATTTTTAAAAGTTTCCTCCCTTCTGATGGGGGGAGGTGAGTTACACCCACACACACACACACACAATGGCCAAAAGCAGACTACAGAGGGCCAAAAGCCTTTCCAGATGTCTGCAATGTCTGCAGATGTCTGCTCATCTCATCTTCCTGGCAATCCTCTGAGGGCCACATGCTTCTCCTCATTCAACCAATAAAAAGACTGAGGCTCAAGAGGTGAAAATAATCACAAGGTCACGTGGTGAGTGGCAGAACTGGGATTGAAACAGAAAGCTCCTGTGTTCTAGGCCAGCAATATTTTCACTGCATCTCGGGTCCTTTGCCTCGATGCCGTAGGACTGCACTCTTCTGTGGGCATGAATCCCATCCCATCCTGACCATTTGGGATTTTAGTTAAAAGGCCCCAGAGCTGGCACCCGTAGGTACAGGTATGGTCTGTGTGCCGGCAGAGTTTACAGATCAGGATGCTGTCATCTGTGGCATCTCACAGATCATACCCATGTTTACAAAGAAGGGGCTCATTCAAAAAGAACCTGAACACCCACACATTTGGGAAGGGGCAGCTGTCCATGTTAAATTGCTGGTGACATAACATTGAACAGAACAATGAACCACCAGAAATAATCGTGTGATGGTGAAGAAAGGACCACCCTGGCTGGCTTGCCCTGAAGCATCCTGTGGGATTTCTCCCTACCTGGTGGCCCCAAGGGCAGGAGTGCTGGCTGTCCTGACCCCTGCCCGAGGCCCAGCCTCGGAAGTGTGGTTTCTGTGGGCCTCTCGCGGGTCACTTCCTGTCTCAGGGCTTGGGATTCCTTTCTGCCCAGGCTTGCTGCTCAACTGTGTCTCTCCTGAATTACCCAGGAGTCTCCTGCAGGGCTCAGCGTTTGACTTTGTACCATTACTTCTTGGCCATTCCTGGGCTGTGTTATTCTTGGAGTCCCCGGCCCTTCCCCATGTGTGACCTACATAGTTACCCTTTGCCATTTTAGCCTGCTCCAGCCACAGACTTCCCTCTCCCCTTCCCCTTCCCCACTTCCCCAGAGGGGAAGTGCTCTGAGATGGCAGGTCAGAAGCAGGCCCTGCCTGGAGAAGCCGGCTGCCCAGCCTGCTGGGATGGGATCTGGCCCTGCTGCCTGAGGCCCAGGGGGAGTGCAAGGTAGCAGGAAATGGTGGCTTTCAGAGGCTGGTCCCATGGACTCACCCGGGTGGAAAAGGACCTGAGGCATCTCTGGGGCACTTATGGCCCTTGAATTTGAAGGTCACTTTAATCCTTAACACCAACAGATTTGAAAGAAATGATTGAGGCTTTAAAAAACTCTACTTGTCCTGGTCCGGTGCGGTGGCTCACACCTATAATCCCAGCACTTTGGGAGGCCGAGGCAGGTGGATCACTTGAAGTCAGGAGTTCGAGACTAGCCTGGTCAACTTGGTGAAACCCTGTCTCTACTAAAATTAGCTGGGCGTGGTGGTGCATGCCTGTAATCCCAGTTACTGGGGAGGCTGAGGCAGGAGAATCGCTTGAACCCAGGAGGCGGAGGTTGCAGTGAGCCAAGATCGCGCCACTCCACTCCAGCCTGGGTGACGGAGTGAGACTCTGTCTCAAACAAACACACAAACAAAAACTACACTTGTCCAACCATTTCTACTACACTTTGAAGCAATTCAAAGGAGAAATCTCTCCCTTCCAACCCTGCAAAATTTTAGCCTTCTGAAGTGGTAGTACTGGTAGCACTCCTGTGTGCCTGGGAATATCTGAAAAGGATATTGTCTTTGTCCCTTTGTTAAAAATGCAGAAATGTGTAGTGAAGGATGTAATTTCCAGAATTCTTACTACAGGCTCTGTACCTCTGATTGTCCTAGACTCGCTCTTCAGTGAATCTGAATTGTGATCAGTACAGCACGATGTCATCACTGCCACTGCCCTTTGTAATTTTCTGATCAGTAACACATCAGAAGTTCACTATGGAAAAGGTCTTTTCTGCCTGATTGTAGCACCAGTTCCTGGAAAGCAGTATGCCTGCTTCTCTTGGCAAACTGTAAAGGAGAGTTTTGAAATAAATGCCAACTTAATCAGAGAATTTTGAAGATAATCTATTTGTCTGAAACACTTAGATTTCAAAAAATCTAATTTGCTGATGAGGTGTCTGTTGTCCTGGTGTTTTATTGTTTTCAAAACAAAATTCTGCATTTGGTCTAGTTGAGTTCTACAATTACCAAAAATAGGATATGGCGAGAAACAGACAAAGAAAACAAGCCAATAAGCAACTCAGTGAAAACTCACTTTACAACCAAATGGCTCCTTATTCTTGGGCGCATTAAAGCTTGAGAAGCGAGAGCCAAGGGGAGGCCAGTATCCCAGGACCCTCTGAGGATTTAGAATCCGTTTGAGTTTCCTGTGGCTGCATTCACCATGGTCAGAATGAAGTGTACCTACAATCTAGACTGGTATCTTTCTCTAGAGGAAAAATGCTAAAATTAGTTCACTTGTAAACTATAAATATGATGATTTCTCCACTCATTTTATGGCCCAGATTTAGAAGTCTGTTGCTTGGCTGTGTGGTGCACACAGGGTTCTAGGAAGAGCTTAGTATTTATAATGACTTGGGAACATTCACCAAACTAAATTTAGTGACCCGAGTGTTTCATTAATTCAGATCTCTGGGTTATTCTGAAAGTTAATAGAGACCTGACCCTAAATAAGCTGCAAGTTGAGTCCATTCACTGCCAAGGGCTTCTGCCACATGACTGGCTTCAACTGGAACTTCTAGGCTCATTAGCTCAGGCCTCAGGTAATCAATCAGGATAAAGACTCCTATCTATGAGAAATAGCGTCTGTGGTCCTTCTTTGCATTGCTCAAATAGCCCAGTTTTCAAAACCTGAGAGCATGTCAATCAAGCACCCCTAAATGGGTTTATTTTAAAAATTGTCCATGCTCCAAGACATGGAATTTCAAAATTTCAGTCTTTACAGGTGTCTTTGAAAGTGGGTTAAATTTCAGTTTTTGAAGAGCTTCCCATAGGTTGGCAGGATAGGCTGATCCTTTACACAAGAACCACCCTGTCTCCAAACTGGCCCCTTTGCATACATGCCCATGTTGTACCAGAAGGCTTGGGGTGCCCACACACCCTTGTCCTGACCGCAGGATTGTCAGGGAAGCTGTTTCTTCAGTTCTTGCTGGTGGCCCAGCCCTTTGCAAGGCTCAAGCAAGCAGCATCATGGAAGATGATGGGTGATTTCCCATCTCCCCAAACCAGTCTATCCCAGAATGTCACACAATATGAGTTATTTTGTGGGTTGAATCTTGTTTCTCTACTTCAACTTAAATCTATTTCCATTTATCTCTTCTCAGTGGAGATAGATACCAACGAGCTTTGCCACACATTAACATTTCAGAGATTGAAATCTGTTCCCACAGCTTTCTCTCCTCCAGGCTAAAGAGTTTAAATTCATTCAATCTCTTCTTAGAAATCTCATTTTCCTATTCTTTCAATAGTCTTATTGCTCTACACATAATAATAATAATAATACTATATGCCAGTTTACTTTATCTCATGTGTTAATTAGAGATGGTAAGAAATTAGGATGGAGAAAGGCTAGGGAACCAGTATTTTTGTGGACCTACTATGTGCTGGCACTGTGAGGCACCTCTTACTCCAACTGTAGCCAGTCAAAGGGATCAGACCAGTCTGTGTCCCTAGGGTCTGGCCTGGGACAGACTGGGGAGCTGGGCATCAAGAAGGGCCTTAGAGCACCTCTGTTCTCAGGCAGAGAACCTGGGGATGGACAGGCTGCTCGTATCTCATTCATATACCCTTTACATCCAAGCATCTATGGAGAAACCCAAAGCCTTGAGGACTCCCTAAGAGGACTCCCCAGTTCAGCATTCCCCATCATCTCCAGCTGCCCTGGATTCAGTTCCCTGGCTCTGAGCCTTGACACATGCTCTGCCCAGGCTTCTTCCCTTACTGGGAACCTGGCAGACTCCTCCATCCTTCAGGTCTCTGGGCTGGAGCTCTTCCTACACGGTGCCATTTCCTCCATCACTACAGAGTTAACACTGCATCATCATTGCTTTTGCTTGTGCATAACGAATGTGAGTTAGAACTCATACTTTTTTTGAAGCAATGAATGAGGCTGTGAGTTCCTCAGGATCTTAATGCCAGCAGATACTCCAGGCCCACACCAGTGTTGATCAGTTCAGACCCCTCAACACACAATCCTGATATTTCCATGATATCTTCAGATGAACTAATTCTTAATGTATTGAGGCTATAGTTTTGAGCAAATATCTTAAGATCTCTGGGGTTCAGGTTCCTCATCTGGAAGATAAAAATCCTGGCTTTTCAGCTCTCATTAGTGTGTTTGGAGAATTAGATTAAATTTAGAGTACAGTCAAGTGCTCTAAACTTCCTGGGTCTATGGTGAGCTCTGGGTCAGAAGTCAGTTTCTCTGTGTTCTGGTTCCAGCTCTGCCCCTGTTCTGAGACTCAGATTTGTCATCTGTAAGAGCAGGTGTTGACTAGAGGCCTTGTCCAGTGTGGTCCGCCTTGGCTCCCCCTGCCCTTGTGAGATCCCTTGTTGCTAGAGTCCTCCAGATGTCAGTGTGCTTCTAGGGGTGCCTACGAGACCCACTCACAAGCCCCAGCCTTTGAATCTTTCCAGACCCTTGTGACTGGCCCTTCCCACCTGCAGGACCCTTCGCCTGTCCTCTCCAGACAGCACCCTGACCTCATTTTTCCAGGAAGCCTTTTGGGGAGATGAAGATAGAGAGGGCCGCCCAAATGGTGGCCTCTCCTTAGCTTTCTGGAGGTCTCCAGCTCCACCCATGACCTGCAGCCACAAAGCATACCCAGAGCTCCTCCTCCTTATGCCTCTAGCTGCCTGGTCCTGCCTAGCCCCTGTTGGGAGAGGGGTCCCTGAGGTCCTCATGCCCCTCTCCCCTTTGCCTGTAGCTGTCCCCTCCCTCCCAGGGAAGCCCAAAGGCCACAGGATGGGGGCTGAACAGTGGAGGAGGAACAAGACTCGGGGAGGAGGACGGTCACCCCTGAGAGCCCAGAGTGGAGACCAGAAGGCCTGGACACCTTCCACCCCCACCCTAACCCCTCCTCATCCCTCACCCCCATGGTCAGGTGAAAAGGCCTCCCTGGGCCTGCATACCCCGTACCAACTCCACCACGACAGCCCACTCCTGAGCCCTCTCAGCCAAGCCCGTCCCACCCTCTGCAGCCTGTGGGGAGGAGGTCTCTGCTTCCGCAGAGATACTACCCCATCTGCCCTGGCCTGGGACACCTACTTGTGCTCGCCATCTCTGCCTCCCTTGGTCTTCTCTCTGCCTTTGCTGAGTAGGGGGAAGAAATGAGGAGACAAGGGGATACGTGTGAGGGGCTGTGGACCAGAGACATTGGCCTCAGCCCCAGCCCCATGGACCTGCATGCTCCCCAGGGGCCTCCTTGTCCCACAGACCTCTCACCCCACAGCTTCTCACGGTAGCAGGCCTAGGTCTGCAGGGTAGGGGGTCCCATGGCCTTGGGTTCTGTCTTGGGGGAGAGGGGAGGGGCCCACAGTGCTGGGCTTGGGTGGCCACTATTCCAACCCCAAGCTCTGATACCTCAGGGCCTCAGCTCATCTCCCCCACCAGGCTCTGATTATTTCACAATGTGGGTCACAGCTTCCTGAGGGAACACAGGGTTAGATGAGCCTGGCTACCCTCTGGGTCTGGGCCACCCTGCTCCTCTGCCCACTGGCTCCCCTGCTCCCCTCCAATGGGGTGGGAGCTCCCAGGCTCTGGGGGCCTCTAGGGGAACAGTGGGCTAAGCCTGCTCTGTGAGGGTGAGGAGGCAGGGCTGGGGGTCCTGCTACGGAGTGAACCCTGGTGGATGGGGGGCCTTCTAGGGGTGTAGGTGAGGCAGGAAGAGAGCTACCACTCCAGGGTTCAGAGCAGGGGAAAACGGTGCTCCTATCTCACTTTAGGGAGGCTTCCAGAAAACTTTTCTGGAATGTTCTCTCAATGCTTTCCCAATGCTGTGGCAATGAGGATGAAGACAAGAAAGTGAATAACAATTAGCAAATTATTCTTCTCCTCACACCCTGTTCTGGCACAGGCCTTGCCCAGGTAGACTTGACTCCATACCCCGACGGCTCAAGACCTGAAGGCCTGGACACAGCATAGCTGCAGTCCGGCACTGGCCAGCTAACCTTTATGTTAGGCAAGCAGGTCAGTCTATAATTCCAAGGCGTTAGCATCAGCCAGGCCTCTGGCTGCCCAGATCAGCTGAGACTACTAAGCGGAGAAGAGCTCACAGCAGAGGAGGAGGACTGTGTCTCAAGCACAGCATCCCAGCTGCCCAGCTGCCCGGCTGCCCGGCTGCCCTGGCTCCTTTGAGTGGCCTTGGGAGCTACTGGAACTCTGGGGCTCAGCCTGCAGAAGGGAGGCAGCAGAGGATTTTCTAGCTCTCTAGAGGTCGTGGGAACTGATTAAAAAACACTCTTTGGGTGAGGCTGAGTGTACTGACCCCACATGCACACGCTTCTGCATGCCCACCCCGTGCCCCTCTGTCTCAGAATCCCACCATGCACACGTGCCCCACTGCCCTTTGGCCCCAGCGTAGGAGGAAGGTGTCTGACTTCTGCAGGTCTCCACTGGAGTGGAAGAATGATCAATAACGAGAATAAGAAAGTGTCTCCTGCCCCAAACTCCTCCCAGATGAGAGCCAGCAGAGAGGAGACCAGCAGAAGAGGGTTTGGGTAGCAGAAGGAGGTGGGAGTCATGGAGGGCAGGAGAGCCAGGCCAGGTGGAGAAAATGAGAAGAGGAGAGAGTCGCAGAATACAGGGACTCAGGAGGAAAGGCTCAGGTCTCTACAGTTTCGCTGCAAGACTAAAGCTGGGATTTCTTTCTTTGTCCTCTCTAAGATGTGACTCCTAAAGACAGCAGCAGCAGCAGAGCCCAGAATCCGGAGTCCTCCCTGGTGTCATGCAGTGCATGTGAGTGTGTGCAAACATGGGCACTTTGGTACACACATGTGTGCATGTGAGTGTGGCCAGGGCCGAAGTCACTTTCTCTCCAGAGACTAGGGCAGGCATATGCTGCCATGCAAAGGTCTGAAACACCGATTTTGTGCTGCTGAGAGTGGAGTGCCCATGAGGTTAGAGATTCATTCCATCTCTGCAATACTGGGAGCCTGGGGAGGCGAGGGGAACACCGAGTGAGTGAGCTCCCTACCCCTGCCCCTGGGCCAGTGAGGCTCCTGTGTGGGCAGCTTCTGCAGAGCCCTTGGTATAGGTTGGGGAGCTAGAGCTGAGAACGTGCTTGGACAGTGCCTGAGCCAGAGGGTCAGGTGCTGCTCAGGGTAGAAGTTGACATCAGGGTAACATGAAGTCAGTGAAGAGGAAGGAAGTGAACACTGACTTAGCACCTGCCGCCTGCCAGGCACAGGGGTGCGTGGCTCGCAGGTGCACGTCACTCAATCCTGACACTCTTGTGAGGCATCCGCGAGCCCCGTCTTACAAATGGGGAGGAGGATTCCCAATAGCAGAGCTGTGAGTGGAGCCTGTGCTCTGTCACACAGCACAGCTTCCTGGCACATTCCTGGGGGCATAGTGCAAACAGCTGGCAGAAATCAGGGTCCCCTGGCTTGGTGGCAGGAACTAGAGAAGTGAACAGAGTGGCTCAGAGGGCATGTGGCTGACCAGGGCCTAGGGGAGGTGGAACTGTCGGGGCAGAGGGTCAGTGGGCAGTGGGATTGGTGGTTACTCAGGCAGAGCTCCCATACTGATTCCCTGAGGAGGAATGGGGTAACTTCATGGCAGGTTCTTAGGGTCTTAGGAGTGAGTGTCACAGCAGCTAAGGCCTGAGGTCCACAGTGCCCCTGCTTGGAACCATCTGACCCCCAGAATGAAGACAGAATGAACGTGGGTGAAGTCCCAGAGAAGCAGGCCAGGCAGGGCAGGCCTGGGGGGTGGGCCCAGGCCCTGAAAGGAGAGGTGTGGAGTGCCCAGAGGATCTCCCGGCATCAACCTCCCCTCCATCCATGGAAGTTCCATCCCAGCTGCCCGGGGCCTGCCTGGGCTGAGACTGTTTCCTGCCCACTCACTCTACCTCCCCGCAGCCCCTAGCAAGCCTTCATTTCACCCCATCAGCCAGGGACCAGCCGATCCCCACGCCAGACCCTGGGGGTCAAGATGGCTGGTGAGACACTGCTGCTTGCCGGCAACGGGGTTTTCCTCTTGCTCATTGTGCCTGAAGCAGGAACAAGAGGGCACTGTGAATATTGAATACCCTGATCTATAAGAGGATTGGCCTTCCCAGGAGAGGACAGAGGGCAGGGAGCAGATGCAGGGGAAGCCTGCCTGGGCTCCTGATGAGGTCCGAGGTGAGGCACAGACACCCCTTCCCTTGTGCTGTCTTCTTTAGGGAGTAGTTGTTTTTCTGATAAAAGGTTGGCCAAGTCGCTTCTGGAGAGCTCTCTGGCTTCCTCCCAGCACCCACACTATGTGACAAGGATGAGATGCAACATCTAGGGCTGTGGGGCCAGCTTCCAGGTCCCCCTCCTCACCTCAGCACTCCTTGACCCAGAACTCACTGGCCCCATATGGGTAGCCAAGATTAAGCTACAGGAAAACCCCAAGTCATTGAACCTGCTCCACCTTTTCCTCACCAGCAAATGGCCTATCTCTAGAATTTTTCTCAACCCCTCTTTTCCACAACCAGGCCCGCTGGCTGCATGGCTAGGCCTGGTGGGAGAAGGTGTAGCAAGAATGTCTGTCCCCAAGGTGCTCTTAGACCTGGGCTGGCAGCTCCAGTGGCAGCAGGGAAACTGCACCTGCACACGGCCCCTGCAATGCAGGGTGGGGGTGCCTGGCTTCGGCTGTCACCCTCTCCCAATTCCCAGTCCTGGGGTTGAAGCCCCTCCTTTTGCTCCTGTTTCTTGCTGCTACCCTGGGAGGGGCCACACGAAGATGGGGAAAGGTGGGGAAGCCACCAGGCTGTGAGGAAGGGGTCGGGGGAGCCCTCTTATCTCCAGATTCCTGACGCCCAGGGCTCTCTGGGGGTCTAAGCTCTCCAAAGCCCCCATCAGCACCCTGGCCCACCCTTGTAGGACCGAGCGAGAAACTGGCACTGTGTTGCTACGCCACCCCAGGGAGGTTGCCCTCGTGGCTGCTAAGGGCTCCCATTGTTTCCCATGGATGTGACCCACAGGTCTGGAGCATCCCTGGGTCCCTCAGGATGTCAGAGTTGGAGGGGAGCCAGATTTAACCTGCTGAACCCATTCCTGTTACTGACCCACAGGGGCTAGTGACATGCCCAGTGTCACTCAGCCAGTGAGCGGCACAGTCGAGATGAGACTTAATGGGCCTTAGCTCTCCCGTGGGGCCAGCATTCCTTTCCCAGTGACTGATGGCCCTCATGTGTCTTCCGATCTTGTTATCTGGAAGCTCTTTCTTAGAGCTCAGCCACAGTTTCTGGACCAGCCCTGCCAACCTCTTTCCTGAATGGAGACAGACAAGGAGGACCCAGTGGTGCCCACTGGGTCAGCATCCCTTCACTCCCCATCCAGGCACTGCTCCTCTTCTCACAATTTCCAACCCAATTCCTGACTCTTTGCATTGTGCTACGAGAAACCTGTTTGCCTGTCACCAGCCTGGACACAGGCAGCACTCAGCACCTCCATTGCTGTCCGTTCCTCCGTGATCCCTCCCGCTCTCCCAGCAGCAGGGCAGGGGGTTTCATTGCTACGTCCCATTTTGCAGGTGAGGAGAGAGGGTCAGAGACTTGCCAAGGGTCACATGACTAGTAAGAAGCAGAGCTGGGACTCAGGCCTGGTTCTTCTGCTAAAAAGCCAGGAGTCTAAGGGGATAGGCTCCAGGCTAGCCTGCGGCTGCCCCCTGCCCGTGGCTGGCCTGGTGTAGACAGTCCCGCCATATTTGTTGCAGGCCTGGTCACTTTGACCTTGTTACTATTACTCATCTGGCTCCCAGGGTTTCT
Source organism: Piliocolobus tephrosceles (assembly GCF_002776525.5). NCBI lineage: Eukaryota > Metazoa > Chordata > Mammalia > Primates > Cercopithecidae > Piliocolobus > Piliocolobus tephrosceles. The sequence continues at coordinate 26,573,460 of NC_045448.1, forward strand.
GCAGCTTGTGTGTGTCTGTGTGTGTATGTGTATGTGCACACATGTGTACTCAGGCATGTGTGTGTGAGGGGGTGCTTAAGGGAGTGTGAACTCATTCAAGTGCAAAGGAGAAAACATATTTGTCCCTTAAAAGTCTGTCAGTTCAATTACACTAATTTAGAACCTATGTTTTCTTCAGCAGAGGGACTGAGTAAACTTTACTTGGAAAGGAAAGCGTGGAAGGAGCTTATAGGGATATGTTTCCAGTGGCATGGAGGGTCCCTTCCCAAAACACACCCTGGTCCTTTAGATGCACCCTTGACTTACTGGCATTTAACAAGCCATTCCTAGTGACCTAGGAACCCATGGACAACGTCTTACTGGGCTAGCCCAGATTCTTTCCCCTTGGTCTCTAATAGTAATACAATTGCGTTTTCTGTTTTGTAAAAATAGTGCACATGGAATGAGCTGGCCTGGACCCAGCTTCCTGTGGTCTATGGGTGGCAGGACGTCCTGAAGGACCCAGGGACGCTCCAAACCTGTTGGTCAGATCCATGGGAAACAATGTCCTGGGAGCCCTTAGCAGCCACGAAGGCAACCTCCTGGGGTGGTGTAGCAACACAGAGCCAGGCAGGGCATGACCCTGGACTCTGGTCTTCCCAGGTGCCCTCCCTTCTCAAGAGGAAGAAAGGCCAGGGTCCAGCCAGGATCTTTGGCTTCACTCTGGCAGGAAGAGTTGCCCTGTCTTGGGCCTCCTCACTGTGCCAGGGTGGAGGTCAGGCTCCTGGCGTCTGGTGGACACTGCTGGGTCTTGAACCAGAGAGGCCAGGGCCCCTCCTATCCTCATCTCCCCGTCTCTGAGAAAGGCAGGAGATCTAGCCCCATCCCTGTGTTAGAGCTCCACCTCCCTCAGGGCCTTTGGGGAGGCCTTGGCCTTGCAGTTTGATCTGAGTTCCCTGTTCCCTGCCCAGTGAACTCGGGGGTGGACGACTGGGTGGGGGACTATAGAAACATCTTCCCACCTCTTAGATGTCTCTCCAGAAGCTCAGCCCTGCACTCTGAGCCCAGCTAGGCCTAGAGAGGCCTGTCAAGGGGACTAGGCCCCAGGCCTCTTCCCCGTGTCTTGGGAGCAGTGGGCAGCCAGAGGGGCCCTGCCTGTTACCTCCGGAAGCTCTTCTCTCCGGGGGGTCGGGAGCTGGGCCGGGAGCCTGGGAGCAGTCCATCCGTCTCTTGGCTGTCCTTCTCTTCCTCTTGAAGAGACTCATCTCCCAGGAAGTGGCCATCATCCCAGGAGCCCACTGTGCCGTCGGTGGCCTGATACCGGACTTCCACGCACAGGCTGGTCTGAAGGGAGGGTGGTGGTGGTGAGCAGCTGGGATGGCGACAGCTATGTCCACCCCGTATATATGGCTGCTTGGTGGTGTTTCCACAGCGCTTCCACACCCTTGCCTCACTGGAGGAGGTTAGGATGGTATGATCCCCTCTACCCTATTTTGCTGATGAGAAAACAGAGGCTCTGAAAGGCTGACTTGGGCAGACCTGGTCAGCTTATTGGGATCTGACTCCAGGTCCCGCTGCTGGTGGCTCCACTCCTCCCTGGTGCTCCAGGTGGAGGGGCCTGGCCTGCCCGGGACAAGTGAGCCTGGATTCACCCCCAGAGTCCACTGTCTCCATAACCTAAAGTGTCGTTTAGCATGCCCATGATCAGGCCACCTCCTCTCCTCAGAACAAGGGCTGCCTGCAGGCATGAAGCGTGACCTGCCAGAAATCGGCTTGTTGGAATTGTGACAGGATGAGCTGAAAATGGCCTCTGGGAGAGGAGCGCAGGCCCCAGGCTCACACCCACCCTTTCTGCCCTGGAGAGGGAGGGAATCTTGGGAGCTGCCCTAGGGTTTCCCTCTGGGAAAAGTAGAGCACTCAACCCAGGCTCAGGCTTAGCAATGGAGAATCATGACTGGGCTTCCTGCTCTGTGTCCTGGGGCCATTACTTTCTGGCAGCTCTAGTTTTCCCCCAGTGCCCAGGCATCACCCTTCCTCGCTGGTCTAGAGGTAACTTATGCCTGTGCCCCAGACAGGCGGCCCTCACTCAGTGCTTGGACACTCCAGCACCCAGGCTTAGATTTCCCAAGGAAGGGAAAGGTGAACATATTTTCTGAACCCTCACTGTGCTAAGATGCTTTAATTTTAATGTCCACTCCTTTGATCTTTTCAACATTGCAACCTACCTTACCTCGCATATCAGGAGGTTAAGTTACTTGCTTTAAGTCACACAGCTAGGAAGATCTGAGCCCAGGCTGACTGACTCTAAGCCCCATGTCCTTTCCATGGAACAAATGTGACCCTCTTGGTGGAACCAAGGATGTTGTTGAGGGAAAATGGTGGTCTCTGGCATTGGAAGTCCTTGGTGTCCATGCTGGCCCTGCTGTCGACTAGTGTTCTGACCGTGGCCAAATCCATTCCCCATCCAGGACTTCATTGTTCCCATTCATAGCAATGGATAGTGGAGATGGGTGGCAAGTGGGCTAGGAGATCTGTAAGTACTTTCCTCCGCTGACATCTTAAGTCTGATTCTGAAAATCCAGGGTGTGGGCTGTGCTGTCTGTCCATCCCTGCTCACTCCCCAATTCTCTCATCTCACTTCCTACACTACACTCTTTATCCAGGTTTCTGTGTTCTCCTCCCAGCCCGCCTTCCCATGGGTGTCCATACGTAGTTTGTTCTGCACCCCTTCTCTCCTTGTTGTGGTGACTGAGACCCCAGTAACTTTAAGAAGCCCTCTCTGCCCACCCCTGCTCATGGGAGAAGAGGGTTCCTTCTTTTCTAGCTCCCTGTGGCTGCAGTCCTGGCTTCTGAGGCTGTTTCTCCTGGCCACTACATAGGGTCATATATTATACAGGACCCCACTGGGGGACCATGACACAGCCCCATTTTATACATGGGTAAACTGAGGTCAGGAAATAATAGCTAACAATGTTATAGATTTATTGTGCATATCTGTTCTAAGTACTTTATGTGTATTCTCCTTTAATCTTCAGAATAGTCCTGTGAGGTGGATACCACAATTGTGCTCACTTTGAGGTGATATGTAGCTTGTGCAAGTCACACAGTTAGTGATCGACCTAAGATTCATACCCACGGTCCCTGTTCCTCACCATCATGCCAACTGCCCACGAGTGGCCACGACTGAGCTCAAGAGGACTGAAGAATCTAAGCAGAGCCTGGGGCCAGGCTGTCTTGGTAGGGTTGCCTCCTTCTTTGTTAGAATATGTATCAGGTGCCTCTGCACTGTGCGTCACTAGCGCATGTGTGCTCATGCAAAAGTGCTGGGATGTGACAAACAATAGGAAATGAGGTCCCTGCCCTCCTAGGGAGGACCGGAGCCAGATACACAGAGTGAAGGTCTTTGGATGACGAGAGGAGCCTCTTTAGTGACTCCTGAGCTGGGTCCAAATGGAAGGACCAGTTGGTACATTCTCACCGTAGGAAGGACAGGGGTGCTTCCTGTGGGGCAGTAGACCCTGCCATGCCACAGGGCCTCCAGCCATGACCACAGATTGAGCTGTTCCAGCAGAGTCTGACCTGAGTCTCCTCCTCCCACCACACCTCACCATGCACGAGGGGCATCCCCAGACCACCCCATGTGTGGGGCAGGGAGAACAGACCCTCAGATGGCCCCATATGGGAACGTCCAGGAACTTCCTGGGGCACACCCACCTTGATGATAGCATTGTTGTCATCAATCAGCGTGTCAGTCACCTCCACATGGCTCTCCTCTACCACCTTCTGCAGCACCATACGGAAGGTCCCGATGAGCCTAGGGATGGCAGAGGGGGCACGGTGGTTACATGGAACAGACCAGGGTGAGGAGCAAGACTGATATCCCAAGAGCTGTGACTGCTTAGGAAGGACTGAGGTGGGCTTGCTGCAGCTCTGGGCTGGGCTGGAGAAGGTGGCCTAGGAGCCAGGGCTGGTTGCAGCCAGGGCAGCATGTCCCACTGTGGATGGTTGTTTGTGGGAGGCCCATTTCTTTGGCAGAGCTCCCAGGGGCAGTGAGCACCCTTAGGGGATGTCTACAGAATGTGGGGAAGAGTGCATGGAATCCAGCTTTAGCTGAGCCCTTGCAGAGAAGTTTCCAGATGCTCAGGGTGGAGGCTGGGGAAGGACCTGAGGTTCCTGGATGGACAAGTAGCTCCTCTGGCTTCTACCTCCCTAATGATGATCGAGGTTTCCAGCCCACACCAACAGCGCTCACTCATCCATTCCACATCCGCAGCCTGTAGGTTCCTGGATGGCAGGAACCTGTATGATGGCAGAGCCCATGGATCTGCACAGCAGGGGAGAGGCGGTACAATGCTTTGGTTAACAGCACAGTCCTGGCGTCAAAGAGACAGGGGTCTGAACCCAGCTCTGACACTGACTAATGAGCTACCTGCTTCCTGGGCAATTTCCTTAAACTCTCTCAGTCTCAGTTTTCTCATAAGATGAGCTGATAAGCTCTACTTCACAGAGTTGTTGTTGGAAGACTGAGTGAGATCATCTGCGAGTGTTCTTATCAGAGCCCCCAGCACAGCCAGCACTCCAAAGCAGTCTGGTTGGTCGTTATTCATGTGCTGCCTCTAAACTGCGAGCCTCTCCAGGGCACGGGTAGTGCTTTCTATTCCAGCCTCTGTTTGACATTTCTAGCACACTAGAGATCTCAATATCTGCTGGCTGAAATAATGAACAACAGTGGGTGCCCAATAAATGCTGACAGAGTTGACTTCAACCCCATTGCACCCCACAGTCAGAAGGCTATTTGCTGCTCTGGGAGAGAACGGGGAACTCAGAGAGACGTCCTCGCATGGTGCTTCCACATGGGGTGGTTAAGAGCACACACACCGTATCTAGCTGAAGGCACAAAGGTGAGGGAAGCATCCAGGGTGTGTGAGAGCTAGAAGGGACCTTGGGCATCATCTGATGCTGCCTGAGATTTGTAGAGGAAGACGGTGAGGCCACGGAAGGGTAAGGGACACAGCTAATTAAAGGCAGATCTGGGTGAGGTGAGGAATCAGATGAATTCTGACTTAGATGTGCTTGATGTCTATACCACCTTGAGGTCTATGGAGGGTGAACACTGATTTTTAAAAAATCCTCCTATCTCTATGAGGGGAGGAAGTGGTAGGGGCAGCCATGAGGGATGGATATGAAATGCTCCCCTCTGGAGCTCAGAGCCCCATCCACCAGCGCGCCCCACCTGCCCGAGGGTGAAACTGACCACACCCCTCCTTCACTCTAAAGCCAAACTGCGCTTCTGGGCTCTTAGAGCAGCCCCATGGAAGCCTTCCATAGCTGCATGCACCTCTCCCCAGCTCAGGCAGTGCCCCAGAGACAGAAGAGCTGGGCTGGCGGCCAGGAGCCTTGGAGCCACTGCCCCTGAGTCTCAATTTGGTCTTTATAAAATGAAGAGGGAAGAGGACTTTTAGCTTCCATACCATGTAGACATTCTAACAGTAGACTATGGGCACAAAAGAATACTCTCATCTTTTTTCAGCCTCACCTCTTTTTGTTCTAAATCAGTGGTTCTCAAACTTCAGCATGAACAGAGTCACCTGGAGGGCTTGTGAAAACACACATGGCTGGGATATCCTCCTCTGTGGATGTGCTGGAAAATGTGTCACTGGTGGGAGAGGAGAGGTGCTGATCTGTAGCTTTTGCTGGTTTCCGAGGTATAAATACTCCTGCCATGGCCAACTTTAAGCTCCAGATGTGAAGTCACCAAACTGGGTCCACCGGACTTCAGTTCACACCACTGGCCCCGCCCCCAGGGCTCTGATTCAGTGGGTGGGAGCGGGGCTGAGAATGTGAATTTCTGACAAGTTTCCAGGTGGTGCTGAAGCTGCTGGCTGGGGAGACACTTTGAGAATCCCTGCTCTACTGTTACCCTTTGTGGATGGCTATTCAGCTGCCTTGATTCCCCTAGGACCTATCGAGCACCTGTTGAGCGTGGGGCGATCTGGCACATCTTTCTCCAGAATTAGATACCTAAGAACAGCAGAGGCAGCTCCCCAGGATCCGTGGAGGTGCTGCAATGTGACAAGATACCCGCAGGGGGCAGGGTGGAGCTATTCCCCCTGCAAGTGCTCAGAGAGGCGTCTTGGGCCTTCTAGGCTTAACCCGCCTGAGTCTCAGACCTTAGACTTGGGAAGAACCTGAGAGATTTTGTCCAGCATCCCTTCCAGGAGGAATCCCTGAAACAGCCTCCCTGACACATGCTTTCAAGCCTCTGATAGATACTCCCATGGCGGTGACAGTGATGGGGCTGTCACTGGTAGTCCATTCAGCCACTGCTTTAATCACACAGTGTGCTGAGCGAGACTGGCCTCCAGGCAAATCCCCCACTCTTCACACCCTGGTCTGAGCCCAGTCCACATGTGGACTAATTCCATCCCTAAAGGGAAGCAGTGTAGACAGTGAAGAGCCTGGGCTCTGGAGTCAGACAGATGTAGGCTCACTCAGCAGGACCCAAGAGAGATTCCACCCCCTGGCAGTGGTGTGGTTTGGGCTCCTTCTCCCAGCCCTCCGACTTCCAGCAGACAGTGGTGAGGAGACTGCTGATGTGAAATTCCCCTAACACCACCGGCACTCGAATACCAGCCCTTCCTGCCTCCCTAATAATGTGCAGGGCTGGCCATCTGGAGGGCCCACCCAGCGCGGGTCTCCTTTGCAGGATGGGCTTCAGGGGCAGAACCAGGCTGTCCCCCACCCTTCAAGCTCTGTTCAGTCTTGCACAGCAAGAGCTTGTCTATGTCCCGGAGAGTGGGACTGGGACGCTAGGAGCTTGCAAGATTAAAGGAATCAATTTGCCACACTCCCAGGAGTGACTTGGGGGGTTTTCACTCCTAACAGTTCACCCCCAACCTCTCTCAAATAAAAGTAAAAATTATATTCTTTGACATGGACAATTGATATTATCTCAGCCTTATGTCAAGTGTAAAGAAAAGCAGTTTTATAAACCTTGGCTCTTTCTACAGGTCTGTAACATACCATTTAAGCAAAAACACAGTGCTTGCCATGAAAATAGCTTCAAAACAAAGGCCCTGGCCCTGGCGCTGCTTCTAGGATGCCATCCCTCAGCCCATCCTCTGTAGATATTCTCTGGGAAGAAGCTGGGACAGGAAGAGGTAAGGAAGCCCCTGGCTCTAGCCCTTGTGGTGACCCCAGAGGCGACCCAGTTTGCCGAAGCTGCCCTTTGTGCATCCTGGCTGCACACATAGTAGGGTCTTGATCCTCTGCATGGGTCAGCATGGAGGAGCTGCCTGGGAGAGTGGGGCCCAGGACAACTGAGGAAGGGTGGGCTCAATGCCCCTTAGACAGCCAAGTCATTTCCCTGGGAATGGAGTTGTGAGGCCATGTGTTCTGTGGGAAGGAGCGCTGGCCTGGGCGTCAGGAGGCCTGGGGTGAAGACCTGACTGTCCTGAACCTGCTGTATGACCCTGGACAAGAGGCCTCTCTGGGCCTCAGTTTCCCTGGGCCTGTTAGGCAAAGGAGCTGAGGCTAACTCCATGTCCTCTGACTGCTTGCCTTACATGGCCATCCGGGTCACCATGGCAAAGAGGGTGCCCCTCACAGGAGACTGATTGGCTCCACGAGGGGCTGGGCGGCTGGGCAGCGCTAGGATCCCCACATAATTAGCTGGCAGGAAGAGGCCTCCAGCCCAGACGGGCCCACAGACTGACCACAATAGAGCGGCACCTGGGCACCAGAATCCTGTCAATAATTCATCACTTTCCCCTGGGAGCCCGTGTCAGGTGTCCTGGGCCCTGCAAGGCCTCTCCTGCTCTCCTGGCTCCTGAATTATTCAGGGCCCCTGGCATCCTCAGCAGGCAGGAGGCTGGAGACCAGGCCATGGCCTCTCAGAGGTCCCGGACAGGCAGAGCTGGATGCACAAAATCTTCTGAACCCAACATTTCTTTCCCATGGGGAAGCCCAAGATTCCTGGACGCAGGTCTTTGTTCCAGATGGGGCTGAGCAGACCTGGAGGTCTCCTGGTTTCTGCCTAGGATGCCTCCTTTCTTCATACCATGTCTGCCTCCTGGCAGCCTCTAGAACCACTGGGCGAGGGGCCAGTTTCCAAGCTGCTCTCCGTTTCTAGGACAAATGCCTCTGTCTGAGACGGCAGTGATGGGATCAGGCTTATTTCTCGTGCTGGGCCCCACTGTCCCAGGCAGCTCCCCCATGCCTCCTTTAACTCAGTTTCCCCAAATGCATCAGTCATGTGATACTGAGTGTTACCCTTGAGTTCCCTGAGTCCTTCAGAGAAGAGGGGCCACTCCGATTCCCTCTCAAAGGCTCTCCCACCCTGTAGACCCTCTGCCTCCTAACACCACGGGGGCATTTATCCATTCTTTTATTCCACAAAATAATCAGGGACCTGCTATGTGCCAGGCACTGTCCCTAGCAGTGGCCATGGCTTTGCTCATTGCTAAACCCAGTGCAGACCCAAAGACCCCCTTCACTCAGCCACCCCATGAGAAGGAGCCTGGGGTCTGAGCTGGGCCATGTGGGGGTTGAGGGCAGTGGCCTCATTGCTCCCCTGGCCTGGCCAAGGCAAATGCCAGGATGGGGAGACTTGCGTATCACATCATTCCAAACACCTTTCTCCCACTCTGACCCCCACAAGCTGACCTGTGTCAGCCTGGGCCCGTGCTCTCCACAAGGGGACCTCTTCTTTCCCATTGCAGCTCTGCAGCCAACAGTGCCCTAGGCATTCTCTAGGCTTCCAAAGAAATGGCTGAACCTCTCCCATCAGGTCTGGGCCTCCCCTTGGGGGTTTCCTGCCTTCTCTTGGATGGGGGCAGGGAGGGAAGAAGAAGAGGAGAGCTAGGATAGGAACTATCCCCCTTTCTGTCTTCCTTCTTATTGGCACTTAAGAACACCTAATACAGGCTGGGTTTGGTGGCTGGCACCTGTAATACCAGCACTTTGGGAGGCCAAGGCAAGTGGATCACCTGAAGCCAGGAGTTCGAGATCAGCCTGGCCAACATGGCAAAAAAACCCTGTCTCTACTAAAAATACAAAAATTAGCTAGGCATGGTGGCGTGCACCTGTAGTCCCAGCTACTGGAGAGGCTGAGACAAGAGAATTGCTTGAACCAGGGAGGCAGAGATTGCAATGAGCCGAGATCACACCACTGCACTTCAGCCTGGGGGACAGAGTGAGACTCCGTCTCCGAACAAAACAAAAACGAAAACACCTAACAGAAGCTGGAACTTTCAACATATTCACTGCATGGTAGTCAATTTCCCAATCTCCCAAATACATCTGATTTGTTTGTAGCAGTCTTCTGTTGGGCTCAAGGGTTTCCAGCATTTCAGTGGTTAGGCTGGCAGCTTTCATTGTAAATTATTTTATTATTATTATTTTTTTATTTTTTTGAGATGAGTCTCGCTCTGTCGCCTGGGCTGGAGTGCAGTGGCCGGATCTCAGCTCACTGCAAGCTCCACCTCCCGGGGTTTACGCCATTCTCCTGCCTCAGCCTCCCGAGTAGCTGGGACTACAGGCACCTGCCACCGCGCCCGGCTAATTTTTTGTATTTTTTAGTAGAGACGGGGTTTCACCGGGTTAGCCAGGATGGTCTCGATCTCCTGACCTCGTGATCCGCCCGTCTCGGCCTCCCAAAGTGCTGGGATTACAGGCTTGAGCCACCGCGCCCGGCCTCATTGTAAATTATTTAACAATGTCTTCCATGCCCTCAGTTTCCACCATCACTGCTCAAATATTTTGGTTTCTGGGAGTTGGATTAGGAAGACAAGGAAACAGACATGCATTCTAGCCCTGGCTCTACCATTGTCTACCCATGTGACCTCAGGATCCCCTCTGAGACTCGGTTTCCCCTCCTGCACAACTAGGGTCGTACTGGCCAAGCTGTAAGGCTCCTGGATGCTTTGGCACCTACAGTTGGGTTCCTGCAGGGGCTCTCAGGTGCCCTCCGTGGTGCTTGACTTCCGATTCTGTTTCCTCTTTCACACCCACTTGGCCTGTGTGTGAGCCTTCCACCTGTTCCTGTTTCTCCTGTCCTCATAGGTCACACACCCTCATAGTATCTCACCCCAGGGAAGAAGGCTGTGCCTCACCTTGGGGGCCCCTAGTGGGGAGTGCCTCACCAACCTTGCTTGCGGGTGCCAAAGGCAGCTGCCTGAATGGTGTGATGCCATGAGAGGCAAAGGGAAGGCCTTTGTGCCCTAAACATCCTCCCTGTGGCCCTACCAGCAGGCCTGAAATGCCCTTGCTCCATACTCAGTTGAGATTTTGAAAGCTCCTAATAAAAGCCACAGAATCAGAGACTCCTTGGAGCCCATGTGGTTGGGTCTTTCCTGACTCAGAAATCCCCTCTACAACATGGTCCACTCTTTGCTCACCCTTTCCCAGTGGCAAGGAGCTCCCTGCCTCCTAAGACAGCACATTGGCTGGAGAGTGCTGGCTATCTTTCAGTTGGCTGCTGTCTTCCAGCAGCCTGTCCCTCATCCTGCCTCTAGGTACACACCTTTCTTTCCTATTTCTGTGGCAAAAAAACTGGGCGGTTAGTGGCAGGGACTGTGCCTCAATCCCTCATCTCAGTATCTCCAGTGACTAGCATAGTGTCTAACTGGCAGAAAGCATTTGTTCACTATATGTTTGATGAGTGACTGCAAGGTTGGATGAAAAGATGGATGGATGGATGGATGAATGGATGGAAGAATGAAAGGATGGATGAATGGATGCAAGGAAGGATGGATGAATGGATGCAAGGAAGGATGATGGATGGAAGGATGGATGAAAGAATGAACGAATGGATGGATAGATAGATGGATTGGTGAATGGAAAGATGAAAGGATGGGCCAGGAGTGGTGGCTCACACCTGTAATCCCAGCACTTGGGAGGCTGAGGTGGGTGGATCACTTGAGGTCAGGAGTTCGATACCAACCCGGCCATGGTGAAACCCCATCTCCACTAAAAATACAAAAATTAGCTGGGCATGGTGGCGGGCACCTATAATCCCAGCTACTCAGGAGGCTGAGGCAGGATAATCGCTTGAACCAGGGAGGCAGAGGTTGCAGTGAGCCAAGATCAGGTCACTGCACTCCGCTGTGGGCCACAGAGCAAGACTCCGTCTCAAAAAAAGAAAAAAGATGGAAGGATGAATGAATGGATGGATGAGTGGATGGAAGGATGAATGAAAGGATGAAAGGATGAGTGGTGGATGAATGGATGGAAAGATGGAATGATGGATTGATGAAAGAATGGATGGGAGGAAGGATGGGTGGATGGATGGATGGATGGGTGGATGGATGAGTGGATGGATAGGATGGATGAAAGGATGGATGGATGAATTGATATATGGATAAATGGGTGCATAAATGAATTGATAAATGGTTGGAGAGATGGATTGATGAATGGATGAATGAAAGGATGGAAGGATGGATGAAAGAAAGGAAGGATGGATGAATCAACTGATGGATAAACAAATGGATAGACAGATGGATGAATAACAGAAAGGATAGATGGATGGATGGATGAATGAATCAATGGATTGATGAATGGATGAATATGACCTCTATGATTTTCCCTTTCAGGCTCTCATCCATTTGTCATAAGGTAACACTTAAAGTCCCTTTCCTCCTGGCAACTATAGGGTGGTGCCTACAGGAATTCTCTGCCACCAGTATCAGAGCAGTGGACTCCTTGTCTCTCCTGCTCAGATCAAAAGTGCTTTAATTCTATTAGTATGATTTAGAATGAAGCCTACTCTTCTTTTCTTTGTAGTCTCCTCCCACTGTTGAGTTATTCTCAGTCCTCAGTGAGCTAACACCTCCACATCTTTTGGACATGTTACAGTTAAGCCATGACCTCCAGCTTGTATAAGAGCGACCGATTTTTTTTAAAAGAGATGGGATCTCACTATGTTGCCCAGGCTAGCTCAAATTCCTGGGATCAAATGATCCTCCTGCCTTATCTGCCCAAGTACCTAGGACTACAGGTGTGTGCCACACCTGGCTGTGATTTTTGAATCCAAGATAGTACTTAGCCACTCTTCCAGCCCGTTCAAATCCTTCTGAATTCTTCTTGTGGCCCAGAGAGAAGGACAACTACTTTTATTGAACACCTCATAGTGATAATGATCGTACGGCAGGTGTACTTCACTTGCAGAGTGCAAGCTCCATGAGGGTAGGCACCCTGCCCTCTGCAGCACCTAGTTCAGTACCTGATACACAATCGGTGCTTAGTAAACATTTGTTCAATGAGTGAGTTAACATCTATCTCATTTAATTCTCACAGCTGCCCTTTGAGGTAAATACTTGTATTTTTCACACATGAGCACATTGAAATCAGAGAGGTTATGTAACCTTTCCAGGGCTACATACACACACAGTAGATGACTGACCTGAGTGTCTGAGATCAGGCTTGCCTGACTCCTAAACCACCATCCCAAATTGTCAAGCCTGCCCTCAGGGCTACAGAGTGTTTCTTGGAGGAGATCTTCAGTCCCTCCACCTTTCACCTCTCCAGTGGGTAACTGTACCCCAGCATGGCATTGAGGGAGACTTAAAGAAAGGGACAGGAAGCTTTGATGGGGTTGGAGACAGAAGGGGTGATAGGAGGATGGAGTGTTCTTGGCTGACAGCAGCTGGGAGGACTGGGGGATTCTGAGGACAAGATGAGGGAGCAAAATGGGGATCAAAGACCAGCCCAAGACTTCTTCAGTCTTTGAAGATCAATCCAGGGCAGGTTGGGAGTGTAGGTCCCTCTTTTCAGCTCCAAACATAGGGTAGCCCAAGGAGAAGGGCACGCTCCCAGCCCCTCCAGGCCAGCCCCTCCTGCCCCATCCCACACTTACTTGTTGCTGAAGACTTTGCTGTAGTTGAAAACCTGAATCTCCAGCATCTCATTTCTGTCGATGCTGCTGGCCACTGGCCACCGAAACGTCTGGGGAGAGAGGAACAACTGTGGCTTTGGTGGCAATAATAGGTAGGAGCCTCAGGGCGTGGGAGGGGAATCTCTGTTGGGGGTCTCCAACAGCTAGAATGGCCCCTCACTTGGGCCCAGTGCTCCCCAGGAACAGAGCGTTGACACCTGGACTCTCATTTAGTTACAATGACCACCTTGCAGAGCCGGCATTGGTGCCCACTCCTCTTTCAAAGATGGTGCTCAGAGATGTTAGAGGACCTGCCCAAGGTCATGTGGTAGGTGAAGAGTCTGGACCTACCAGGACTTTTGACTCCCTACACAGTGCTGCTTCCATGGCTTCCTAGTTCCTGAGGGGTATTGGGAGAAGGCGGTGCAACCAGGGTGGTGGTCGGGCCCCAGAGAGACAGCAAGGATTGTGGGTGTGAGCCTGGTTTTTGGCGGGTGCTGAATGGAGCTGTGAGCTTCCAGCTCTCTCCCATCAGGATCACGCTGACTGGTGCGGGCTCTGCCCCAGACTCCTATGTTGAGTTCAGACCACTCCTCACTCTGCCAGTGGTAACATCAGGGACAGGTTTGAGCTGATTAGTGGTCCTGGGGTCATGCCCACAGCCTGTCCCCAGCTCACTGTTTCTGGATTCACCCTTACCACTTCTGTGTTGCTTCCTCCCTAACTTAATGTTAATGATGAGTAGGAATTTGATTGGGATTTTTCCTGGTGCCCTAGAAATGGCAACAAGGGCTCAAAACAGAGGCTAAAGTAGCCTAGTGCCCCATTCTGTAAAAAGCTGCCAAGGGGCAGAGCCAGACATCTTCCCAGGGCTTCCTCAAAGGCCCTGTTACCTCCAACCATCACCCAGCCCACCTTCCTGGGACGGGACAGAAGACTGGGCAAGGGAAAGGTGGGAAGAATTCTGTCCTGGGCGTAGTGTTTTTGTGGTGCTTCTTGGGGAAACAACTCACAGCAATTAGGTACTGGCAAGAAGGGCAGCATGGCATGCAAATCCCCAGTGGCATCTGCAGGGCAGTGGACTGGCAGGAGACCCACGGAGCACTGCAGGGCGAGGAGCCCAGCCTGCCACTGTTGTCTGTGGCAAGTCTTCGATTTGCAGTCCATTGGCCAAGTGGGGTCGAGTGATCTAATGACACTTTTTTCATGGGCTGCCCACCAGGGGAGGATGTGGAGGGCCTCAGCAGGGGTCCCCGTCCCACTCCATGTCCTGAGGCACAAGCATGAGGGAAGGGGGATGGCCAGGGGTGAATAGGATGCCAGACTGGAGTAGGAATCCCTTCTGGACAGGACCAGACAGCGCTGAGGTCTGCTCAAGACGCTGTGGAGAGACCATGTCAGGGAGGATTTTGACAGATTGGGTGGAAGGCAGTGACTTTTTATTTTTTAGCTCCATTTTTATACCCTACCAAATTCAGACTGCTCAATAGGCCAATAATAAATAATAATAGTAATAATCGCTGCCATTTCTGGGGAATTTTTTCTCATGCAGGGGTCTGAATGCTCTATGTGCATTCATTCATTTAGTCTTTCTGATGGTCCGAGAGGTGGGTAATGGCTTCTGTACTCTATAAACAAGGAACTTGGCCTCAGAGCAGGTGTGCGATTCGGACACTCCGTTGGTGGCTGAGCAGGCCCTGGGAAGGAAGCTTCTGAGAGCTCACCCTGCATGTTTGCCATTTCCAAAGCTGAAATTCCTTCTCACACCCTGGAGACTCGGAGGGCTTGGGCACACTGGGCCAGCCCCGCGGGTCACTGCCCAGTGTGGGCAGGGCCTGTTTCAGGAAAACAGCCTTTGTGACATCTCCCTTCAGGACTGGCTAAGTCCCAGGGAGGACCTGGCCTTGGCATGAGAGGGAGGAAGAAGCAGAGGAGGGGGAGAGGGGTCTGCAGGGTGGGGTGGGGAGGGTTCTGAGCAGGACCTAGGGAGGGCTTTAGAGGTGAGGTGGGCACAGGGCAGAAGGGTGGGCTGCGGGGCCCAGGAAGTGGAGGCAGCCTGGCCCACAGGCCTCATTCAGCGGCTGTGGCTCCAGCTTCTGGATGCCTCTGGCAGCTCAGCAGAGTGTGTGGTTTTCTTAATGAAGCTGCTTTTATGGGGCTGCAGGGAAATAAAGCAGCCCAGGAAGGCCCAGCTCATCAGTCACAGCACCGCGTGGGAGTGGGGGGGCTGCAGGAGCCGCTGAAATTCGGTTTACTGGGGATGAAGCGGGGAGGAGTGATTCAACCCCCTGAGGGTCTGTGGGTGGGATTTTGGCATTGGAAGGAGAGAAAGATCAGGAATAAAGGACATGACCTTGGAGATGGACCTGTGAAAGGGATGGGGGGTGTTGAACGGTGGCCGGAGGCTGAGGCAAAGGGACCTGGGGAGGGAGGCTGCCTGGCTGGGAGGCAAGGACCAGTTTGTTGAGTGAGAGTTGGGTGTCAGGGAGGGTCCAGGAGAGAGGGGGCTTCCAGAAGGGCCCCTGACTGCAGATGAGAATAATCAGGGAAGCGTGTGTAGGTGTGTGGCTCAGGTGCCCTTTCAGGAACTTGTCAGCCAGGTCTGGGCAGTCCCTGAAGACGTCAGAGGGGAAAGTTCTTCTTGGAGGCTTTCTGGGCGAGGGAGAAGACAGGGTCCTCACTGAGTGACAGAGGCTTCCCGGGTGAGGGAGAAAACAGGGTCCTCACTGAATCACAGCAGCTTCTTCAGTCTCTGACTTGCTCCCTGCTTTACAGATACCTCTCTTTCCTCCCCTGTCTCCCTCCCACGTTTTCCACCCACAAGAGGCTTTCCCCTCATTTCTCTTTTCCTTCTTCCCTCCCGCGTCATTCCCGTGCTTTCTTCTCCTCACCACATCCATTTTCTCTTTCATCAGTTTCTCTCTCTGTCTCTATCTTTTCCTTTGTCTCTGTCTCCCTCTGTCTCTCTCAGGGGTTCTTCATCTTGGCTGGAGTTGGAATCCATTACAGAACCTTTAAAAAATCCCAAGGCCCAGGCCTGGAGATGGATCAAGCCGGCACCTCTAGGTGGGGTCCTGGCATCAGTGTGGGGCCTTGGAGGGTGATGGGCCTCCCAGCTAGAGGGAAGTGACTCAGGGTCTGGGACTGGGGGTTACTCCCATTTGGCCTCCCTACAAGCAGAGGCATGGGCTGTAAGAAGGAGACATTTTGGGTTGAATTTTCCTCTCTTTTCATCTCTCTTTTGTTAAAACTTTTCAATGGCTTCTCCACAGCTCCCTGAAAGAGGTGGGGATTCCCTTTCCCAGCACCCAGAGACCCCCAGAGACCTCCTTGCTGTGCCCAGACAGCATTGCCAGCCCCATCTCCCATTGCTGACACCTTCCTTTGCTCAGGCAGTGTCTGTGAGCTCTGGGTACCTTACAGAGCTCCAGAGGACATGCCCACCCTTTGCTTCTATTTGTTCTTCTGACAACATTGAGGCTTGTATCTCATGCAGACTGGGAGTCTCCATGGTGTTGCAGAAACTCTAAGTTTGAGTCAGGAGACTTGAGTTCTAGCCCTGGCTCTGCCACTCACTAGCTGTGCCTCAGCTTCCCCATCTGTGAAATGGGGGGTGACAATATCTACCTTAGAGGGCTATTGAGAGAATTGAATGAGATCTCACAGGTGACAGCAGTCATAAGCGACACAGCACTGCAGAACGCTTTTGGTTTAGATTTTCCCAGTGGGAACTCTGTGCAGGTCTGCAGCTGTCCCGTCTCCCTGTCATGCCACCTCCCTCCCCCTCGCCCCCATCACTTTCCTTTTCTGCCTCGGCCTGTGGATTTCACATGTGTCTTTCACTGCTTCTTCTCTTCCTAATTTCAGTTTTCATTGTCTCCTCATTTTTGTGGTTACATCCTTTCCTCCATTTGGGGTGACATGCTGAGAACACAGCAAGACGAGATGAGGACTTTGAGGGTTTGGGAACCACACTCCTCTTCTGACTCTGCCATTGAATTTGTGAGCTACTAGATTGAAGGAAAGGGGGCTGGGTGCAGTGGCTCATACTTGCAATCCCAGCATTTTGGGAGGCCGAGGTGGGCAGATCATTTGAGGTCAGGAGTTTGAGACTAGCCTGGCCAACGTGGTAAAACCCTGTCTCTACTAAAATACAAAAATTAGCTGGGTGTGGTGGTGCATACCTGTAATCTCAGCTACTTGGGAGGCTGAGGCAGGAGAATTGCTTGAACCCGGAAGGCAGAGGTTGCAGTGAGCCAAGATGGCGCCACTGCACCCCAGCCGGGGTGAAAGAGCAAGCCCCCCCCAAAAAAAAAAAAAAAAAAAAAAAAAGACTGAAGGAAAAGGGCTTCTGAAGGAAGAATTTCATCTGGGTAGCACTTAGTACTTCCAGAGCACCTTTTACCCATAACCAGACTCACAGCAACATGGCAAAGATGTGCTCCTTTTACAAGTGGGAAAGTGGAGAGGCGAGAGTTGCCCAGGGGCACAAGGCTGCTTGGTGGCAGAGGCAAGGTTCAAATTCAAGTCTCAGGATGCTTAGTCTGGAGTTCTGTCCTTAGGGCTCCACTACACTGAACCCTCTCCTGAAGCCTGGTACTGCTGGGCAGTTAAGCCAAACATGGTCACTAAAGATGTCACAAGCCAGCAAGCCCCATGCTGGGGGCAAACATTTGTTGAGTACTTGCTGTGTGCCAGGCTCTGTGCATGACGCTGTGCAGAGCGCAGGGATGCAGGTTGTTTCTCAGTCCTGGGGATAGTACTGGACAGTTCTGGAGACAGACACTGACCCGGAATAGCAGCCTGGGATAAGATTATTGACAGAAGCAAGATGGTAGGTAGTACAGACAGGGAGGGAAAGAGGGCCTCTGTTGCGGGGGCAGTCTCAGGAGCCCTGGGAGTGCTGAATCCTGACCCAGTTTTCTGGTCTAGGCTTAGCCCTGACCTGGCTGGTGCTGGCCAGGGCGCAAGGTTCTGCATCCTATCAGCCCCAGTGATCTAGGACTCTGCAGAAAAGGTTTCCCCAATGCACTTTGGAGAATGACCTGGATTATGTCCAGCTTGGCCCCTGACTGGGCCTGGAAGCATCCTAAATCAGCAAGGTAGCATCCTTAAAGGGACAGGGTTGTAGGTTTGGGGGAAAATATTGAGATACACTACAAAGCTTTAGAGCAGGGGTCCCCAAACCCCGGGCCATGGACCGGTACCAGTCCATGGCCAGTTAGGAACGGAGCCGCACAGCAAGAGGTGAGCGGCGGGTGAGCGAGTATTCTCGCCTGAGCTCCACCTAATGTCAGATCAGGGACAGCATTTGATTCTGACAGGAATGTGAACTCTACTGTGAACTGCACATGCCAGGGACCTAGGCTGTGTACTCACTAAGAGAACCTAATGCCTGATGTTCTGAAGAGGAACAGTTTCATCCCCAAATCACCCCCGGCCACCACCATCCCAGTCCATGGAAAAATTGTCTTCCATGAAACCGATCCCTGGTGCCAGAAAGTTGGGGACTGCTGCTTTAGAGTCTAATGGGAAAGAGACGGATTTGTGAGCTTAAAGACCTGGGCTCAGTCTACCTAGTGTGGCTTTTTCACTTTCCCAGGACACAAAGGCTGGGTCTCTCTCTGTCTCTCTCTCTGTCTTTGTCTCTGTCTCTTTCCCCAGCTTCTTCAGAGTTGTAAGTTAAATGCAGGATCTCAGATCTCAGCTGGTCTTCTTGGGCAATTCTCTTCCCCACTCTAAGACCTGTTTCTTCAAGTGCAAG
This sequence comes from Piliocolobus tephrosceles, assembly GCF_002776525.5. NCBI lineage: Eukaryota > Metazoa > Chordata > Mammalia > Primates > Cercopithecidae > Piliocolobus > Piliocolobus tephrosceles. The sequence continues at coordinate 26,592,074 of NC_045448.1, forward strand.
ACAAGAGGGTTAAACTAGATGATCTCTAACCTTAGAGATCAAGGTGATCTAAAGTCCCCTTAGGTGATCTCGTCTGTGCCTTGATTGCTTCCTTTCTATCCAGGCCACAGCAAAGGGCTTGATGTACCACTAGCCCTGCTGAGCCCACTTAGTCTGGGCACAGGCCTGTGGTGACAGGTGCCAGTCTCACTGAATATCACTGTTTTGTTCATTCTTTCACTCGGCAACATTTTCTGAGCTCCACGCTGGGTGCCAGGCCAATGATGAACAAGACAGGTGTGTTTCTGGCCTCCAGGAGGTAACAGCCCATGACTTCCAGGGACAAGCAGAAAGGGGAAGATAATGCCAAACTCCCCTGCCCTGTCATCCCCCAGGCTGGTGACCTCTTCCTCCTCTGGGCTCAGAAGGCCCAGGGTCCCTCCTTGTTTGTAGTGGGTCCATCTGCCCACCAGACTGAGCCCCTTGAGGGCAGTGCTGAATCTTGTCTACTTTGCAAATGACCACAGATCCTGGAATCAGGTAGACTTGAGTTTAAATCCTGGTGTGGCTCCTTATCACCTAGGAAGCGACCAACCCAGCAAGTTCTAGAGAGTCTAATGCTTGTGTCAAGCTCTCAACCCATCTTGCCACACACTAAGTGCTCAATAAACAGCAGCAGTTCTTATCATTGCTGCAAGTACTATTGTTACTCTGGCCTCTCCCCTGGGGCCTGGTCCACACAGGGCCTGTGTTAGAGCCAAAGCAAACTGGCTAAAGGTGGCTACTTCTGCTTCCCCAGGGCACAAAGGCTGGGTCCTTTTCTGTCTCTCCATTGCTTTTCCAGTGTTGTAGGTTAAATGTAGGAGCTCAAGTTCCAGCCTCTGGGAAAGGAGACACCATGTCCAGGCTCTGTTTCCACCCATTGTTGTAGAGAGCATTGTCTTTCTTCCGTGGCCTCCTCCTCCCCACTCAGGTTCCTAAGCCCAGCTGCTGCAGCCCCTCTCACCCATGCCTGAGCAGAGGAGGGGCCCCTCCCTTGGTTGGAATCCCTTACCTAGTAGAGCTGTGAGAGACATTTGCTTTCTTGTCTGTTATTTCATGTTTTTAAGCCTTGTGACAGTCCCGTGGGGGCAGGTAGAGCAGGGAGCATATCCCTCTCTTACAGAAGGGGAATGCAAGGCCCAAAGAGGTTCCTCAGCAAGGACTATGGTGCAGGTCTCATGACTCCCAGGCCACTGAGTCTCGCTAAGCTGGCTCCTGCAGGCCCTGGGCAGAGTAAGGCGGAGAGAAGAGACTTTCTGGAAAGTCAAGAGGCTTTTGGGGGATTTGAAAGGGCCTCTTTCCCAGGATATTCTGGAACCACTGGCAGGCAGGTTCTTTCAGGGGGATGCCAGGGAAGTTTACGGCTTACTCACTGGGTCTAGGGAGACAGGTTAAAGCCAGGGTATGGTTCCAGGCTATCTTTGGGATTGGGCTGACTCAGGCCTCTGGGCCCTTCCTGAACAGGGGATGGAAGGGTGGCCTTCCTGCTTTGTGGGATGTGCACTGCAGACCAGTGGTGGCCAGGGCTGCAGCCACTTCGCACAGGGAGAAATGGCGGCGGGGGTGTGGAGAGACTTCAACATGGGCCTTGCAGGGGTGGTGGGAGTCAGGCCCTATCACTGTTTCCAGAGAGGGCTTAGGTCTCATCTATGCAAGAATTCAGAGCCCTGGCTTGGCCGCTTCCATCTCTGTCACCTGGGGAAGGTTAGTTGCCATCCGAGCCTGATTTCATCTGTGGATTATTTCAGAGATTGAGTGGAAGGGGCATGGCTCAGGAAGCAGCTCAGTGCTTCTTCCCATCTTCCCACGGGGCTCCCAGGTGGGAAGTGTGGGATGGCCTGAGTGTTGCGAGTCATTTTGCATCCTTGCTCCCCACCTCACTAAATGCCAGCAGGTTCCTCATTGTGACAGCCAGAAACTCGCCTGTCTCCCCAGTGGGCGGGCGGCACTTTCCCCAGGTCGGAGCCACTTCTCCCCATCGCATGCCCTGCTCTCTGACCCTAGTCACAGGCTTCTTCCCATAACTGCCTGGCTTCTGCCCCGCCCCAGTCTCTCCACACTGACACTGGCTACCCCATCCCTAAGCTCCCATACCCAGGTTCCTCCCTCTGGAGCATCTCAAGCCCAGCCTGGCATTCATTAGATGCTCAGAATGTGGCCTCTTGTTCAGGCCCAGCAGAGACAGACTCTCCCCCAAGGTGGGTTGGGTAGAGTTGGGAAGAGGAAGGACACGGTGATTAACTTTGAATGTCATGCATACCTGTGGCTCAGGTGTCTGGGGCGCTGGGCATGGAAAGGGGTGGCAGTGCCCTTGGAAGGGGCATCAGGTTGCCCCCTGGCTGGACGCCTGGGCTGACATGTCCCCTGGGAGTCTTGGGAGGAGGGAGTCAGATGCTGTGCCTGGCGGATTAGTGGGCAGAAGCCCAGGGAGGTAGGACTATGGGAAACTGGGCCAGGCTGCTGGAATCTTCACCGAGCCAGCCCAGTGCCCTGAATGAGGAAATGGGGAGCAGAGGGAGCAGACCGGGTGTATAATGGGGCAAGCCTGAAGCCTCTATGACTGCTGCCTCAGTGGGCAGCCATGGTTCCACTCTCACCATTACCCTTCATTTTGTTAATCATTTTGCAGAGACCTTCACACCCATCACCAATCCCATTTGACAAAGATGGTGGCGGGTTTAGAAACTGAGGTCATTGTACAACCAGGAGGGGGAGAAGGTAAGGACAGAAACTTCCCTAGCTCTAGTGATTCACTTTAAATGAGCAATTCACCTGTCCTGCGTAGCAGTGGGGATGTACCAGGGAGGTAGTGGCAACTGCGCCCCACAGTGGTTGGGGAGGGCGTGGTGCTGGGCCGCGATGGTTGATGGCTGTGTCTGAGCCTGAGTGAGGAGCGAGGCTTTGCTCCCTGTGTCTCCAGCTCTGGGTCGATGGACACAGCCACATCGTGTGGCCTGGTTTCAGAGGGAGGGAGACAGCTGGTGCCAAGTGTCAGCCTGGTGGCTGCTCAGCCGAACGCCAGCAGCCAACCTCAAGAGGCACAGTCTGCCATGAGGCCCTTCCCAGCCTCCACAGAGCCAAGCAGGAGAGCCAAGCCCAGGCGAGAGGGGGTACACTATTTGAGGATCACTACGGAGCTTCCAGTTTGGCCAAGATGGTGACGGACGACTGCTGGTCCTCACCCCAAAGTCAACCCTGGAGAAACTACAGCAGCCAGAAGGGAATATAGATTCTGGAAGCAGCAAACAAATAGATGAAAGAATGTGAGGAGGCCGAGGAGGCCGCAGACTGCTTGAACTGGTGTGTGTGTGTGTAAGGATGGGGCTCCCAGCCAGGCCAGGTGCCGAGGGGACTGGCAGGGAGAGGGAAGCATTGTAAGTCCTCTCACCGCTCCCAGACACTCCCGTGGGATGGTGTCGCCTACTCCTTTGCTGATAAAATTGTGACAATAACCCAGCTGGAGTGAGGATTGAGAAAAATCGTTGTCAGTAGACCAGCAGCTCACGTCTTTTCTCATGGCACCTCCAGAGCTGTTGCTGAAAATCCAGACTGTCTTCTGTTCCCCATGTTTCCCCTCAAGGTCTGGAGATGGCGCCCTGACCCAGGTGGGGTGCTTGACAATGTTTCCCTGGTGACCGGGGCTCCCACCTCAGTGCCTGGGGCTGCCCTGCTCTTCAACCCTTGAGGACTGACACAGACTGGCCTTTGCGACGTCCCCAACACTTGCCTGCCTCCTTGGGCCCTCAGCTGGTGGCTCACATTCAGGTCTACAGCACCTGTGGGCTCTTTCTCCGCAGGGAATAACAGTCCCAGACCTGGCAGGGCAGTTGAGGTGGGCCAGGCTGCTGTTCCCCGTGTCATTTGCACACGGGCCTCGCCTGTGCAGAGGTTTCTGGGGGGAACACAGGGAAAGGGGTTCCTGCACACCCTCCTCACCACCTCCTTCAGGAAGCAGCTGAGAGGTAAGCGGCTCAGAGCAGGCCGGCGCCTGGGATTTGGGGCCAGTGTGTGCCCACAAGAGGCAGTGAAGGGTGCTTGCTCCCCTCTGGGCTCAGGGCTGAGGGAGGGGGCGGTCTTGGGCCTCCTACCTCGTCAAAGTCAGCCACATCCTCACAGTTCTCCAGGACCCGGGAGTAGAAGGATTGCCCTGCGGGGAAAGAGGAAATAAATTCTAGGGTCAGACCTGTCCAGACGACCAGCATGGGGTCAGACCTCCTCATCCTGGGAGTCGTCCTGACAGCATTTGACTTGTCATGCAACATGGGACCTCCTGGCTTACACAGCTGTCCCAGGGGGAGGCCACTCCCCATGCAGCCTCTTCTCTGACCCTCTCAGCAGTCCCGTAAGGGAAGCCGGTCAAAGGCCATGAGTTCTATGTTAGGAACGGGAATTCTAAGGCACAGAAGGCCCAGGCTGGTCAGAGTGGCCGTGGAAGCGGACCCCAGGCGCTATTCTCCACCACACTCTTCCCCCGTGGATCTCTCAGCCTCCTCTGCAGCCTCCCCAGCTCTGGTGGTGACTCTGGGCCCTGCTGCCCTGAGTAGAAACCTGGTACAGAGGGTGTAGCCCCTGCCTGCGGACGGGGGTCTGTGAAGCCCAGCTTCCTTCTGCAGCCACCCCAGGAGCTCCTGCCCAAACCAGGTCCCCCAAAACAAGTCAGATCCCAGACAGCCATTCCCTGTGGGACAAGGGCCTTCCCCTTCCACCACTGTCATGCTTGTCCATCTTCCTGTCAGCCTTAGCAGAGAAGACGGTCTCGCAGTTTCCTCCTGGGCTCTATTCCTGCCCCTACTTTCCCCACTGGCACGGGAGGTAGAGAGTGTATGAGATGTACACCCATTGTCCCAGGCTTCCCCATCCGTATGCCACCCAGTAGGGCATGCTGGGAGGACAGAGGGAAAGCTGCCCTCTTTGCTAGTCCAGTTGGAACTGGCCCAAGATGTGGGGAGAAGTAAGTCAGAAGAGAATCGAGGGCAGGTTGAAGGGGCTCCAATGTGTGGGAAACACCAGCTAATTCAGTTCACTTTGAGAAGTAGCCGCTGGAGTCTCTGATGTTCCAGGCCATGTCCCGGGGCCTCGGGATAGAGGATGGACCAATGACAAAGGCACAAGCTCCCACCCACAGGGAGCTCATGGTCTAGAAGGGAGGCCAGGAGCCAAGCAACAGGGCACCAGTGCAACGGAAACACCTTTTTTTTTTTTTTTTTTTTGAGATGGAGTCTCGCCCTGTCCCCAGGCTGGAATGTAGTGGCAAGATCTCGGCTGACTGCAACCTCTGCCTCCTGGGTTCAAGTGATTCTCCTGCCTCAGCCTCCCAAGTAGCTGGGATTACAGGCGCCTGCCACCATGCCCAGCTAATTTTTGTATTTTTAGTGGAGACAGGGTTTCACCATGTTGGCCAGGCCCGTCTGGAACTCTTGACCACAAATGACCCGCCCGCCTTGGTCTCCCAAAGTGCTGGGATTACAGGCATGGGTCGCCGCACCAGGCCTCCAGTGCAACACCATTCAGTACATACTCCAAGGTACAATTTTGCACAAGAAACAGTAATGGTACAGAGAAGGGAGGATAAATACTGTTTTAGGGGTGGGATGGAACCACAAGAGAAGGGACTGTAATTTCTGTGAGGAGAAACCTAGAGATAGGATGAGTTAAAGAAAAATTTGTTGCTTAGAATTAATTTATTATCCTCTGTCAATTCCATAGTAAGGGAAAAAAGACAGCATGTATATTAGAACTCCGTTAATAAAAAAAAATACCAACACCCAAATTATATGTGTATACTTCTTCTATGAAGAGACAAACATCTCAAACCATTGAAAGTGGTTACCCCCTCCGGGCACAGTGGCTCACACCTGTAATTCCAGCACTTTGGGAGGCCGAGGCAGGCAGATCACCTGAGGTCGGGAGTTCGAGACCAGCCTGACCAACATGGAGAAACCCCGTCTCACTAAAAATACAAAAATAGCTGGGTGTGGTGATGGGCATCTGTAATCCCAGCTACTTGGGAGGCTGAGGCGGGACAATCGCTCGAACCCAAGAGGCGGAGGTTGCTGTGAGCCGAGATCATGCCGTTACACTCCAGCCTAGGCGACAAGAGCAAAACTCCGTCTCAAAAATAAATAAATAAATAAAATAAAAAAGAAAGAAAGTGGTTATCCCTGGGGAGGGAGAGTGAGAAGGTACTGAAAGCAGCATGCTTTGATGCGAGCCACCACACCTGGCTGAAAGACAAATAAATAAATAAATAATAAATGTGAATTTGATTTTTTTTCCAGTAATCATGCTTGCTTTTAGTAATTGAAAGGCAAATGCCTGTTTTTGTTTGTTTGTCTTGAGATGGAGTCTCGCTCTCTCACCCAGGCTGGAGTGCGGTGGTGCAATCTCGGCTCAATGCAACCTCTGCCTCCTGGGTTCAAGTGATTCTCGTGCCTCAGCCTCCCGAGTAGCTGGGATTACAGGCATGTGCCACCGTGCCTAGCTAATTTTTTTACTTTTAATAGAGATGGGGTTTCGCCATGTTGATCAGGCTGGTCTCGAACTCCTGGCCTCAAGTGATCGCCCACCTCGGCCTCCCAAAGTGCTGGGATTATAGGTGTGGGTCACCGCACCCAGCCGAAAGACAAATACCTTTAAATCTCCACCAGTATAAACCATTTCATTGAAGGGCTCTCTCCGGGTTGAAGCCATTCCTATTTGGGGGTTAGTTTGGGTTGTCACTGTTGGAGACCATGGCATGCGGGAAGCGGACTGTGCTCCTCTCCCTACAGAAAACCTGGGAGACCAGGCTAGAGTGGCGCCAGGACAAGGAGGTACTGGAGCGGGTCAGAGGTCCTCTGAACCTTCCCTGTGATGGTTCTAGGGGCTGGGCAAGGAACGCGGCTCAACAAAGCAGGCTTGTTCCCTCCAGGAATTGACCTCTCTCCTCTGGCGTTGGTGGCCTTATCTGTTTAGTAAGAGCTCTCCAGGGTCCTAGCAGCTTTTATGACCCAATAGCTAGTCCTAGTTCAATGCAGAGCTCTCCTCTGACAAGGAGGGCTGGGGGCGGAGGAGTCGTTGATGTCAGATCCACTGAAACGGGGAGTGTGGATACACTCTGAAAGGGTGTGTGTTCGTGTGTGTGTGTGTTTTGGGGTGGGGGCAAGTGGGGAAGGGCTGGCTGCATCTGAGATGAGGAGGAAAAAGCCATGCCATAAAGCAGAGGCTATCTATACAGAAAAGAGATGTGAAGTAAACAAGATGGGAAAGAAATAATCTTTAGCACTAGCCAGGGACATAAAAAACAAAGCAATCAACAAGAAATATCTCAACAGCAAGCCCCCGGGCAACCAAGGGAGAAGAAGGAAAGTGCCTGAGGTTTGAGTTTTTAATTTTCCCCACAGGTAACACACAATATAAATTGAGAATCAGGTGAGCATGTTTTGTATAGGGCCTTCCCCTAAAGACCTGCTGCTCTGAATAATCAAAGACCTTTTCATCCTAGAAGATTTTAATGAGCCTCAGATATAGCTGTCCTCCAGGGTCTCTTGGAGTGATAAACCGAGCAACCCAGCAGAGGATTGGGAGAGGGTGGGGAGGCGCCCTGCTCCAAGATGGTGTCAGATTCACATCTACAGGAAGCACCAAGGCTCAAACCCTCCCCTGCTTGTGCGTTTGTCCATAGCTTTGTTAGAGAGGAAGTAAAATACGTGAAATTAGCCACTGCAGAATTTATACATCAGGGCTCTGTGTTGAAATGTGCTAAAACCTCATTGATTTAGGCCCTGGAGATTTAGAGCTGGTGAATATTGTCAAACAGGATGAGCTAAATTTACCTCTAGCTATTCTTTTCTTAAAAAGGTTTGCCGAAACACATCAATCATATAGAAACAGTGGAAAGGCCAAATTATTAAGAAAACAAAATGTCCTTCAGCATTTTGGATGAGCCATTTCAGGAGGGTATGTACAAACAGTGGCTGGCAGTATTCAAGTGGTTCTGTTCTGTTCACTGGAGCATAGCTAGGGGACCTCCATCATCTGTTCCAAGGGATCAGGGGAATGACTAACTCCATCTCTTGTTTCAAGTTCATTTCCACTTAACATCTACTCCGTTCAACGTCAGTCTTTTTGACATTCCAGCTTCATTTTAAATGGCTTTCAGACAAAACCATTAAAAATCCCAATATCCAATCACCTTTCTTGCCACAGAGAAGATGGAGAATAAAGCTTGAAAGAAAATAGCCTCTTCCTTACATGGAAAGGCTGTTGTGGATCGAGTGAGAAGGAGGTTAGATGGGGAAAATAGGACAGCATCCTCCTTCCTTCTGAGGCAGCTGCTTCTGGGATAGCTGAGCTGTTTGGTTTGAAATAAACTCCTCCCTGAGTCAATAGATGGAGTATGAATAGCAGAGTCTGTGCTCAAAGTGTAACAAGCACCATGGTATCAGATATACCCATTTCTCCATTCACCACTTAAAAATATCCACACGGCAGCTCTTCTCCTAAATGGAGACGAGCTCAGTGCTTGTTTCAGAAGCAGGATGGCATGCTGGCCTTTCATGGGAAGTGATTTAAGGGGACAAAATGTTCCATCTGCACAAAATAGCTCCCTCTTCCAGACAGCTTACCCTGCTAGGGCCACGCCTCTGAGAAAAGGCAGATGTGCAGGGACATGGCTGTCAGCCCATGTGTGTTCATTCATTTCCACAGGCAACCAGGGCTTTCTTGCTCCTGGCTTGTGTGCCATTTGGCCTTCACAGAGGGGAGTTGTACAAAGACCATTCGAATCTAAACGATGCCTTTAAGAGCATATTACAATCCAGAGGGAGCTATGTCAGACATGGAAAATTCTGCTGATGATATAAGGCAGAATTTTGTCATTGGCATGCAAAAAGTGTAAATAAAGTGAAAACCCAGAAAAAGGAGCAATGACTCTCCATGTAATGGATTAAGGAGGCATTGCAGAGGCATAGGCATTGACACTGGAAGACCAGAAGAAATCTGGATATTCAGACAGACTGGGGAGCAAGGAGAAGGAGGGAAATCCAGGCACAGAGAACAGTGTAAGGAAATGTTTGAAAGCATGGAGCAGAGAATGGAGCCCCCAAGGAGCTGGACACAAGACAGGGGAGTCCCAATGGCAAAGGGAAAAGCAAAAATGGTCTGCCCTCAGGGAGCAGCCTGTGGAAGCAAGACTGGAGAGGGGCTGGGGTCCCAAAAGGGCAGAGGGTGAGGTGGTGGGCCATCTGAAGGGGAAGGAGAAGGTCCTGAGACTGTTTTCAAGGACATCATGATTTTGCCAGGGCCCAGCCCACTGGCCTGTCTCCCAGCAGTGCCTGCCATTGCTGTTATCCCTGTGTGAACTGAGAAACAGAGTAAAACTCTGCTGGTGACTCAAACGTGGCGCTGCTATTTCCTTGCGTTATTTAAAATAATCAAAGCCTTGTTGTATGCACTGCCTGGGCTGGGCTGTACAGAGCTCAGCAAACAGTCCCATTCCCTCCCGCGATGCTCCCATGTCCTGGCATCTCCTCTCCCGCTCTTCCTCTACAGCGGCTCTCTGAGTGGTGGTCCTGCTGTATTTTTTCTCTCCCCACTTCAGATCAATCTGTTTCTTTTGAAGGCCAGATACTCCCATGGAGCACCAGGAAGCAGGGCCCAGGCACCCCTGTGTGCAGGAAAAAGAGCCAGGCCCACTCAGGTGTGCAGCCTGGCACAACGGCCCATGGGCTGGGGGCCTGGTAGCTGGCCTTCCAACCCCTGGGGGTCTCAGAGTCACAAGTTGTAAGCTGGAGGTCATTATCCCGGACCAGCCTATGTCTTGGGACCATCGCAAGGATGACAAGAAACTGTTGTGGGAAAGTCTAAGTAAAGCATCAAGTCCCTTACAAGCACGAGGGAGCATAGGATAGAGGTTAAGGCTCTTGGACCAGAGTCCCTGAGTTCAAATCCCAGCTACCTCTTCCTAGTTAGCGTACCCTGGATGAAGCTAATTAACTTCTCTTTGCTCTGGTTTCCTCACCCCTAAAATGAAGGAAATAATAATGCTTACAATAGCATCTGGTGCAGTTTGTTCCTCAATAAGAAATAGCTATTCTCAGTCTATTAAATAGTCTTGTTTCTCCATTTATTTATTTATTTATTTATTTATTTATTTATTTATTTATTATTTATTTATTTATTTATTTATTTATTGAGATGGAGACTTGATCTGTCACCCAGGCTGGAGTGCAATGTCATGATCTCCGCTCACTGCAACCTCCACCTTCTCGGTTCAAGCCATTCTCCTGCCTCAGCCTCCCAAGTAGCTGGAATTACATGAGTGCGCCACCATGCCTGGCTAACTTTTTTTGTATTTTTAGTAGAGACAGGGTTTCACCCTGTGGCCATGTGGGTCTTGAATTCCTGACTTTAAGTGATCCTCCTGCCTTGGCCTCCCAAAGTGCTGGGATTATAGGCTTGGGCCTCTGTGCCCAGCTCGCTTCTCCTTTAGACCTTTAAGTTATGTGCTAAATATAAAAATGACTTCTTCTATTACGAATCACATTTGTAGCTTATTTTTAGTAGCATATAATCAGAAATAACTTTTTTTCTCATCTTATATAATATTTTTCAAGTTTTAGGTATTTTAGGTGTGATTATCTCTTCTGTTTTTAAAACTAGGTGAAACTTACATTCATAGATCTTTTTTTAATTTAATTTTATTTTTTTATTATACTTTAAGTTCTAGGGTACATGTGCATAACGTGCAGGTTTGTTACATATGTATACTTGTGCCATGTTGGTGTGCTGCACCCATCAACTCGTCAGCACCCATCAATTCATCATTTATATCAGGTATAACTCCCCAATGCAATCCCTCCCCCTCCCCCCTCCCCATGATAGGCCCCAGTGTGTGATGTTCCCCTTTCCGAGTCCAAGTGAACTCATTGTTCAGTTCCCACCTATGAGTGAGAACATGCGGTGTTTGGTTTTCTCTTCTTGTGATAGTTTGCTAAGAATGATGGTTTCCAGCTGCATCCATGTCCCTACAAAGGACGCAAACTCATCCTTTTTTATGGCTGCATAGTATTCCATGGTGTATATGTGCCACATTTTCTTAATCCAGTCTGTCACTGATGGACATTTGGGTTGATTCCAAGTCTTTGCTATTGTGAATAGTGCCACAATAAACATACGTGTGCGTGTGTCTTTGTAGTAGAATAATTTATAATCCTTTGGGTATATACCCAGTAGTGGGATGGCTGGGTCATATGGTACATCTAGTTCTAGATCCTTGAGGAATTGCCATACTGTTTTCCATAATGGTTGAACTAGTTTACAATCCCACCAACAGTGTAAAAGTGTTCCTATTTCTCCACATCCTCTCCAACACCTGTTGTTTCCTGATTTTTTAATGATTGCCATTCTAACTGGTGTGAGATGGTATCTCATTGTGGTTTTGATTTGCATTTCTCTGATGGCAGTGATGAGGAGCATTTTTTCATGTGTCCGTTGGCTGTATGAATGTCTTCTTTTGAGAAATGTCTGTTCACATTCATGGATCTTAAGTGTAAAATTCAGTGAGTTTCAATAAATGCATTTAAACATTCATGTGAGTCCTTTTGTGGAAATATGATTTTATTTCTCTTGAGGAAATCCCTAAGAACAGAATGGTTATGTCACAGGATAGGTACCCTTAGCTTTATAAGAAATCGCCGGCCGGGCGCGGTGGCTCACGCCTGTAATCCCAGCACTTTGTGGGGCGGAGGCGGGCGGATCACGAGGTCAGGAGATGGAGACCCTCATGGCTAACACGGTGAAACCTCGTCTCTACTAAAAATACAAAAAATTTTTAGCCAGCCACGGTGGCGCGCGCCTGTAGTCATAGCTACTCGGGAGGCTGAAGCAGGAGAATGGCTCGAATGTGGGAGGCGGAGGTTGCAGTGAGCCGAGATGGCGCCACTGCACTCCAGCCTGGGTGACAGAGCGAGAAACCGTCTAAAAAAAAAAAAAAAAGAAAGAAAGAAAGAAAAGAAAAGAAATTGCCAAATAGTTTTCCAAAGGGACTGCTGTATCATTTCATACTCTTATCAGCAATGTAAAAAAGTTCCAGTTGTTCCACATCCTCATCAACATTTGAATACTGTCAGACTTTTACATTTTAGTTATTTTAGAGCATGTGAAATAGTATCTCTTCGTAATTTTAATCTTCATTTCTCTAATGACTTAGGATGTTGATCACATTTTTACATATTTATTGACCATATGGTTATCTTATTCTATGAAGTGTCTGTTCAAGTCTTTTTTTTTTTTTTTTTTTCATCATTTGTCTCATTATTATTGACTTATAGGGGTTCTTTATATGTTCTGGCTACAAGTCCTTTGTCAGATAAATGTGAGTATTTTCTTCCTGTGTGTGACTTGCCTTCTCATGCCTTCTTAAATGTGATTTTTTAATGAATAGGAGTTTTCAATTTTTTTTTACTCTGTGACTAGCCAAAGAGTTTCCAATTTTTAAGAAATGCAAGTTTTTAGTGAAATTTATTTCTTATGTTTAGTGTTTTTTAATTTTTCTTTAAGAAACCTTTGTCTAACCCAAAAATATAACAAAGATGTTCTATATTTTCTTCTAGAAGCTTATAGTTTTTAAATGTTTAATTCTATAATCCATCTTAAATTAATTTTTGTGGGTGGTATGAGATAGGAGTTTGAAGTTCATTTTTTCTCCATATAGATATCTAGTTCTAGATATCCAACACTTTGATTGAAAATCAGTTGATTTTATATGTATAGGGTTTATTTCTGGACACTGTGTTCTGCTCCATTGGTCTATATGTCTATTCTTAGACCAATGTCACACTTTCTTCATTCCTATAACTTTATAGTTAGGTTTATAATTAAATATAGTTGACCCATGAACAACATAGGGATTAGAGGTACCAGCCCCTCATATAGTTGAAAAGCTGTGTATAACTTTTGACTCCCCCAAACTTAGCTACTAACAGCCTACTGTTAACCAGAAGCCTTACTAATAACATAAACAGCCAATTAACACATATTTTTATGTGTATTATGTACCGTATTTTTACAATAAAGTAAGATAGAGAAAAGAAAATGTTATAAAAAAGATAATGTTATTAAAAAAAGGAAGAGAAAATATGGCTGGGCGCAGTGGCTCATGCCTGTAATCCCAGCACTTTAGGAGGCTGAGGTGGGTGGATCACTTGAAGTCAGGAGTTCGAGACCAGCCTGACCAACATGGTAAAACCTTGTCTCTACTAAGAATACAAAAATTAGCTGGGTGTGGTGGTGCTTGCTTGTAATCCCAGCTACTTGGGAGGTGGAGGAAGGAGAATCGCTTGAACATAGGAGGCAGAGGTTGCAGTGAGCTGAGATCAAGCCATTGTACTCCAGCCTGGGCAACCAGAATAAAACCCTATCTCAAAAACAAAAAAACAAACAACAAAAGAAAAAAAAATGAGAGAGAGAAAATATATTTACTATTCTTTAGGTGGAAATGGATCATCATAAAGGTTTTCATCCTCATGATCTTCATGTTGTGTAGGGTGAGGAAGAGGAGGGGTTGGTCTTGCTGTCTCATGGGTGGTGGAAGCAAAAAGAATATCCATATATAAGTGGACCCTCGCAGTTCAAATCCATGTTGTTCAGGGGTCAGCTGTGGTGTGAACACTGCAATTCTCTTCTCCATTTTCAAGGTTACTTTAGCTATTCTGTATCATTTGTATGTCCATATAAATTTTAAAATGTTTTCAATTTCTACAAAAGAGTCTGTTGTGATTTTTATCAGGATTGTGTTCAGCTTATAGGTCATTTTGTGGAGAATTGTCGTCTTAACAATTCTGAATCTTCAGTCCATAAACATAATCTATTTTCTACACATTTGTTTTTTTTTTTTTTTTTTTTAATTTCTCTCAGCATTTTGTTCTGTTTTGTTTTTAGGGTGCAAGTCTTTCCCATCTTTGGTAAAATTTATTTTCTTGTGTATTAATCATATATCCAAAAACTTGCTAAATTCACTCATTAATTATAGTAGCTTTTTAATAGATTCCTTAGGATTTTCTACATAACCAATTAGGTTTTCTGTGAATAAAGAAAGTTTTACTTCTTCCTTTCCAATCTGTAGGAGTTATTTTTTCCTTGCCGCCTTGTGCTGGCTAGAATTCTAGTACAGTGTTGAATAGAAGTGGTGAGAGTAGAACACTTTGCCTGACTCATGATCTTAATGTTCAATATTTCTGAATTAAGTATAATGTTAGCTGGATGCTTTTTATCAGATTGAGGAAGCTCTTTTTATTGGTAGTTTGCCGATAGTTATTATCATTAATGGGTGTTTAATTTTCTCAAATGCATTTTCTGCATCTATTGATATAATCATGACTTTTTTCCTTTACTGTGTTAATATGGTAAAATATTTTGATTTTCCAATTTTAAATTAACCTTGCATTCCTGGGATAATACTCACTTGTCATGATGTTTTATCCTTTTCATATATTGCTATTCAGTTGGCTAATATTTTGTTAAGGATTTTTACATCTGTATTCATGAGAGATATTGGGCTGTAATTTTCTTTTTGTGTAAGGTCTTTGTCAGGTGTTGATAATATAAAATGAATTGAGATGTGCTCTTCTTTCTCTATTTTCTGAAAGAGTTTGTGTAAGATTGTTATTACGTTTCCCCTTAAATGTTTTCTACAGGCCAGGTGTGGTGGATCACGCCTGTAATCCCAGCACTTTGGGAGGCTGAGGTGGGCAGATCACTTGAGGTCAGGAGTTCGAGATTAGCCTGGCCAACATGGTGAAACTCTGCCTCTACTAAAAATACAAAAATAAGCCGGGCATGGTGGCACGTGCCTGTAGTCCCAGCGACTCTACTCGGGAGGATGAGGCAGGAGAATCGCTTGAACTGGGAAGACAGAGGTTGCAGTGAGCTGAGGTTGCGCCACTGTGCTCCAGCCTGGGCGACAGTGTGAGAATCAGTCTTAAAAAAAGAAAAAAAAATGTTTTCTACAATACAACAGTGAAATCATCTAGATCTGAAGTTTTCTTTGTGGCAGGAAGGTTGTTGTCATCATCATCATTGTTATTAGAAATTCGATTTCTTTACTAGGTATGGAGGCTCTTCAGATTTTCCATTTCTTTTTATGTCAGTTTTGGTAAGTTGTTTTTCAAAGAATTTATTCATTTCATCTGAGTTGTAGAATTTATGGAGATAAGTTATTTGTAATATTCCCTTATTTTCCTTTTAATGTGATGATACTCCCTCTTTCATTCCTGAAATCGGTACTTTGTGTTTTCTTGCTCTTTTACTTTTGATAAGCCTTCCTAGGGTTTATCTATTTTATTAATTTTTTTCAAAGAACCAACTTTTGGCTTTGTTAAATTTCTCTGTTGTCTATTTCCTATTTTCTTCCTTTTATACTCCCCTTGGGTTTAATTTGGCGGGGGGGTGTTTGATTTTTATTTATTGAAATATAATTCACATTCCATAACATTCATCCTTCTAAAGGGTACAGTTCAGTAGTTTTTAGTATATTCCCAAGGTTATGCACCCGTTCCCACTACCTAATTCCAGAATATTTTCATCACCCTGGAAGGAGACTCCACACCTGTGAGCAGTCACTCCCCATTCTCCCTCCCCGCAGCCTTTGACAACCACGAATTTCCTCTCTGTCTGTATGGATTTGCCTGTTCTGAGCATTTCATATACATTCTTGCACCACATAACACCGTTTTGGTCAAACGACCACTTGCATATACAACAGTGGTCCCATAAGATTATAATATTGTATTTACTGTACCTTTTCTATGTTTAGATACACAAATACCATTGTACTATAATTGCCTACAGCATTGAATACAGTTACATTCTGTACACACTTGTGGCCTGGGAGCAGTAGGTCATACCGTATAGCCTAGGTGAGTAGTTGGCTAGACCGTCTAGGTTTGTGTAAATACACTCTATGACGTTCACACAAGGACAGAATCACTTAATGATGCATTTCGCAGAACGTACTCTTATCATTAAGCGATGCCTGACTGTAAATGAGATTATACAATGTGATCTTTTGTGTCTGGCTTCTTTCATTTAACATAATGTTTTCAAGGTTTGGGTTTAAATTGCTTTTCTTTTGGTACCTTTTTTTTTTTTTTTTTTTTTTTTTTGAGGCAGAGTCTCACTCTGTCGACCGGGATGGAGTACTGTGGCCGGATCTCAGCTCACTGCAAGCTCCGCCTCCCGGGTTCACGCCATTCTCCTGCCTCAGCCTCCCTGAGTAGCTGGGACTACAGGCGCCCGCCTCCTCGCCCGGCTAGTTTTTGTATTTTTTTAGTAGAGACGGGGTTTCACCGTGTTAGCCAGGATGGTCTCGATCTCCTGACCTCGTGATCCGCCCGTCTCCGCCTCCCAAAGTGCTGGGATTACAGGCTTGAGCCACCGCGCCCGGCCCTTTTGGTACCTTTTTAAAGCAGAAACCTAGATTACAATTTCACACTTTTCTTCTTTTCTCCTATAAGTACTTAAAATGATAAATGTTAATATGTTGTATTTTCATTATAATTCAGTTTAAAATGTTTGATAATTTCTCTTTTCTTTCCTTCTTTGACCATAGGTTAAGAAGGGTATTAATTTCCAAATATTTGGAACTTTCAAAGATATCTTCCTATTATTGATTTTTAGTTGAATTTCACTATGGTCAGAGAACACACTCTGTAAGATTTCAGTCTTTTGAAATATATTGAGACTTGTCTAATTGCCCAGCATATGGTCTGTCTTGGTGAGTGTTCTAGGTGCGTTTAAGAAGAACGTATATTTTTCAGTTTTGGGTGTGCAATGTTCTAGAAATGCCAGTTACATCAAGGTGGTTGACGGTGGTGTGATTTTCCTGTCTAGTTGTTTGTGATTATCTCTTGTAATAACACTTTTTTCCCCATGAGAAACACATCTTCAATTTTATAATGACAGTTGATGGCAGGGTAACAGAAAGAAATTCAATTCAAAGAGTTGTCCAAGAAAGCAGCTATTCCTCATGTTTCTTACATAGTGTACTCTCTGAAAATCACCAGTGACTCACAGAGCCAGACTTGGGTACTGCAGAGTCCCTGGGCCTCACACTGGAGGTTACCCCTTCCATTTTCCCCATTTCCCTGCTAAATGGAGGCCCCATGGAACTCTAACCTTTCATTTTACACAATTGTACTCAAATATCATTTCTACCTCCACTCATGTATTTCCCCTCAACCCACCCTGCTAGCATCCAGGTTTACACTATGGAAACTTAGGCTTGGGTCAGGGATTCATCTGAGAGGCAGGGGGCGAGCAGGGATGATAAATCCCATCTCTCTGGCTCAGCTCAAACCCTTCTTCCAGGTCCTCACTCAGATTCTGACTTTGCTCTGCAACTGACTGAGAGCACTGGTTCCCATTTTTCAGACCCTGGCACTGAGGCAGGAAGGGCCTGTGGTATTTGTCTTTGAGCCTTGGACAGTGCCACCCACACAGTCAGCAACTGCTGGGTCTGAGATTCCCCTGTTACTGTGACAGAGGAGCTTGTGGTCCCAGTGATCCACAAGTGTGTAGAGTACCCTTTCTGCATCAGGCACTGGGAATACAATGAGTTATAATGGGAGGGTGACGCTTTTACTCCGATAGGGTAAAAATATTGTTGAAACTGCAGTCCTTCCTGACTTTTTCTTAAACTTTGGCTGAAAAAAAAAAAACAAACCAGTGGGTGAAAACTGATCTCCACCTCAGCAGATTAGCCCTTCTGCTTTGAAATAAAAGAAAATAAAATAGAAACGAGGACTGTTGAGGCAGCATCTAGCAGGTGGATGAGTTCAGACAGAAAGCGGTCAAATGGTCTAGGGTAAAAATGATCACGTGATGGTCCATGTCTCAGGAGCCTTTTCTAGGGCTGTCACCAAGAGAAATGGATCACTGCCTAGTGCTGCCTGGATGGCAGGCTGCATGGGGGCCCCTGTTGCTAACTGATCACTGCTCCTGCACCCACAGGCGGTGCTCCTTGCTCCCACTTCTATGCCAGGTCTGTTCTGTGCCAGGCCCCATGCTGCCACTGGGAAAGCAGCCAAGGGGCCTGCCCTCGAGGCACCCACCTGGATGGCAATGGCCCCAGGTGTTTTCACTCTGATGTCTCCATGTTTGCCAGAATTCAGGGTGTCAGCAACTGGCAGGAGTCTAGAGGAGAATCAGCTAAGGCCCTGTACCCCAAATCCCTGGGTCCACGGTGGTCCCCAGGGCCACAGTTTACTCCTGTCCTGAGGTACCCTTGTCCTACCCTCTCACTCACTCCCCTGATCCCAGCGCTGCTCCTTCCTCTCTCATGCCCACATGCTGAGGCTCTCCGCCCTCCGCCTGCCCTGGGCTTCCTCCCAAGCATCCCTGCCCACAGTCCTCACATCTAGAGTCTTCTCTCCAAAACAATATCTTAGCATCCCATTCTCCTGCTAAGAGTGTCTCTAGTGTGACACCAAAGACCCTCTGTGTTTGACTGAGTCCCCCACGACCTGCCTTCCAGCCTCCTCTCCACACTCCCCTGATGCATCTCTACACCACCAAGTCTGCACTAGTGTTAACTAGTGTTAGCCCCTCTGCCTGGAATGGAGCCTTTCATGACTTTTTTTTTTTTTTTTTTTTTTTGAGACGGAGTCTTGCTCTGTCGCCCAGGCTGGAGTACAGTGGCGTGATCTCGGCTCACTGCAACCCCCGCCTCCTGGGTTCAACCAATTCTCCTGCCTCAGCCTCCCGAGTAGCTGGGATTACAGGCGTGCACCCACCATGCTCGGATAACTTTTGTATTTTTAGTAGAGATGGGTTTTCACCATGTTGGCCAGGCTGGTCTTGAACTCCTGGTCTCAAGTAATCCCCTAGCCTTGGCCTCCCAAAGTGCTAGGATTACACACGTGGGCCACCGCATCCAGCCCTTTCATGGACTTTGTTCCTGCCAACGAGCTGCGATCCTTCTACTGCCCATTCCCACTGTTCAATAAAAACTCCTGACTCACTTCTGGTCATTAAGGGCCACCTGGGAGCCTGCTCCTATTTCCCTTCCCATCCGCCCTTCCTCCTTCCTCGGTCTTCCCCTAACTGACTCTGGCTCACCCACTGGGGTGGCTTCCTAGCTTCCTGGGCTAAGTGGATTTCCTCGCCACGAGCTGCCTGGGAACCTGTGCCTCCCTTCCCATAATGCTCCTCATGATGGGTGCAGCGGTCATCTTCCCCCTTTGAGGACAGGAGCCACGTCTGTCTCATTCCCCACTGTCCCCAGTGCCTGGCACATGGCTGCCCTTCAACAGAACAAGTGAATAAATGATTAAATACCTGATTTACAAAACACATTAAAATGAAGATTTTAATAAATTGGAAAAAATTATGACATTGATGAGACAATTAGGAATTTGATCACTGCCTGATCAGTTGATAGTACTAAGGAATTGTTAATTTCTTTAAAATGACAAAGTATGTGGTATTTGAGTTCTTATCTTTTATAGCTATGTACTGAATATTTAAAGATGGATTTGAGTTCTCATTTTTTATAGCTATGTACTGAATATTTACAGATGGAATGGTATGGGGTTTGGGATTTTCTTCAAAATAATTTGGGGTGGGGAAGTAGGATCATGGGATGCAAATGAAGCAAGATTGGCCTTGAATTGATGGTAGCTGAAATTGGATGGGACAACATAGGGCCATGATACTATTCTTCCCACTCTTGTATATATTTGAGGTTTTTAAATATATATATATAAAAGTTAAAAAAAAAAAAAAAAAGAAGAAGATAAGGCCAGGTGCAGCGACTTACACCTATAATCCCAGCACTTTGGGAGGGCTGAGGCAGGCAGATCACTTGAGCCCAGGAGTTCAAGACCAGCCTGGGCAACATGGTGAAACCCCATCCCTACTAAAAATACAAAAATTAGCTGAGCGTGGTGGTGCGTGCCTGTAGTCCCAGCTACTCAGGAGGCTGAGGTGGGAGCATTGCCTGAACCCAGAAGGTTGAGGTTACAGTGAACTATGATTGTGTCACTAGACTCCAGCCTGGGTGACAGAAAAAAATAAAAAATAAAATGAGACCCAGGGATGGGAGTGGGTGGGAGAGATGTGGCTTTCACATGGTCGGTAAAGGTGGCTAAGATAACCAAGACTTCCCAATTCAGAGAAATGATTTGTAAGTCTGTTCTCAGCACATTCCCAGCAGCATTTTCCTGAGGGCTTTTGCAGCAGAAGACAGTTTTACAATCATTTTCATTACATGAAAGCACACTCTTCCTATCAAAGCAGGAGAAGCCTGGGGAATTTTCTGTGTGCTCTGTCTGCTGTTCGCTGGTGTGCAATGGCTTGCTCTGGGGGAGGGAGGAGGGGTAAACATTCACTACCTGGGGCATTAGGCAGAAGATTTCCCCCAGGTGTGGTGAGGGGGTCTGAGTGTGCTGTGAAGAATGGAGGATGCAGGGGGCATATTGGTTGGGACTACAGCAAAAGCGCAGGGCTATGTCCACAGCCAGCCACTGGCTGCCAAAATCGTTGTAAGAGTCCCCTCTATTGCTGCCTTCAGCAGGGACAATGCCTACCCCACATTCTCCAAGAGAGGGGGTGCTAGGCTGGACTACAGCCCACAGACAGGCCTAAGCATTGCAGGAGCATCTCAGGGGTGGGTGCACTGGGTATTCTGCCTCCTTCATCAGGGGCGGCAGATAAATTTCCAAATAGTAGCTGTATTTTTCAGCAAGAGGGAGCGCTCCCTCATTTTACTGGGGAAAATAAATCTAACGTGGAGTCGGAGGTGGCGCCTGCAGCCAACAGTAGGGGGAAATCTCATCCCCAGTGCCTCAGTTGCAACCCTTCCCTGTACAATCACTCAGCAGGCCCACTGCTCCTTTCCTAGCTGGTCTCCCTCTACCACTTCCTATAGCCTCTGCTCCAGCTACATGGTGTGATTTCCCCGACATGGAACTTGGCTGCAATTCTCCTCCTCTAGTTTCTGGTCTGGTCAGTCCCTCACCCAGAATGACTTCACCTTCCTCCATCACCAATTCCTCACTTCCTGCATCTCCATGGGTGCAAACAGGGGCAGTTTTTCAAGACCCAGCTTAGGCACTTCCTCCTGCTCCTCTTCCTGCTCCTATTTCCTGGTCTCTGTAGCTCTGAGTAAGCTGTCATCCTCTAAACATTGTTGTGATTTACCCCCACCCCGGCCCTCCTGTATGCTGCACTCATTTCACCTCTGTGTGTGTTTCTTCTCCTCTGTCAGACGGTGAGATCCTGCCCCACGTGTGGTCACAGTAAGGTTCGGAAAGAGGCATGAGCCACCATGCCTGGCCCTTTCATGGCCTTTGATCCTGCCAATGAGTTACCATCCTTCAATGGCTTCTTAAATACTGCCCATTTCCCCTGCTCAATAAAAACTCCTGCCTCCCTTCTGGGCTCCAGGGGCCAACTCAGAGTCTGCTCCCACCTCCCTTCCCATCTGCCTTTTCTCCTTTGTCTTCCCCTAACTGACTCTGGCTTACACGTGCAATCCCTCTCGCTTCCCACCTATGGGCTGGAGCTGAACTTGCCAATATTTGTGAGGCCTGACCAGGCGCAGTGGCTCACGCCTGTAATCCCAGCACTTTGGGAGGCCGAGGCACGTGGATCATGAGGTCAGGAGTTACAGACCACGCTGGGAAATATGGTGAAACAACGTCTCTACTAAAAATACAAAAATTAGTCCGGCGTGGTGGCGGGCACCTGTAGTCCCGGCTACTCCAGAGGCTGAGGCAGAAGAATCGCTTGAACCCAGGAGGCAGAGGTTGCAGTGAGCCGAGACCACATCACTGCACTCCAGCCTGGTGACAGAGCGAGACTCCATCTAAAAAAAAAAAAATTTTGTTAGGCCCCTTTGGAGCCCTGGAAGATTCTCTGGGCTAGGGAAGTTGACAGAAGGAGTAAGAGCCAGGGTTCTTGGTTCTTGGCCCTTGAAGCCTCTTCAAGTCCCTTGATCCTCCTTGGATAGAAAGTTCTGGGGTGGGAGCTCAGAGTTGGGGAAATGGAGCCAAAGAGTGGCAGTGCCACAGTGGAAGAACTCAAACCCATGACACAGTGAATTCCGCAAAGACGGAAACCGTGTCTGATGTCTGTCCTGAAGATGCTCAAAAGTTAGGGCAGCATGCAGAGGTGTGGCCAGTCTGAAATGCAATGTACCATGGCAGAGCAGTCGGAAGAATGCGTGCAGAGTACTGCTAGAGGAGGAGAAGGCTTCATGGAGGAGGTGGCATATGAGCTGGGCCTTGAAGGATGAGCAGAATTAATGGGCTTTCTCAAGGTGGAGGGTGGTCATTCCAGGCAGAAGAAACATGATCGATGTCTCAAGGCTTGGAGGTGTAAAAGGGTGTGGTATCTTTTGGGAATGACTGGAAGTTGAATGTAGTGGGAACGTAGCAGGGTGGGAATCGGGTAGGGTGGGAAGAGAAGCAGGAATGAAAAGGCGGAGGGGGATGCCCTGCAAACCTTTGTGCCAATTCCCAGCCACGGTGGATTATGTGGAAGCCAGGTCCAGCCTTCAGACATTCTTGTCTCACACAGAAAATCCCCAAACCTCATGTCTTGGTGAGAAGGCTCAGGGAATGGAAAGAGAAGGGAGACATCAGGGCTGGCCCTGGACAGTCTGTCACTTGGTTCCCTGATAGTCCAGGTCCCCCAGCCTTGGGGCTCAGCACTGGACAGAAGGTTAGGCTAGAAGAACTTCAGGACCCCTCACACCCTGCGTTCTGTGGCTCTGTCATTGACGTAGGGAACCATCTCAGGAGCTGATAAAGGAAATACCTGAAGCTAATACTTCCTCTCTTTGAGTAGCAACCTGTGGTCAAGATGGCTCCTTCTCACACAGCCCACTCCTGATTACTCCTGGGGACTGTAGGCCTCTGAGCTAAATGAGAATCACTGTCTCCATTTTGTTAATGGAAACCCAGCTGAACCCCGTGGCCTGCAGGCACAACGGAGATTCGCTCAGGACTCCCTGTCTCCTGTCTGACCCAATGGGATTGTAACTCCTGGAAGGCCAGCCTGGCCCCTTCACCTCAGGGTCCCAGGCCTGTGCACAAATATCAGCACGTTCAGGAAATGCATCAACAGGGCAGGACCAGCGTAGGAGCAGCCAGGGGCAGTAAGAGCTAAGTGCTAGATACAGAACTGGCTGGGAGCACTGAGGAGCCTGAGCGTGGGGCCGACTGACCTGAGGGCAGTGGGAAAAGAGGTGGCCACAGGCAAAGCTGGTGCACGCCCAGCCAGGTGAGAACAGGAGTCTCTGGGGTCTGCCTGCCTGGGTTCCTGCGGAACATCTCAGCAGAGGCTCCTACAGAGCAGAGGCCAGGCCCAGTCTGCCTGCTCCTGGCACAGACTGGAACCCATCAGATGTGTTCTCCTCTTCCCTTTATATCTCACGTGGGGCCCTCTGCTCACTCCTGGCCGACAGGGGGAGAAGGCTGGACTGGAGAGAAGATACCTCAGGGGCCAACAGCTATTCCCAAGGAGAACGGGAATGGCTGCCTCACAAACACATCGGCTGTTTGAATACTCTTCCCTCCAACTCTTCCATACCTATGGTTTCCCTGAAGCAATCTAGTGAGGTGCGTGTTATTATCATGCCCATTTTACGGATAAGGAAACTGAGGGTCAGAGAGGTGAAGTAAGTGGCAGAACCCAGGTAGGATCTAGGGCTTCTGACTCCATATCCAGAACTTTTTCCATGGTAGCCCAGCAGGGCTCTTTCCTTAGTGTCCTGGATGGTACAGCACAGAAGGTCAAGCTGTATTTCAACCAGCTGCTCTGGCCTACCTGGGGCCTCTGCCAATGGGCACAACTCACCAAGGGCTCCCTTACCCACCCCAGCATTGAGCTTCACTCAAAAGCCTTGGGGAGCCTGGGGCCAGTGTCTCCCTCTGCATGTTTACCAGTTTCTTGTTTCCCCCTGCAGAGGACCTGCTTGGCCCCCAGTGGCTGTGTGTGCCGGGAGATGCTGCGGAACGTCGTAGAGCCGGTCCATTCCCTCTGAATTGTGGTCAGTGTTGGTCTTTGGGGATGCCTACAGCTGTCAACTGCTGGACGCTGCAGGTGAGCGGCTGAGGCATCTCTGGTTGTTTTAAAGGAACTTTCTGGAAACTGCTTGTCATCTGCCTATTCCTGCTGCCCAGCCCCCTTCCCCGGGAGCTCTGCCCATGGCCACCTCCTGCCGATGTGGAGCTTGGAAGCAATTTCTCCACTCAGTCCAGAGAGCAAGGGTTGCAAATAGACTAATTCCTGTTTGGTCAGTGAGGCTAAAGGCCCAGCCCTTCGCCGCTCCAAGGAGAAGATGGGTGTCAGATAGACAAGGTGCTGCCTCCCAGGTGGCCCAGGAGGAGACAAAGAGCTTGCAGGATTGAGTACTCAGGATGGGATCCTGAGAGCTGGGACCACCGTGCCTCAGCCCCTCTGTGAATGCCACGCACAGTGTTCTACCCCTGAGTCTTGGTTTCTCTGCCTGCAAATGGCCTTGTCCGGTGCAGACTGGACTGTCTCAGCATAGCTGCAGCAGGATGGCAACCTGTAGCTTAACTACCCCACACTATGCTGCCCGTGGAGCTCAGGGCTACATTTCACATATGAAAGGACACATTTGCTTTTCCTAAAGCCAGCATGAGCCAGCAGGTGGCACACAGAGGGAGGTCCAGGGTGCTGCAGAGAAAGCAGTCAGTGGGTTGGGGTGGGAGGCAAAAGGCAGCCCAGTCCACACCTCCCTCTCCCTCCTGCCTGACCTCCTCCTGCTGGCAGGGCCACTGCCATCACCTCCACCCCTGCCTGTCCCTATGAACACAAGCTGCAGTGTGGGCATCCCAGGGCCTCTGAGTAGGTGATGTGGGTACCCCAGGGCTCTTGCTGGAATGTTCTGCCAATGGCCTCTCCAGTCCCTTCCAGCAGAGGTGCAGACGCTGTGTCCAGCTTGGGCCCCAAGGTTCACTTTGCTCTTTAGTATGGTGGGGTCCTCTCTGCCTCCTCTTCACCACTCTCAGATCCCTCTCTTGGGAGAAGGAGCCGTGTCTAGTGAGAAGTACCCCTAACCCCCAGGGCTGGGGAATGACCACATGAAGAGGCAGAGGTGGGTGGTGAAGGACACAGTCAGCCTGGCCCTGCCTTTCCCCACTTAAAATGTTCAGGGGCTCCGCTGTCGGCGGGGTCAGGACCAGCCTTGCATCCTTGCCCTGCCTGGCTCTCTGGCCTCCGCTCCTGCACACTCTCTGGGCTGTAGACACATGGAACCTCTTTCGGTTCCAAAGTTTCAGCTCCTCTCAGCTCTGGGCACACTGTTTCCCCTGCCTACTCAGTCCTCACCTCCTCTCCTGGCTACCTCCTGCTGGTCCCTCGGGTATCAGCTGAATGTTGCTTCCTCCGGGAAGCCTTCCCTGACCACCAGTCACCAGCCTGGGTGAGGGTGCTGCTTCTGTAGCATGCATGCTGCGCTCACCCCCACCCTCTGTCTCACATACCTGTGCTGCTTGTCCCATGCCTGCCCAACAGATGCAGGCTCTTTGGAACTGGGGCTGGGTTGTGCTCAGCTCTGTGTTTCTATCCCTATCCTTGGGACACAGTAGATCATGATAAATGGTCACTGAAAACGTGAGTGAAAAGGATGAGAAAAGACCAGACAGAAGAGAGGTGAGGGTTTCCTAGGGTCCCCTCCCATGAACAGATCTAAAAGAAGCCAACAGTGTCCCCCATCACTCTGGGGCCCAGGGAGCTACTGGCTGCCTGGTTTCTCCCAGCCACCCTGGGTGTCCCAGGCTCCAGACCTGGCCCCTACCCTGTGCTCAAGGAAATCAACCTGCAGGAGAGGGAGAGAGAGGAAGAAGGGGTCCTGGGTCTCCCTGAGCTCAGGGATGTTGTCCTCACTTCTGCCTCCCCAGGCAGAGGGCTCTGCACCCTGCCTGGGCACGGGCATGTTGGCAAGCGCAAGGAGACACTGGCATGGAAGCACGGGGAACCCAGATTTTCCAGAAATCACAATGGCCAGTCAGTCCCAGGCAGATGACTACCTGTGAAAAGGCTCATCTCCTCAGGCCCTGCTAGAACTTTTCCCACTCATCCTCCCAGCCCTGTCCTATCCCCGGCCACCTCCAGAGCACGCGCTGGTCCAACTCTCAGAGCTGGCGTCCCTCTAAGACAGGGGCTTCCCTACCTCGGAAAGTCACTTTGGCGATCCGGTCTCCTCTGCCCCGCAGCTCCGAGACCGTCTTGAGGTGGATGAGCAGGGCCATGCTGGTGTGAGCTGCCTGGCACTGCCAGGTAGGAGCAGCAGGAAGGAGCTAGCTGGTGGAGCGCGGCTCACACGCCTCTCTTCTCTGCCGCTGCCTCCTCCTCCTCCTCCCGACCCCCCTCCGATGCTGCCCACAGAGACCAAGGCAACCAAGCCGAGCTAAGCTGCTCCTGCAGCGACTCACAGAGCCTCACAGCTCCCGCCCCTCCAAGTTGTCAGCCCAGCGTGCGTGTTCAGTGTGTGTGTGTGTGTGCACCCAGTGTGCAGCCTGGGAGTGCAGCAGAGTTGGAATTCATTATTCAGCAGCCGCCAGCTCCCAGATAAAGCTCTGTCCAGCCTCAGGTGTCTTCTCCCAGCTCCTGGAAGGGAGGCTCTGCCCGCCCCTCCGCAGGGCTCTGCTGCTTCCCTACTAAGCAAGCCCTGCCACCAGCAGTGGGCACAGAGGAATGGGCATGAGCATGGGTGGGGTGGGTGTGGGGCGGGGGGCACTCCCACCCACAGGAGCACACTATAAGAAGAAGGAAATGTATTTGTCCACCTATGCCCGCCTCTTCCCTGCTGGAGACTATGCCCCCAAGAGGCTGGGCCCTGAGCCCTGCCCTGGGATCACTGTTTCTGAATCTCAGGAAGCAGAGAGGCTGGCGCTGCTGTCTGAGGGGAAGCTCAGGACCAGGCCACGCGTGATGGAGATGCCTGGTTGTGGAGACAGCAGAGGCTTATGTGCTACGAGGGGCCATGTTTAAGGATCCAGGGCACTAACCCTAGCTCCACCCCAAGGCTGGGCGTCAAGCAGGCTAGCGAAGGTAAGCCAGGCTGATGTTTGCTTTCCAGCCAGAGGAGCAGAATTGAATGGCCTTCTGCTCTTATAAGCTGCTAGGGGCAGGAGAAGGGACGTCTACAGTGAAATTTCTAAGGACCAAAGGGGAACTGCCCCCTCCTGTCTTCCAGCAGCATGCACCAAGGAAAGAGACCCTGGGGCCCAGAATCCCCGATGCTGGAGGCTGTGCTGGGTCATCTGCACCCTTGCTCTTGCCATTTGTTCTTGGTGGAATGCCCCCCACCCCACCCTGGACTCAGCTTGAGTGCCTCCTCCTGGAGGTGCCTCTGTACCTGCACCCCAGCTGGGTTGGGGTCCTCCTCTGTGCTGCTCCTGCCTCTTCTCATCTTACTGAGTCCTGGGGCTGCTTCCCTTGCCTCTTCCTCTACTGACCTCAGGAGGACCCTGGAGCACAGCCCTTACCCCAGAGCCCCACATGGTATCCTGTGCACTGTAGAATGCCCAATTACTGTTGAAAGGAGAAAAGAGTGAGCTCAGGGATCTACCTGAAACAGAGTCTAAAGGTTTAAAAGAGAAATACTAATTTTTCACAGCATGGTAACAAGAGGTTACTTCCTTTGAATTCTACATTCCAAATAACCTACGGTATGTCCCAAGAGCCTTCTTTTCTCCTTCTAGATATTTCCTTGCTACTGTGCCCTATTTTTCTTTTTCTACTTTGCCCTTTTTCCTAACCAATTCTTGCTTACCTTTCTCACATTTATCTAATCATATTGAATTTAAAAATGTCTTAGAGTATTATGTTTATTGAATACAAGTGAATGCTAAATTTTCAAAACCTGGATAAGTTTAATGTCTTTAAAAAAACCCACCTTAGGTGGGTTTCACTAGCATTTTCCACCCATGAGGTCATCAGGTGATCTGTGTTTTTAAGGCTTGGTGGCTACAAGGTAAAACAACAACAACAGAAAATATCTCCTTCCTTGGTTCTCTGGAGGTCCTTCCCTGAAGGGAGTGAATTTCATGAGGCCTCTTATAGACCCTGTGCATCTTTAAGCAAAAGCCCATGAACCTGCCCTAGCCAAAGCATTGATCTATGCTGAATCTCACTTTCCACATCCATAAAATGGTACCAATTTCACTCAACAGCTCTCAGTGAAGTCAGCTGACCCTTCTGAACCTAAGACAGATCCCACTTTTTTTTTTTTTTTTTTAGACAGAGTCTCACTCTGTCACTCAGGCTGGAGTGCAGTGGCGTGATCTAGGCTCACTGCAACCTCTGCCTCCTGGGTTCAAGCAATTCTCCTGTCTCAGCCTCCCAAATAGGTGGGACTACAGGCATGTGCTACCACACCCAGCTAATGTTTGTATTTTTAGTAGAGACGGGGTTTCACCATGTTGGCCAGGCTGGTCTCAAACTGCTGACCTGCCTTGGCCTTCCAAAGTGCTGGGATTATGGGTGTGAGTCACCGTGTCCGAATAGATCCCACTTTTTAATGTCTATTCTTCTGTTACTCATTTTGGTAACTGAGTATATAATTTATGTAACGAATGTTTACTGAATTCTTTCCAGAGCCAGGTGCTGAGATTCAGGGATGAATATGATATGGATGGCACAAGATCCCAATCAGACGAGACAGATGGACTAGAACACAGGCAGGTGGAAGGCAGGGTGGTGGATTTACCAGCAGGACTGGCTGGGCAGCCCTGAATGGGGGAGGGAGTAGGTGGTGAACCTCACCCGCTGGGGGTTTGACTCATGTTTTCCTTATTGTAGAACATGTTCCCCAATGAGAATCGAGAAAAATACAGATATGACTACATCCTGAAGGATGGATGGAGTTTCCTTCCACCCAGTTTGTTTGCAGCCGTTCCTTTGCCTACAGCTTTCCCTTTCCCACCAGGCCTCAGTGTTTCTGCTTCTTGAGCCTCTGGGAAGCATGTGGCTCCCCTCCATTTCACTGGCATTTCCCAGGGGAAGTCTTTGGAGAATGCTGGTGGCAGCATCTTGTGAACCCAGTAGCGTCTGTGGTCTTCATCCACTGCCATGTACAGAACCGAAGTGTGAAGGGAGCACTGCTCTCCATCTGGCATCTGAAGGGAAGAAGCAAGATTTGGAGATGAAGGGGGAACTGTCAGCTTCTTCATGACACCAGGACTGCTGCAGAGGGAGCTGGGGTGGCAGGGCCGCCACCCAAGTCACCAAGAGCCTGGCACCATGGAAGCTGTCCCCATACCCTCACCCCTTATGAAAAACCCAAAGGCCCTGGCCCTGCCCTAGGCACCAAGGCTGGTGTGAGGGTCCCTAGAGAAACCCGGGTGAAGCAGTCCCAGGGAGGGAGGGAGGCAGGATTACACAAGGGGGTGGGCCTTCAGCAGGCCTGCTCTCTGGGGCAAGCGCCACCCCTGCAGATGCCATCCCCAAAATGAACGGCAGCATTGGGGACAAATGTAAATCACACACCTAGACGTTCTATGATTTTCTTTTTGCCCTTTACCAACAAAACTCCTCTGATGGAGTAGTTTGAGGGTATGATGAGGTGAGAAGGTAGCCACCAGCTGGAGATGAAGGAGAAACATGAAAAATGCCCCTCTTCACAACCCGCGCGCACACACGCAAGCACGCATGCGTGTACACACACACACACACACACACACACACACACACACACACAATTATGCACAGCGTCCTAGGCAACCACGCCCAGCGCGGCCCACTGCAAAGCCCCTTCCTGGAACCCCCATAGAGCTGGGGTGCAGGGGAAGCTTGAAGAGACATAGCTCCTGGGGACCCTTCCGCTGCTCAGGTTTCTGGGCCTGAGCCACAGTGGGGCGGCTGCTTTGTGCGTGGCCTTCAAAGTCAGGACCTGGCCTGTCCTTTGTGGTAGGGTCGCGTTCCAAGCCAGGTCACCGCAAGACGGATCCTGCGAGGCCTCTACAGCGATTATCTGCCTCTGTCCCGCATCCGAGCCTCTGCACATCCGGCAGGCAGCAAGGCAGAGAGCCCCGATGCGCTGGGGAGAGTGACAGGGGTCACCCAGCAGAATTCGCGGAAATGGGAGGTGCCTTCTGTGCGCGCCCTGTGGGGCTGCTCCGGGAAAGGGCCGCCAGAAGGGCGCAGTGTCTCGGAACGCAAGGACAGCGGGGCCAGCTGGCGTTGCCAGGAGGGCCGCCGTGGCCGTTGCCGGGTGACCCGCCGCTGTTTACCGTGGGGCGGAGCGGAGCGCCAGGCTCGCTGCACTAGCGCACCCACCATGGCCTCCCGCAGCGCGGGCACCCTACTGACCGAGTTCAATGCCGCCTACGTGCCCCCTGGCCTCATGCCCGGGTAAGGCTGCGGGTGCGCCTCCTCCCCTCCCCCTTCCGCTAGCGCCCTCCTAGGTGATCGAAACTCAGCCCCCTGCCCCCGGACTCTGGGGTTGAAGGAACCCCAAGGAGCCAATTTTCCACCCGACGGGGAGGGGGCCTTCCCGGGGGTTTGTGGTTTCAGAGTAGGAAGTGGGCGGGCACGGGCGGGGGTGTCCCCAGATTCCCTTTCGCATGAAGGCACTCCCTGGCAAGTGGGGCACAGCCAGCAGGGGGTAAGGGACCTCCTGTGGACCCAGCCGGGGAAGAGGGAGGAGATGGAGCCACGTGGGGTTTAGTGCTTGGAGACGCCCCAGGTGGGCAGCCTGCAGGCTTACAGAGAATGCAAGAAAAAGCAGGCCCCTCTGCCCCGGGCACAGGGACAGCTCCCAGCGTTCGGGCAAGGTCAGTACTTGTTGGTTGAAGGAGGGAAGGATATCGGGTGGGTGCCGGTTCGAAGAGCCTCGCGAGGCCGGAAGAGCCATAGTTAATGGGTCATGTATGCAGTCCCTCCGCCCCCCCCCCCCCCCCCCCCCCCCGACTTTGCGGTCAGTCCTTTCACGGATCTCTATTTATCCTCCCAGAAGTTTTTCTTGGAAAGCTTCCTGGCCACTTGCCCTGAGTGCTGGCTTGCTGTTTAGCACTTTCAAATGCTAGGTTACACCTACCTTTCTTTCCTCTGAATATTTTCAGACTCCAAACATCTAACATGCAAGTCTGGCTGTTCCCTCCTGTTCTTTGGCTCTTTCTCCTACAGTGTCTGACGCTTCTACTCCGGACCGCCTCTCCCAGGGTGTAAGGCTGTCTTTATCCCTCCTACCAGTCAGCATGGGTGCTGAGAACAGGCACTGGATTCTGAGAGGCAACCTGTACAATATCAGCAAATCTATAAAGAATGAATGAATGATCCTAAGATCCCTTGTCTGAAAAAAAGAGCGAACGAATGAACGAAATGAATGTCTTGAGGGTTCTACAGGCAGGGTCTCCAAATGGGTGAAAAAGCCCGCATGCTCTCCCTTGCAAACGGAACAGATGGCAAAATGAAGAAAAGTGTATTTGGAATGAAGTTGGGATTGTTTTGAAGCAGAATAAGCTAGACACTGAGGTGCTGTGACATTCAAATCATTTCTGGACGCTGCATGAGAAAGTAGCAACCAGGGGCTGGTGCTATAGTTTTAACCCAGCCCATTTGTGGATGCCACCTTTCTTTGGGCCCTGGAGAGAGCTTGCTGCCTGCAGGATGTGTAGAGGCTCAGATGTCTACCCGGGGTCCCATCAGACAAAGCTGATATACCAGATCATGGTAGTTTCCCGAAACCAAGCCAGGTGACTTAGGATTTGCCTGTTTTCCTTTATTTAAGGCATTCATGTGGGTCAGTGCTTGGGACACACCAGGTGTTATGTTAGGAGGCTGGGAAGATAAAGACAAACGAGTGTGGGGCTGCCCCAGTGTGGTGTAAACACATAAGGTTTAGTTCAAATCCATTTTTGCCACCTTGGATGGTGGTGTTGACACCACATTCTGGGTGTTTATCATGAGATTTGATTTTATACATTGACTTTTTTTCTTAAGCCTCCCACAGTCTCCAGTTGGAAACTTTTCTATTATCTGACTCCTGGACATTTCCCATCTAAGGGGCAAGGCCCGGTGCTCCTGCAAACCCTGCCCCGCATTCCCCCACTCTGTTTGGAAGGGGTGGGAGCTGCAGGTTTCAGAAGCAGTCCCCAGGGTGCTTTCCTATTCCTGCCACTTCTCGGAAGTTCCCTTAAGTGCCCTGTCCTGTGATTGATTTAGAAATGGCGATAAGAGGATCATGAATGAGATTTCAAGCCTGGACTGGGCTAGTTTGAGCAGCTGAGCCCTTATCTGCTGCTTTCTCATCTGGATCTTTCTGGAAGGGATGTGTTCCCCTTAAAGATTCCCATCAGTGAGGAATGAATTGAGTCGTTTTGTGTTTCCAAATGCTACCTCATTGGCAATTCTGTCAAGTTAATGAAAGAACCCAAGATTCCCAACCACACTTGGATAATTGCTTTTTTTTTTTTTTGAGATGGAGTCTCGCTCTGTCGCCCAGGCTGGAGTGCAGTGGCCGAATATCAGCTCACTGCAAACTCCGCCTCCCGGGTTTAGGCCATTCTCCTGCCTCAGCCTCCCGAGTAGCTGGGACTACAGGCGCCCACCACCTCGCCCGGCTAGTTTTTTGTATTTTTTTAGTAGAGACGGCGTTTCACCATGTTGGCCAGGATGGTCTCGATCTCCTGACCTCGTGATCCGCCCGTCTCGGCCTCCCAAAGTGCTGGGATTACAGGCTTGAGCCACCGCGCCCGGCCGATAATTGCTATTTTTGTGTGTCTGTTCAAACACTAATCACAGGATTTTAAAGCGCAGCCATCTCTTCTTACACTCAAATCAGCCCCCTTTTACCTGCTTTATTCGTAAAGGCAGAGAATATTCATGCTGGTGTGGACCTCAGAGATCATGTAGTCCCATCCCCTCCTGTTCCAGATGTGGTCACTGAGGTCTGGGGGTCTTGCCTGAGCCCCACGCTGGTGATGGAAGTGCTGGGCTGGAGCCAGGTCCCTAATGCCTGTAATAACACTGTGATCTCCTAAGTCTGAGCTCCAACTATGTGCCAGGCACTGTGCTGGGCCCTTTACAACATTTTCTTCTTCTTCTCGTTCTCCTTCTTCTTCTTCTTTTTCTCCTTTTTTTTTTTTTTTAAATAGAGTCTTGCTCTGTTGCCCAGGCTTGAGTGCAGTGGCGCAATCTCGGCTCGTGGCAACCTCCGCCTCCTGGGTTCTCCCTGCCTCAGCCTCCTGAGTAGCTGGGATTACAGGCATGCACCACTACGCCCAGCTAATTTTTGTATTTCAGTACATACGGAGTTTTGCCATATTGGCCAGGCTGGTCTCAAACTCCTGACCTCAGAAGATCCACCCGCCTTGGCCTCCCAAAGGACTGGGATTATAGGCATGAGCCGCCACGCCTGGCCTTTCTTTATTTTCTTTCTTTCTTTCTTTCTTTCTTTCTTTCTTTCTTTCTTTCTTTCTTTCTTTCTTTCTTTCTTTCTTTTTTTTTTTTT
>NC_045448.1:26625660-26648756 GCF_002776525.5 Piliocolobus tephrosceles
CTCCCTCCCTTCCTTCCTTCCTTCCTTCCTTCCTTCCTTCTTTCTCTCTTTCTTTTTTTGAGACAGAGTCTCGCTGTGTCGCCCAGGCTGGAGTGCAGTGGCGCAATCTCAGCTCACTTCTTCTTTTTTAAAATCATCACAATAACCCAGATAAGGAATAAGCAGCTTGCCCAAGTCATTCAGCAAGTTGCTGAGCCTCATCTTTGTGACTTCAACACCCCCAACTCACCCCAATATCTCCCCAGCTCTCATGTGGCATTACACCTGCCTCCCTCATTTAGCAGGGAGGGAATGGGGTCGACAGTAAGAGATGGACTCTGGAGCCAGCCTGCCTGGTACAAATCCTGCCTCCATCACTTCCTTACCCTGGGCAGGTTATTTACCCCTCTGCCTCACCTACCTTGTCTGTTCAATGAGGATGATCATGGTGTGCAGCTTGAAGAGGTTTCAGTTAGTTAACATGCCTAAAGTGTTAGCTGTTATCATTCGTTAGATCTCTACTGTGTTCAAGACCTGGTTCCAGGAACCCTGGAAAACACGAGACAATAACAAAGCTGGTTTTCAGCCTCGCTGGCCAGGGCGCTCCGTTTGGTCCCTTGCCGTTCCTGGGGACACAGCTCCTAGGCACTTTGCCACAGGCAGTGCCTGCCTGCGCCTGGACTGGGTGCTATTCCGGCAGTGGGCAGGAGCTCTCGGGTCAGAGTCCCTGAGATTTGAAGGGGTTTGAAGGGATGAGATTGACCTCAGTGAGGATCCAAGCTTCCTGCTTGCAGGTCGGATCTGGGTGGCATCCACTCATCCTCTGTTTCCAGCCATGCCTCACCCGGCTCTCAGTGCAGACCCCTGGCCTGCACCATGCATTCATTCATGCCCAGACTGCCCCATGCCCCATGCCCACAGCTCCTGCCCAGTGGCTGTCACCAAGAGTGAGGGCAGGAGGATTTACCTCCCAGCCCCTCTCTCTGTCTGCCTGGGGTGGCTGTTGTGCCCGCACCTGTCACTGAGCTGGACCTTGGAGACCTCAGGGGCCTGTGATCCTAAAATCAGTGTGTTCCACTCAATTGTCAGGAGAGTAGTCTCACAAAGGTGGTTGTGTCCCCATCCCTAGAATCCCTGTACAGCAAACACACACAGTGGTGTGCTGGCAAATGTTTAACAACCAGTTCTCTGGAGCACAAAACTGCTTTGATTTGTAACATTCATCTATATCTGTGGTATAAATACTCTTACCAAAGCTGATTTCAAACTATCAACATAGTGTCCTTAATTGCAGAGTTGGGGAGGGATGAATGCACAGCTGTGCAGCATTATATAATATTTCCACCCCGCAGATACGGTGGACATGACAACCTCAAACACAGATGATAGTAACGTGGTAAAATAATTAGGAAGTAAGGAGTTTTGACTATTTCTCTCGTTTGGTTTTAGTGTGTTTTCCTTTCCTCTGAGACAGAGCCTTACTCTGTCACCCAGGCTTGAGTGCAGTGGCATGATCACAGCTCACTATAGCTTTAACCTCCTGGGCTCAAGTGATCCTCCCGCCTCAGCCTCCTGAGCAGCTGGGACCAGAGGTGTGCACCACCTTGCCTGGCTAATTTTTGTATTTTTTGTAGAGACAGGGTTTCCCAGGCTGGTCTCGAACTCTTGGGCTCAAGTCATTTGCCTGTTTCAGACTCCCAAAGTGCTGGGATTATAGGAGCCACCATGCCTGGCCTAATATAACATATTTAATTGTAATTTAATGTAATTTGATATTTAATACTGGCTTGTTTATTAACAGACAACAAATTCCTGAAAATTTAGAAGTTGATTCCCTTGAAGCCAGTAGGCACTGCCTGTAGCCCACTACTGCCTGCAGCCCACTACTGCCTGCCCCTGTGATACGGTTTGGCTGTGTCCCCACCCAAATCTCATCTTGAATTGTAGTTTCCATAATCCCCACGTCACAGGAGGGACCAGGTGGAGATAATTCAATCATGGGAGGAGTTCCCCCATCCTGTTCTCATGAGAGTTATTTTCTCACAAGATCGGATGGTTTTATACGGGGCTCCCCATTTGTTGGGCACCCATTTTGCTCTCCTGCTGCCATGTGAACAAGGACATGTTTGCTTCCCTTTCTGCCCTGACTGTAAGTTTCCTGAGGCTTCCCCAGTCCTGCGGAACTATTAGCCAATCAAACCTCTTTTCTTTATAAATTACCCAGTTTTGGGCAGTTCTTTATAGCAGTGTGGGAACAGAGTAATATACCCTGCCAGCTTCCTGGGGCCTGGGGCCTTACCCTTCAGGGAGAGAGGTCAGGCCAGGCTTGGGAAGGGAGGGTTCCCAAAGCATTTGCATTTCCAAAACCCCTTCCACTTACACCCGGGCTCTGGCACCGGAGGTGCAGCCCTCCAAACAGGCCAGTGCATCTTGGGGTATGAAACAAAGGCCAGGGAGAGGTAGGGGACCCCTTTTGCCCATTCGTTAGTATTAGAATCTCCTGGGGAGCTTTAACTATGACCTGTGCTCAGGCCCCATCTGGAGATTCTGATGTCATTGGTTGGGCTGGGCTGGGGCTACAAGAGTTTTTAATCCTCCCAGGCAATTCTAAGATGTAACCAGGGACAAGAACGCTTGTCTGAGAATTTCTATGGCCCCTTGCAATGCAGACCACTGTTGACAAACTGGCAGGTGTGGTCCTGTTTCAAGCATTTGAAAGAAGGGGCCTCCTTGTGTGGAGCCTGTGCCATTCTCCTTGGCACACCCCCGCCCCCAGGCTGAGAGGTCTGACTGAAGGCACAGCAGGTGCTACTTTCATTGTTCAGTTCTCATCTCCAGCTGAGAGAATAGATCATTGTCCCAGATTCAAGCCCAAAATACAGAAGCAGAAAGTAAATTCTACAGCCCCTCAATTATTCTCCCTCTGGGCCCTGTCCCCACAGGGAGCTTCCCTCTCTATCCCCCCAGGCAGCCTGGTCTCAGAGGGCCTCACACACTTAGGGGGCCTCTGGCCACTCACCTGCCTTTCTCTGCTGCAGTATCTTCTCTTCTGGAGGATTCATAAGCCACATCATTCCCCACCCGCTTCCCAAGACCTCTGCCCCAAGGCCAGCCCCTATCTCTTTCCTGGAATTCAACTCTGAGCTGTTCAAGGACATTTCATAGGTAACTGGTGCCTCTCAACCTTGAGGAACTGGGGAACCCCCTAAGAACAGGTGATCAGGGACTCCTGGAGACTTGGGCTTTGCAACAGGGATCCCCCTTCTCTCCAGAAGAAAGACCAACCATTTAAAATGTGCCACCATTTGTCAATTCCATTCAACAGATATTTACAGAGCATCCACTGGGTGCAGGGATGACCAAGCATGCCAGTATGAGTACAACAGAACCCTCCCTCCCCAGAGAGCCTATAATTCATACAGAAAGAATATTCCGCTGGCTCAGATTATTGTGATATGAAAAAATGTGAACTGAAGCCAGGTGCGGTGGCTTACGCCTATAATCCCAGCACTTTGGGAGGCCAAGGCAGGGTGGATCACCTGAGGTTAGGAGTTCGAGACCAGCCTGGCCAACATGGCGAAATCCCATCGCTACTAAAAGTACAAAAATTAGCTGGGCATGGTGGTGGGCACCTGTAATCCAGGCTACTTAGGAGGCTGAGGCAGGAGAATTGCTTGAAGCCGGGAGACAGAGGTTGCAGTGAGGATCATGCCACTGCATTCCAGCCTCAGTCTCAAAAAAAAAAAGAAAGAAAAACAGTATGAACTGAGACATAGGAGAGGTGCAAAGGGCAAAGACAGCTCCATGGAGTGGACAGGCAGGGTCTATGGACTGGGTCATGGAGGCTCCATGGGAAAGAGGACATTCACGATGGACCTCAAAGGATGGGTAAGATCACAATGTGGGAAGCGAGGAGAGCAGAGCCTTCTGGATGAAGGATGTGGCTTCAGAAAAAAGATGGTGTAGAGGTGCCAGAAGGGTGTTCTTTCAAAGCAGCAAATGGCCTCTTCGGCTGGAGTGGGAAAGCTGTGATCTGACAGTGGATGATGCGACTGGAAAGACTTCTCACAGAGGCCCTGGCATGCAGGGACTGACTCCTGGCCCTGCTTGTGCTTGGTGTCACAGGCAATGGGGAGCCCTTGAAGGATTTTGCCCTGGAGAAGGATCTGATCATAACTGTCCTCAGTAGGTGGTGTTGTGGAGGAGAGGATGCATTGTGGAATGGGGACATGCCAAGTAGTCGCTGGTTAATCAGTTCATAAGGCTGATCATGGGGTCCCCGGTGGCTCATGGTAATTAGTTTTAGTGTTGGCTGTGGGGCCAAGCAGTGCTATTAAAAGGCAGGGAAGGGACTGCGTCTTTTCACACAGTAACCCACAGTGGGACTTAGAATCCACATGTGACCATTGCCCAGGGGCCCCACTTGGCACAGTCTCCTGGCTTACGTGGTGTACAGATGGATGGAGGGACAGGGCGGTGGATGGGGGCAGATGAAGGGGTTGAAGGGGAGGTGTGGTGGCACCAGCCAACACAGCAGATGCTGCCATTGGGACCACTCGATGCCCTGTTACAAAACTTGCCATTCCTCTCTGTTCCTCCCTACCTTGGCCTGCCACAGATCAACACAAACAGGATGGCAGAAGGCTCCACTGTGGAGCTCAGGGCATGCTCAAAGGAACACAAATGCAGGTGCATAAAGGGACACAGACCTAGCTTGCCAAGATGTGCCCACTGAGTGCTAAAGAATGTGAACCTGCACATGTATGCAAGTGTGTGTGCGCACACACACACCTGTCTGAGCAGCAAGCCCTGAACAGAATCCAGGCAGAGCTCAGGAGGATTGCGGAGGAGAGGGCTTCTATTCTATTGGGATGCAAATATCTTGGCATTCAGAGAAGGTGGAGAAGCAGGGAGCAGAGGAGGAGTATGGCAGAGAGCTTGGGGGCGAAGAGAAGAATCACGAGAACACATCATTTTTCTATGGCTCCTTTCTTCAGAGGAGCCCAACGCCCCTGTGGGCGGGATGCTTCATGCCAACATGTGCTCTGCTGATCAGAGCCACGCTCCTCTTAAATCAGGACTCCAGGGCATGGTGCCCCCAGAGTTTCTAGAATTCTGCCTCCTCCCGTGAACATTTGTTGAGCACTTGTCATGTGCCAGGTGCCGAGGATAAAGGAGAACACGGATTAGCAGAAGAGACAAGTTCATTCGGGTCTGAGTGTGGACTTAAGGGTGACAGTCCTCCCAGCGTGGCAAGTGCTAGGGTACAGGGTATGCAGTCAGGAGAGGCAGCAGGGGCCATGGATCCTTTGGAGTGGGTGGCAGATCCCCAGGTGGGCAAGAGGGAAAATGCATCCCAGGGAGAGGAACTCTGTGCAAAGGCCCAGAGGCCTGAAGAGTACGTGGGGCCCTGGAGACTGGAAGTAAGGCTGCTGGGGCCAAGGGCACCTACAGGGAAGTGATGGAGGAGAGGAAGGATGGCTCTGGTGTTGTGTGGACAGCAGGCTGGAGGGGGTGATGCTTGGTCTAGGAGACCAGGGAGGAGACTGGAGATTGTCCAGGCAAGCAATGAGGGAGGCTCGTAGCAGTGGGACGGAGGAGGGCTGCAGGCCAGTGGCTAAGGAGGGGCCTAAGCAGGACTTAGGGAGAGGTCAGATGTGGAGGGTGATGGAGAAGAGAGGACACAGGGCCTTTGAGCCCCAGTTTCTGGCTTAGGCGGAGGTTGGAGGGGGCAGGGGTATACTGGAGGAAGAACAGTTTCAGTGGCGCTGGGTCTGTGGCGTGGTGGCCCGGCCTTGTGTGGGCAGCCAGACATGTGGATCCATTGCCAGAATGGTAGGGGCTGGAGACCCAGATCTGGCTGTCATTGACATACGGGACACATTGGAAGTCTAACGTAGACAAGATCTCCCAGAAGGAATGGGTCCCTGAAAAGAGAAGAAGACCCTGGGGCAACACCATCGCCTGGGAAAGGAGCCAGACTCAGGGGCTCCCCCTGCCCCGGGGCTCTCCTCAAAGCCTCACCCCAGTGGAAACTCATCATGGAGCTCCTCCAGTACCCACCCTGGGAATGGCCTTCCCTCCTTGTGGTTGATAGCACTAGAGCCTTGACCGCGGTCCCACTTGGGTTGGAGCTGGTTGAAACCAGGCCAGCTCAGCATGGCCCCTGACACGTGCACCCCATGAGTCAGTAAACACCCAGTAAGGACTGGGCTCGGGGAATGACTGAGCTCGGGGAAGGACTGGGCTCAGGGAAGGCAGGCTGGGCACCATGGGTCTTTGTGTTCCCAGCACTTAGTGTGTTGCCAGCACACAGCAGGTTCCTTATAAATTAATGTTGTGTGCCATCTGATTCTGTTTTTAAAAAATGATGTGTGTACAAAGAAGAAAGCAACAAATCACCCCAAATCCAAACACCCTGAATTATCTAGGATTAACATTTGGTGAATTTTATTCAGAGTTTCTCTTTATGTATATATTCAGATGAGATTGGGCACATTCAGTGTGGTATGGCCGTAGACCTTATGCATATATTCAGATAAAGGACTAGATGGAGGAGTGAATGGATGGATGGATGGATGGATGGATGGATGGATGGATATAAAAACAGACAAAAGCAACTTTATAAAAATATAATCATACCATATTTGCTATTTTAAAATGAAATGCATGAAATTGAATCTTAATATAACTTAACTGAAGAGAAAGAAACTGCAGCA
The DNA here is from genome assembly GCF_002776525.5 of Piliocolobus tephrosceles. Lineage (NCBI taxonomy): Eukaryota > Metazoa > Chordata > Mammalia > Primates > Cercopithecidae > Piliocolobus > Piliocolobus tephrosceles. The sequence goes on from NC_045448.1 coordinate 26,632,359, forward strand.
AAATGGAAGAATAGGTGGATTTGAGATAAGTGTTAATTCATCACAAGAGATATTAGTACAAAAAGATCCCTCTATAGGAAACAGAGAGAGGAGAAAAACCACCAAAGGGCTACAGCCATTATGTTGTACTTTTTCCTAACGACGTGTTTCAATTTTAGATGCCATGGGTTGACTCCGATTTAAAGAGATTCTTAGTAAGTGCACCCCCATCTCCCCTCCACCCACCCTCTAATTTTGGTTGCTTAAATTAGTTTTACTTTGACAGGTTTTATAACATTTACATTCCGTTCTGTAACCAGCATTCACCTAGTTGCTATTCCTGGTTCTGCACTTAAATAGATTTGAAGCTCACCACCACTCATTCTAACAGAGGTTCTACATTACCGAGTTGGTTTTTTTCTTTTTCTTTTGAATCATCTCTTGGTTGGCAGGATTTTGTCACTGAACATGACTTTCAAGAAGAGCTTGTGAGTGCTTTGGTGGCTGAACCCTTTCGTGCTAGGAAAGGGTGGCTTTGTACCACCTGTGACCACCTGGTCCGTGACCACCTGGCTGGTGTGGTATTATTGGCTTGCGTTCTTTTCCCTGTGGAATGCTGTGGCTATCCTCCTTTGCCTTTCATTCTATCGCTTCATCTTTTTGCTGGGGTTGGCAGCACCTGGTGACCAGCATCTCTTCCATTCCCTAAGCTCCGAACCACTTGAGAAAGAAGATGAAAGAGGAACGTGGCTGTTAGAGAATGGGGTGAACACAGCCTTAGAATGAGACAGGCGGGACTGCGCTGAGGCCAGCCTCCTCCCCACGGGCAGTGCCTGTCCATCTAAAACCTAAGGCTCAGAGGGGCGGAGCGGGCTTCCTTGCTTCCGAGGAGGAGGAGGAGGGAGGGGAGGGGCCGGTCACAGGCTGCCCAGTGTTTCCCAGCGACTCACCACCCAGGCGTTCCTCCACCTCCAGTGCCCAAGAGCATGTGGGGCTGGGAGATGGTTCCGGTGTGGGAGGAAGCTCCCCTCCACGTGGGAGGAGCCCTCAGGATAGAGGAGACCACATCTCCCCATTGCTTGTCTTTGACGTCTTAATTTATTGAATCTATATCTTGATTCAGCTTCACCTACAGCACAAAGTACTCTCAGGAACTTGCTTGCACGTCTCAGGTTAGGTTTTTTCCCAAAGAAGTTTCTTCATCGGTGCCAATGTTGCAGCGGGACAGTGTGAGCCAAGGACATTGGATTTGGCAACAGCAGGATCTAACATGACCTTAATTTAGATGTAGAGGTTCACGTTTCAGTGATGCGTCTGAAGGCAGACTGAGGGAGGTCAAGGAAAGGGTGAGAGTTGAGAAATTAGGCAGAAGGTGCAGCGTATTCCTTTGCAAGCTCCAGAAGGAGGGAATCTGCAATCCTACCTTCCTCTTCACCATCTTTAACGTCTCCTCTCTTGGCTGCTTCGCCTCTGACTATAAACGGGCACCAGCCCTCACTGCAGAAATCTACAATCTAGGAACCACGGCTCAAGCCCGCTTACAGGCAGAGGGGAAGACGCTGAGAGGGGGGGGACATTAAAGATGATGGAAGAAGGGCAGAGGCTGAGAGAGATGGGGAGAGACAGATGGGACAGTGAGGCCTTGGGTGAAGCCAGAGCAGGAGCTCCAGACCCAGGAGTGGCGCCCAGGCTGAGAGGAGGACTGTGTCTCCTGGAGTGGCCAAGGTGACCACCCAGCCTCACTGGAGAGACAGCAAGGCACCCACCAATTCCTCCGTCTTCCCAGTTCCGGAGGAGACCTGGCCTCCATGGGGAACTCAGGGGGCTGAGGAGGAAGGGCACTGAGGTGGGTGGAGAAGAGTCAGGACCGCCAGGGTCACGGTGTCAAGGGCAGCGCCTCTGTGGCATCCAGGGATGTGAGTAGTGAGGCTGGAGGGGGGCCTGTGCAGCTGGGGTGGAGCCTCTCCCCTCTGCAGCCTCATCGCAGCTCTGGCCCACCCAATGCCCGATGCTGTGAGACCCCAGGAAGGCAGAGCTGTTGAGGGCGGTGGGACCAGGAGCCAGGGAAGGACTCACTTTGTGTGACCTTCCCTACAGTGGGCAGGCCTGTCAGCAGTCACTCGGCTTCACTTCCTTGCCTTTTTCCTGAAGACAAAAAGAAGGAAACCATGTGTTGCTATCTAATTCCAGGCAGCGTCCATTCTGTTGGTGAGACCGAGGCCCAAGGCACAGGGAAAGACCCCAGAAAAGGCGAGAGTGGGGAGACGGAGTTACATCTAGATGGCTGCAATGATTCTGCAGGACTGGGGTGTAGGGGAGCTGATAAGGTTGGAGAGCTGGGCCAGGGTCAGATCACAGATGGCCTCGAATGCCATGCCAAGGATCTGACTCTGAACTAAAGTTCAGTCTGGTGGAGAAGGGATTGCAGGGACAGGGGTCTGGTGCAGTTAGAACAGTGAGGTTGTTACGACCACAGGCCAGGTACAAGGGCACATGGCTAGGCTCAGTAGGCTCAGATGGAGCTACAGGACTTGGTGACTGACTAGATGTGGGTGAGGTGGATGTGTCAGTTTCTGACTTAGACGGCTAGGAGTTACTTTTCACAGAGATGGGACCAGACTGTCAGGGAAGGTGGGAGTGGAAGATCAAGCCTGGGAGACATCCAAGGGAGATGTCTGGTGTGCAATTGTACATAGCAGCCTAAGGCTTGGAGAGAACTCCCAGGTTGGAGCTGTGGACTGGGGTCATCTGCACACAGGAGGTGGCTATGGCCATGGCATGGCTGCCATCACCCAAGACAGACCCCGGAGGTTCACCAGTGCTTAAGAGGCGGGCAGAGGAGAAGGCTCATGAAGGTGTGGTCAGAGATATCGGTGAAAGCAACAGAAAAGAGCAAAGGTGTCATCCAAACCAAGGGCAGTGTCTCAAGAAGGGAGAGGTGGGTGATGCCCTGTGCTACCGGAAGGCCCAGCAAGACAGAGCGTGTCCACCGACCTGCAGCAGCAAGAGCACAGGCGGCCTTGGGAAGAGCGATTTCAAGGGCCTCATGGAGCAGAAGTCAGACCCCGGAGAGTGAGGTGTGCAAGGGGGCACAGGGCCGTGCTGCTCGGCAAGCTTCCGCATTGGCCGCGAGTCTGGCGCCCGTACTCTCTGGGTGTTGTTGACTCTCCCTTGCTTTGTCAAAACAAGTCTTTAGCTCTTGGAGCGAGTCTCATTTAACCAAGGATCTCTAGAGTGCCTGTGTCACCAAGGCCTCCGCTCGCCCATCTCCTGTCCCTCTCATGGAACCTCCTTGGTGGCAGAGGGTGGAAGACTCCTTGTAGGCTCTCAGAGCTCCAGAACCTTGGTCGGGTCTCCAGGCTGCCTGAGTAGGGCGTTGGAAGGCTGCTGTGCCGGGAGCAAGGCTGCAGCATGCTGAACCTAGGCCTTGCTACACCACATCTCCCACCCATCGCCTTTCACTGACTGGGTCCCCACTCATTTCTCATACTCCCCCTACTCTTTCATGAGACAACCACAGAATGGGAGCCAGAGGAGGCCTTTGCATCTTCAGGCCATCGCCTGAGTAAATGCGGGCCCCTGGAGGGACAGTGATTTGCCTACAGCATTGACCAGGGTGTATCTGGTGTTCTGGCCGCTGTGTAAGCTCCTGGTCTGGAGAGAGGAGCATCTAGGAAAGACCTCTGTGGGGAGGGAGAGGCCCAGAGTCCCTTGGACTTGGCCTTCCCCAAAGACCTGAGCAGGTCAGTGCACCTTGGGAAGCCTTTGAGGGCCAAAGATGGCCACCGGGCTCCCCCGACTCTACCCTTCTTCTTCTTCTTCTTTTTTTTCTTAATTATTATGTTGTTTTTATGTAGAGACAGAGTCTCACTGTGTTGCCCAGGCTGGTCTCAGAACTCCTGGGCTCAAGTGTTCTTCCTGCCTCAGCTTCCCAACATGCTGGGATTACAGACATGAGCCACCGCACCCTCGACTTTTAAGGGCCTCTCTTGGAACAGACCTGGGGCCCTTCATTGATCTGTGGCTCCACTACCTCCTCTGTGATCGGCAGGTACCAAGGCCACGTCCCCACTGTGGCCTTCTCCTTCGGCGCTCCCTATGGCACCACCACCCTCAAGTACTTCCAGGACCACCGAAACACAGCCATGGAGAAGAGCCACACTCCCTTCAGCCAAGGCGGCCACTTCCCCACCATCTTCTCCACCAACCCCAACCTCCTGCTGATGGAGCGCGCGAGCTCCCGGGACCGCTGGCTGCACAAGCCCAGCTACACTCGCTTCAACCTGGACAGCCACCGATCCACAGAGCTCACGAACTTCTACCAGGTAAGCTGTGCGGGGCTGCCCTGTGGCCTCCCCTCCTGCCCACCTGCCCCCACCACGGGAAGGAAGTGATGGCCAGGGACTGAGGGAGACCTCGTACCTGCCACAGTATCTCGATTTCCTTTCTCAGAGCCCCTGAGCCAGCAGGGAGCATGGTGGGTTTGGCTAAAGGGAGTGGGGAGGCTTAGGACTTTGCCCCCCTGATCTCTCCCCACCTCCTGGGGCTTCTGGATCTCCAATTCCTGCTCACCCCCACTGCCAGTGGAGCTAGGGGTCTCCAGGGATGCTCCTGCCCTTACCTCCCCCTGGAGTCTCCTGGATCTGTGGAATGCCATATATTTTCTAGGTGAGTAAAAGGTCTAAGATCCACCTGCCAGATGAATAACACGAGCAAAGGCCCCACTAGAGCCCCCTGCCCCAGGTCCAGCCCCACGGTGTTTTATCTACCCGCATCCGGGAGCCTGTTCACCCCCTCCATGCCCTGCAGCCCCCCGGGGGCATGCTCTGAGTCACCCTCAGCCCCAGGCTGGGCGAGACTGCCCTGCAGGGAGTAAGCCCGAGGATGGGGACCTACCCATACCTCTGTTGTTCTTGTCCTGCTGTTTGGGCTGGTAAAGCCTCCCTGGATGTGGTTCAGACACATTCCCAGAGACCACAGGTGCACCGGCTTGAGCTGGCCCTTATGTCCTTGGCAGGGATACGGGTTCATTCTCTCCTGTGTTCCCAAAACCTTACTCTCTCCATCACCTTCTCTTGCAAGCTTCTCCCTCTAGCCTGATTGCAAGGACAAGGTATGTCCTGGCCCCAGGGCAGAGAACTTGTATGAGTGAAGCAACTTCCTTGGGAGAGGAGGCGGTCGACGCCACCAGCCTCTGAGGCATATGCGACCATCTCAGGGGGTCTGCCAAAGCCTTTCCCTCCATCTTGGCGCTCAACAGAACATGCCCCATACAGGGGGGAAGGAGAGAAGGGAGCAAACACAGGCCAGGCGGACATGGTGCCTGTGTGCACAGCAGGTGTGCGTACGCCTGCGGGGCTGAGTTTTTGTACTTTGTCCGAGCTGGTCCCTTGTTTCATTTACACTCTGTAGCAAAGCTGGTCTGGTGGGTGTCATTATTCCCATTAGGCAGATGAGAAGTTGAGGCTTATTGAGGACAACCAGCTGGTTGGCAATTGAGTTGGGACCCCAGCAACTCTGGGACTCCTCCAGGGGCATTAGGGGAGGTGGCCCCCAACTCTGCCCAGGTGCAGCGAGGCATGGAATGCAGGTGCCTGGGGTCAGTACTGCGGACTAACAACCTGTCATCTCTTCCTTGATTGAACCATAGACAGTCCAGCAGCATCGGACGTACTATCAAGACAAGACGGGCACGGTGCCTCGAGTCCCCTACTTTGTGCTGCCTGTGAGGGAGCCGGAACACTACCCCCTCCCCACTGTCCTGTGAGTTGTGAGTCCCTGCCCTCCCTTCATCCACGCAGTCAACAAACGCATCCATGGGGCACCTGCTCTCGGCCAGGCATGCACAGCGCACAGACTGAGACATGAGTTGAGGATCTTACCCTAAAACGTGCGGTGCAGAGAGTGATGGTTACGGAGCAAGGGGGTCAGGGCATTGGCAGCCTCAGGGGGGATGCTGGTAGCCTGAATGGGCGAATCAGGAAGAATGCTTTCCTGGCCAGATGCACTGGGAATTTGGGAGAAACTCCGTAAGTTCAGTGGGCCTGAATCTGCGGACTGATGCCCTGCCCGCAAAGGCAGCCTGGCAGCTACACTAGTCCTAACGCGGGGGCCCATGCAGAGAGCAGTAAGGAGCTGCTGCCCTCTGGTGGATACAGAGGGCACTACACCGAGCAGGAATCTTCCCCCAGCCCCATCCACATTTGGAAAATGTTCTCCTAAGAGAACATGGACTTCTGTCCATCTAACAAAATAGGAAAGTTCCTTGCCTCCTGCCCCTCACTGCTTTTATCTAGGAGAGCGCCTTTCTCCAGGGAAGGCCCACTCTGCCCTGAAAGATGACCTGGGTACTGTGGTTTCTGTGCTCTCTCCTTCCTGAAGCGCAGGCAGTGGTATCACTCACAGGAGGTGTCCTGGGGTGGGATAGGGTGGTGGGTGGTGCCTGACCTGCGAGGTCAGTGGATAGAGCTTGGGATTTAGCTCCATACCGACCACTCCCTGCTTGCCTCAGAGTCCTGAGATTCACCATCATCCTTACTGATAAAGCAGCATCTGTTTTCATAAGTTTAATGGTTTTTATAGAAACAGGCTTCACTGCATCCAAAAGTTCCTTTCTGCAAGATAGGATCATTTTACAAAAAAAGGGAACCCGAGGTTCATTTATCACCTAGGGAACTTGTGCTGCATGGCCTGGATGGTTGGAGGCAGAGCTTGGAAAGGAAGCAGCATCTCCCATCACCACGTCCAGGACTCAGGGGCTCTCTCCAATCTTGGGATGGCTCCGAGCCAGTCCGTCCCTGGAGTAGAGTGGGACGCTCCTGTGGACAGGTGTCCTCTTGAGACAGCTCTGGCCAGGATCTGCCCCCACCCCCATCACCGTGGGGAGAGCGCGACACCTCAACTCTGTTCCTTCTTCAAGTTGCCTGGCCACTTGCACTGCCAGGCCAACCAGTTGGTTGGGAGAAGAGGGTCAGTGACGGGCCTGGGACAAGCCCCTCCCTCCTGGAATCCCCTCCATCAGCACCATCATCATTTCTTAGAACATTTGTTGTGTGATTACTCCTTGTCCAGAGCTTTACATGCATTACTGCATTTATTCCTCAAGTCAGCGCTAAGAGGGGGATACCACCACTGAGCCATTCTTAAATATGCACACTTCTAGCTAGCAGGAGTTAGGACCAGAGTCCATCCCAGGTCTGCCTGACATCTGTGCCCTCACTCTTCACCACCGTGCCACTATGTAAATACAGGTTATTCCCACCCCAAGTCCAGGGGGACTTATCAGGTGTTAAGCTGACGAGTAGCCAGCAGGCCCGCATCAGCTGGAGAGTTGGCACATGGGGCTGTGGGTGGGCATGCATCACCCTCCTTCCCTGGCACACTGCATAACACCAGTCCCATCCTCACCCCTAGGCCTCCTCTGTGCCCAAAGAAGAAGTGGCACCTTTTGAGACTAGCCCCTGAGAACCTGAAGACCTACCAGACCTTCCCGTCAGGGAAGAGGGTCTCCCCACAAGAGCGGGAAAGGAGAGACTGCTACTTTGAGTTCAGAGCATGAGACCAGGTGCCTGATGCCTGAGATCCCGGGTCGAGACCAGCCCGGCTTCCTTGGAATAAAATCTTTAGCCATGACCATCCTACCCACCTCTCCTCTGGATCCCAGGGACACTCAGCCACAGCAGGAAATGCCCCCTGAAAGTCACACAGCACTATGCCCTAAGGGCCTGCGGAAAGCTCTGCCCCAGGGACTGAAGCCAAGGAAAAGTGGTGTCCGGCTACCTGACAGGTCCAGCTACCTTCTCCCCAAGATGGGGCAAGTTGAACTGAGGAATGTAGGGTTCCCTAGCCTTAGTGGCAGGCCACTCAGGTACAGAGACCTCCCACCTGATTCTCCTGGTATAAGCAAGAAAGGCCAGTTACCCCCGTCTAAGAATGAAGGGGAAGTGGCCCCAGAGTAATTGTACCGGGTATGATTGGAAAGGAATTTTCATTGGAGCCCTGACTTGGCATCGTTTGGTCCACACGATCACTTGTGAGGGAAGAAGTGTTATTATCCCCACTTTACTGATAAAGACATTGAGGCTCAGAGAGGGTGAGGGGGAGAAAGTTGCCCAAGCTTACACAGTTGGGAAGTAACACAGCCAGAATTTGAACTCAAGTCTTTCTGACTCCCAAGTCCATGACACAGCCTGCTTGTGGTCCATGTGGAGACTGAGGGGCAGGGAAGACATAAACCTTGGGATCCTGAAGGAGCCTGTGGAGGGTGGAGCCTGGGAGAAGAAGCTGTGTGCAGCAGGCACCTTCTGCATTCTGCCTAGGCTGCCTTGGACAGGTGGATGTGGCCTCTACCCCTGAAGCTGTTTCTAGAAGAGGATGGGAGGGAATGACCTAGGACCAGGCCACTCTTCCAGGAATTCCTATGTTTCGGGGCCCCAGGCCAGAAGTGGATGCTGGGCATGGATGCTGAGGTCATATGCCTGGGGTGGTCTTTGCGGGTCTGGAGGATCCGCTCCCACCAGGCTGCTGCTTCCTACCTCCCAGGAGGCTCCTGCCTGCTGCGGCAGGGGCATGACGGGGGTGAGAGCCGCTCAGTGACAGGATCTGGGATGGGGACCTCAGACCAAGGTGGGGACCTTCTCCAACATTTCAGCACCTCTTGGATTTGATCAAGGGCACTCCAGTAAACGACAAGGCCCTTATTGTCCTTGAACGGGTGAGTCAGGACCTAATGGCAAGGGGAACACAGCCAGGTTCAAGTACACCTGGGGCTGGAGCAGCCCCTCCTCTGTAGCCAGTGATTAGATTAGACACCTCCCCCAGGATAATGCAAATAAGAAAAACCCAGTGGGCGGCTTCTGTGTGTCCAAGTCCCTGAGGAGCTGGACCCCAGAGGCTCTCTGTGGTGGCCGAATTCATTCCAGGGCTTGGCTGAATAGCAAAGCAAATAAACTCTGATTGCTGGTCCCACAATCAGGGCCAAGATGCCTTCTCCCTCAGAAGGGGAGTGGGGAGCCGGGCGCTGGCTGGATGGCTGCTATGTGCACGTCTCTGTGCAGCTCTGCAGTGCGAGGTGTTGGGGGTCGGGGGTTTTGATGAAGGGAGGGAAGGACCTCTATCTTGCTAGGGACCTTCATCCCATTTGGCTTGGTCCCCTGCTGTGACACGAGTTGAGATTTGAACTATTCCCTCAAAAAGATTGCCACCCCAGCCTGCTTGATGTCGCTGGCACACGGAAGCCCTGGAATGGGCAGTTCTTAATAAAAAGTACCATGTATGATCCTGCATTTAAAAAGCGATGATCTGGTGGACTCAGGAACAGGTTTTTCTTTTCTTTTATCTAATAAACAATATTCTAGAGGGGAGGGTGGGCCCAGGACAAAGTCATACTTCAAACCAGCTCCCTCCACTGCTGGAGGGGGTTCGATTCCAGTGGTCTTCCTCGAGGCTGCCACGTCAGGTATTTGCAGCTACATCAGCATCCCCAGAAGTGAATCCGAAAGGAGCTGAAAGAAAGAGTCCCGTGAGCCACGTGAGCCCACAGGTCCAAGGGGCCCTCTGACTCCTGGGTTCACAGGAGTCCTGGAGGCTCCCTCCCCGGCCTGCATCTCATGTCCCTTTCTCTGGTAACAGCCACTTTGCAGCCGTCCCAAAGCAACCCCAAACCTTCTTTAAGCTTCTTTCAGCATCACCACAAGGCAAAGGCAGGGCACCAGAAGGAACCTTGTGGTGCTCGCATCAGTGGAAAGAAATGGAAGAGATTCAAAGCGAAACTCCGAGCAGTCAGGGTGCCAGCTTCATTACGTGCTGGGCTGTGACAGAACAAGAGGAGTTACCTTTGGCCGGGGTGGTCCCAAGTGTGCATCCTTTTAGAGAGGGGCCACCCAGGCCACAGGCCCTAGCAGGCCTGTTGGAATGAGGAGCCCGCTCCTCATCTAGGCAGTCAGAAGAGGGGAGGGCCCCTGGCCATGGCCACTCGGATCCTGTCTCTGGGGATTTGGAGTCAGAGCTGAGAGATGTTACTTAGGAGTCACTGAAGGTCACTCAAGACTGAGGAGGTATAAACTTGACCACTGCAGGGAGGCCGTGCATGGTCTTGTGTCTGACAAAGTGGAGACAGCTGGTGCACAGCACCGAGTGAGCATGGAAGGCTGATGGTAGGCAGAGACGTTGGCACAGAGGGACCCGGCAGCCCCGGGCTTCTGCCCTGGTGCTGGCTGAGGTCTAGCTCTTAGTTCTGTTTCCCTTCATCTGTAAAAGCACCTTGAGTGGGCACACTTGAAATCAGCGCGCCTCTGAGACCAGGGGCAGAGTCGGACCCAGGAGCGGGAGACGCCAGCTCCACCCGGCTCGTCCTCCATGGCGCGCACTGCCTCCAGGAGGCATGCATCTCCTGAAAGCGGCAGCACCCCAAAAAGACTTCAACATGGCCAGGGGGATCTGGAGATGGCCAATCTTCTCAAGGATGTTTGGGCCTCAGAAGACCCTTTGGGCCCCTCTTGCTCTAAGAAATAGAATTGGATGCTTCTCTCATTGTTTCTTTTCTTCTATGAGCTCCACCACCAGCATCTTCCGACCCCCCTGAAACCACCAACTCCCAGTTGGCTGCTGGAGGCAGTGGGGTCATCAGGAGTCCAGTGGGCCTCAGGAGAAGCACAGAGGTGTGTCGGCTGGCACAGGGAATGCTCTGAGGTTGGAGCTGTGATGTCATTCTCAAAGCCTGGGATCCAAGCCTCTCCTCTGCCTTTTAATACCCCAGGGTTACCTCATTTCTCAGAAGCTCCAATTTTGCTGATTCTGAAAGAATCTGCAAAGCATTCTGGAAACTCAGCCTCCTTGGGAAGACTGAGATGTCCCATGGAGTGAGGAGACATTGGGGGGCCCTTCCTGCCTCCCCACCCACTCTTCTGGGCAGTCCCGCCCCTCCAGAATGCCTTACTTCATGAAATCCGGAGACCTGGCCATTGCATGTTCAAACTCTGAGAAGGACAGCATGTTGTCATTGTCCAGATCTGACTCACTCAGGACCTGGCCAGGGAGCACAGAAGGTGGCTGAGTGGAACCCGGTGTCAGGCAATGAGGCGGGGCACGGGGTGGAGGGGGAAAGTCACATACCAGGGGCTCTGCCACACGCTTAACACTTGTCTCCCTGGTCCCCTGATCCCAGTGACCCCACAGAGATTAGGTTACATGCACCAAAGCTTTGGACCCTGCTGGTTGCCACTCACTCCTGGGGCCTCCAGCACCAGCCTGGCAGTGAGAGAACAAGAGTATCCCCTACCTGCCCCGCCAACCAGTACACACAGGGGCTCTGCACTACAGGGGGCCCAGGCAGCCAGGGAGGTGGTGGTGACTCCCTCAACAGTGCTCATGGTTTTATCTGCCTTCTAGTCCCCATCGAGACTGGAAATGCTGGACACTTGTCATGTTCTGAAAGCTGAGATCCATGCCCTGACTTGAGTTTGTGGGGCCATCTTCGTGTTTGTCACTCCGGGACACCTGGGCACTGTATTGTGCCCAGAGACCGAGGCAGAGACCGAGGCACTCTGGGGAGCCAGGGACAGTGTGGGGAGGGGATGTTGAGATGGGTCCCTCTGAGGCTACGCTGCTGTTGGCCCACTACTGGCAGTCCCTCTCATGTAGGGAGGTCCCTCGAGTCGGTGGGTCAGGCTCAGTGTTCTGAGGACCCCGGACAGGTCTTGGAGGAAGGACAGAAAGTCGAGGGGCAGTTGCCTCCCTCTGTGTGCCCATTCCTCACGGCACCCTGAGCTGCCTGTCCCCTTGGCAGCCCCCAGGGAATGTGTGCACCAAAGGCCAATGTGTCATCGGACTCAGACTGGCCCTGGATCTCCTCCCAAGAGGGTGGCCCGACATCCGGGGGCTTTGGGTGACAACGTGGCCCCTATCCCCGGCCCCAGCCACCAGCTCCCAGCCCCCAGCACACACGTGGTTCGTGAGGTCCATCAGCAGGTCCTCAGATATGTCATCACTGCTCAGCAGTCGCAGGATGATCCTCTGCAGGTCCTCCTCATCAATGAAGCCATTCTCATTAAAATCTGTAAAGAAGAGGCCAGACCTGCATTAGAGGGAGATGGGGGTTGAATAGGAAGGGGACTTGAGGAGTCCTGGGGGACACAGCACCAGCCAGGACCCCACAGATGCCCATTAGCCTCTGGGAGGCCCCCCAGAGCCCAACTCTCCCAGGCGGGACACACATGGGTGCTCAATAACCTGTCGGAAATACCAGTGGTAGTAAGTATTGACCGTGTGTGTACTACATGCTCAGACCTCTCCTGGGAGCTTGAAGGCATTAAATCTTCACAATCAAACTTTTATTAGTCTTTTACCAAAAAGAAACTGAGGCACAGAGGGTTATATGGTTGCCAGGCAGTGTGGAGCGGAAGGCGGCCTGGATCTGGAGTCGGAAGGCCTGGGTGCCAGTCCCTGCTACTGTCCAGATGCAGTAGCTGTGTGATCTGGGCATGTGCTCTCACCTCTGCAGTGAAGGGGGGACAGTGGTCCTTGTAGCCTCTCCACAGAGGAGCTAGACGTACTGACCCTGGCTGTGCCTTAAAGTGTTAACGGGACAAGAGGCAATATTCCCTCCAACCCCATGCAGCCTCCTTCCTGAAATGGAGTCCAGAAATGGGCAAGAACAGGCACCATTTCTTCATCCCAGGCAAGCCACAGCTGTCAGAAAAAGGGTCACGGGACAGGGAGCCTGCAGACCATGGCGGGCTCCATACATTTCAAATCCCGTCTAAAAGAGCCCAGGAAGCTGCAGTGCCCTGGTGTGCCCAGAGGGTTCCGGCCGCGGGGAGCCCTGGGGACTCTGGGGTGGGTGACAGTGGGGGTGGCACTGGGACTTCCCAGACTTCTGGGGGCCACACTGACTCCTGTGTGTGCCGGCTGCTGCTTCCTCAACTGCAGCCACAGCCCAGGGCTCCTGCCTTCCAGGACGGCGCTCAGAAGTGCCCACTGACCGTCCCACCAGTTGGGGAGTGCTGCCCTGAGCTTGGCCAGGCCTTGGGTCCTCCTTTTAGGGCCATAAAATATGGCCATTACATAAACCTCCTGAGCACTGAACAGCCTGGGTCCACCTGACCCTATTTCCCACAGAGCCACTTTGAGGGGTGTCCTGTATCCCTCAGGGCTGCCTAAATCAGTCTTCTCAGCAGGCGTTGGAAGAGCGTGACCTGGAGGGACGGCGGGTGGAGGAGGTGCCGGGCCACCAGCGGGCAGAGACCGAGGCACTCTGGGGAGCCAGGGACAGCGGCAGAGATGGAGTCACCCTGGGAAGCCAGGCAGGGACAGCGGCAGAGGAGCCACTCTGGGTTGCTTGGCAGGAGTGACTGGCACGGTGTGATGGGAGCAGAGGCTGCGGGGATGGCCTGAGTGGAGAAGTATCAGGGGTTAAGTCTGGAAGGTGGGCAAGTTGTGAAGGCAGGTGAGGCGATGTCCGGCATTCTCAGCACCGCTCCCCCAGAGCTCCCAGCACGATCACCCAAGCCCCTCACTGGGTGGTAAACACAGCTGCCTGAGTGAATTATAATAATCACCACCACAACAAGCACAGATGTTTTTGCTGTGGCCAGGCAGTGGTCTAAGCGCTTTGCAGTTCACTGCATTTAATCCTTCAGAGATGAAACTGAGGCATGCAGAGATTAAATAACCCTACTTACCTCCTTAATCTCATTTCAGCTCATTGCAACCTTTAAACATCACCTATAGGCTAATGAATGCCAAATGTATGTCTCCATCCTGGGTTTCTCCCCGAACTCCAGGCTCACATATGCACCTGCCTTCCTGCTCTTACCCAATAGTCCCTCATATTCTACATGTCCAAGCCCAGGCTCCTCATGCTTCCCTCCCCAGCCCTTACCCTTAGACCTGCTGCACTCACAGCTGTTCCCTCCCTGGGAATTGGGACTCTTCGGGACTCTTCCAGACACTCAGGCCAACCTGGAGTCACCCTTACCTCTCTCCCTTGCACCCCACAGGTGATGGATTGGCAAATCCTCCCAGCTTCCCCCATTTCTCATGCACTACCCCACCCTAGCCCGGCCACCATTGCCTCTCTCCAGCTCGCCCTGGAAGTCTCTCGCTGAGCTTCCCTCTTCTCTCTCTGTCCCCTGAAGTCTATTCCCAGCACAATAGCCCAGGTGATCTGTTGATTGTCATTCCTTCCTCATTGCCCTCTTCTTGCAGCCCCGTCTCACCCAGAGCAGAGTCCAGGTCCTGATCCCCAAGTCAGCCCGCCATCACTCTGCCTCCTTGCTCAATCAAGCTGACACACTCTTGCCTCAGGGCCTTTGCACAGAGGCTCCCCCTCCTCGGGACACTCTCACCTAGAGATCCTCTAGGTCTTTATTCAAGTGTCAGCTCCTCCTAGGGCACTACCCAGTCCCTGTGTAAACATGCACTTCCTGTGTCTTCCCAGCTTTGTCCTTCTCCCAGCACAGAATACTCCCCAACACGTTATGTGTTATTAGCTCATTTATTTCCCTCCACTCGAATATCAATTCCACAAGGGCAGACATCTTTGTCTTTTTGCTCACTGCTGTATCCCTAGTTCCCAGAACAATGCCTGGGACAGAGTAGATGCTCAATGACTGTTGTTGAATACATAATGAATGAATTACCCAGGGTAACCATTGGTAAGTGATGGAGACAGGATTAAACCCAGGCAGTCTCACTTGATGGAAAGTCTATGTTCTTAACCACCCTTAACTGCCTTTATTGCAATAAAGCGCCAATCTTTCATGGGCAGAGGATCACCCAAAACAATCACTACATTTGCCAGCCTCCCTTGCTGCTAGATGTGCCCATGTGACTATGTTCTGGCCAACGAAGTGTAAGCAGAAGAGGCACGGACAACTTCTGGGACCGTCTATAAAGAGAAGGTGTGGTCCTCTGGGATAATGAGGTGACCTTGGGAATGAAGGATAAAGCGACAAGATAGGAGGACCTGGGATCCCCGACACTGAAAGCTTTAGAACCACTGTGGGTAACTGGCCAGGCACGGTGGCTCACGCCTGTAATCCCAGCACTCCGGGAGGCTGAGGCGGGCGGATCACGAGGTCAGGAGATCGAGACCATCCTGGCTAACACGGTGAAACCCCATCTCTTCTAAAAATACAAAGAATTAGCCAGGCATGGTGGTGGGGGCCTGTAGTCCCAGCTACTGGGGAGGCTGAGGCAGGAGAATGGCGTGAACCAGGGAGGCGGAGCTTGCAGTGAGCCGAGATCGCACCACAGCACTCCAGCCTGGGCGACAGAGTGAGACTCCGTCTCAAAAACAAAAACCAAAACCAAAAGAACCACTGTGGGTAACTATCTCTTGACTTCTATATATTAGATAAATAAATATATAGCTTTCAGCAATCTTGAAAGCTATCTTGCTTAAGCCCTGCTACCTGTGGTATACTGTCATTGGCCACCAAAGTTAATCCTAATTCATTACTGAGTCTCAGTTTCCTCATCTGTAAAACGGGAGTAATAGCAGTACCTCTGCAGAGTTGCTGTGGAGATTAAATAAGAAAATACATAGACATCACACAGAATATAGAAGATATTCAGTATAGAAGGTTAGATATAAATAAGAATAAGCATATTAGTGGTATCTAATAAGCATCTTCTATACTAAGATATCTTAGTATATATAGTTATTGTCAATACTTAGTAACTATACAATGCTGTAACTTAGTATAGTTACATCTTTTATACTAAGAGACTCAATTCTACATCACTTGATGATTGCTAAACACTAAAAGTACAAACCGAAAAGGCTTTATAAACCCACCTTGAAGGAAAGGAACTAGAGAGCTATATTGGTTTATACCAGTTTCTATACTCGTTTCTACTAGAGAAACTAAGGCCCAAGTTTGCTGATGTCACAGGGTCCTTTGGTAGCAGAGCCAAGACTTGTCTCTGTTCCCCATGGCAGGATATGGGTATGGAAGGTGTAAATTCCCCTCACTCCTCCAGCAGTGCCCCTTCCCTGGCTGAATGCTTGTCAGTGCCAGGACTGGAGCCTCTCTCCCTGCACAGGCTCTGCTATCACCTCCATGGGAAATGGCTCAGAGCAGGTGAAGGGGGTGGAGGGACCAGCCCTAGGGCCTGGAGATGGTGGACAGCCACAGTGACACACTGCACTGCTGCTGGGAACTCTGCAGCCTCTCTCAGAGACCCTGCGGTGTCCCCAGGCATCCTGCTGGCCCAGCTGTTCTATGCAGAGACTGCAGCAAATGACATGGCTTTGGCCCCAAGCCATCTGGAAACAATAATTTGCTACAGTAAATGTAGTCCTGGACAGTTCCCCTCCTTTGGGGGTGGCAAGGGCAGAGAAGCTGGGGAGGGGTTGGGGGCTGAGAGCTCCGGGAGGCTGACCAGCCCAGGCGGCCTCTGCAGTCTCAGACCACT
>NC_045448.1:26653756-26686948 GCF_002776525.5 Piliocolobus tephrosceles
TTTTTTTTTTTTTTTTTTTTGAGGTGGGGTCTTGCTCTCTGTCCCCCAGGCTGGAGTGCAGTGGCACAATCTTGGCTCACTACAACCTCCACCTCACAAGTTCAACTGATTCTCTTGCCTCAGCCTCCCGAGTAGCTGGGACTACAGGTGCCTGCCACCATGTCTAACTAATTTTTGTATTTTTAGTAGAGATGGGGTTTCACCATGTTGGCCAGGCTGGTCTCGAACTCCTGACCTCAGGTGATCCAGCCACCTCAGCCTCTCAAAGTGCTGGGATTACAGGTGTGAGCCACTGTACCCAGCCCCTGCTGGATTCTTGACCAAAAGCCATTCTCCTGTCTTTCTTACTAACATAACTGCAGTTTCTTTTCAGGATGACACCATGTCCAGCTTAAAATGTGTAGCTGGATGTTTTAAGTCTTCTTTGCAGCTATGAGTAACCAGGTAACATAGTTCTGGCCAATGAAATATAAACCAAAAATGCTGGCGGGGGCTTCCAAGAAAGCTTGTGAAAGGGGAGTGGACTTATCTGCACTTTGGATGTACTTTTGTCTTGATCCCTTTTCCTATCACCTTTTCTTCCTGAAATGAAGATGAGATGTCTTTGGGCACAGAAGCCATGTTGTGACTATGAGGATAATGGTCCCTGACTGTTGGCAGAATAGGAAGCTCGAAGGAGCCTGGACCCTCAGTAACCTCCTGAAGCCATTGCCCCAACTCTGGATGCCTGACTCCAGACTTTGTTTTTTCTTTTTTGTAATACCATGGCCACTGCTCCACATCACTGAATGCAACCCTAACTCCTGCAGCAGTTTAGAGCAACAGCTCTCACAGTCTGCTGCTCATTTGAGCCATCCAGGGAGCTTCCGAAAAGCCCAAGACCTGGACATACTCAATACCATTCCATCAAGTCCCTGGAGCTGGGGCCCAAGCATCTGTATTAAAAAAAAAAAACAAAAACAAAACTCACAGGTGATTCAATGTACAGCCAAGTGTGAAAAGCAGTGGGTTAGAGCAATGCTTTTTAGACGTTAAAGCGCAGAGGAATCTGCTGGGGATCTTGCTAAAATGCAGATTCAGATCCAGTGGGTGGAGTGGGGCCTGGGGCTCTGCATTTCTGATAAGCTTCCTGGCAGTGCTGATACTGCTGGTCCGTGGACCACACCGAGGGTAGCAAGGGGCCGGAGCATTGAGTTCCATCTTTGGGCTTTTGCTGAGAATCATCACCATGACAGTTACCATGCCTGCCTTCTCCTTTCCCTTTCTGTCTCCTTTCCCCTCTTTTTTGATCCCTCTTCATCCTTCTCTGTGGACCACTCCCTCCTTGACTTATTACGCAGGCTCAGGATCCACGTGTCCCATCTCTAATCTTGCTGACAGCTCTGTAAAGAAACCTTCTGAGCCCTGAGAGAATTCAGGTTCGTCTGAGTCTATTTGATGAAGCTTGGGCGTTTATGAGCCCCTGGGCGTCTATTTGCACAGCTGATTTGCATGAAGGCTTTGAGCTTTTTGTGTTTGTGCTTAGGCTGGAGGAAGGAACCTATATGCTCCAAGGGGCCTGGAGAGAGTCGGGAGAGGAAGATACAAAGACATTGTGGGGGATATTGTGTTGTCTAGTCCTTGATCTGCCCTGAGGCTCTCAGTCTGACCTCTTGGGACAGTGGGTGTTCGCCCCATGTCACAGCTGAACACGATTTAGCTTGTGCCTTGAAGCCCAAGGAGAACCTGCTGCTCATCTCTCTCCTGAAGGGTTTGAGTGTTTTTGTTTGTTTAGCTCAGGAAACCACAGAAAGTCAGCGGAGGAAGATGTCTTTTGTGGCCTCTGCCCAGCCTACACTCTACTATCTCTGAGAAGTGTCCCCACCCCAGTGGCAGGCCTCTGGAGCCATGCTTGTTTCACAGCTCTGCTTCTTTTTGGCTGCAGGTCATTGGGCAAGGCTGGTCACCTATCCCAGGGGAAGCTAGATCATTGGCTGGGTGAGAAAACAGAAGGGAGAAACAGAGATGCTTGTGGCTACTCAGAGTGAAGCCTGCAGGCCATGTGGGGGCCGGGGAGTCATCTTTGGCCTGTGGGCACAGAGGCATAGCAGATCTGCAGAAGGAGAAGGAAAGCCCACAGAGAGAGGCAGAGATGAGAGACGAGGCAGCCGTGGAGAGGAGACCACAGCTGCCTGGCTTCTTGACTCTCATCCAACTGTGCCCCAGGGCCCCAGGAGTCCTGCCTCACTTCCACCATGGGCTCCATAATGCTCTTGGCAGATGAACTCTAGTGACCTCTCTCCCAAGAGCCCCACGTCTTGGTGCTCAGGCTTTCGTATAATCCCCAACTCCCTTGCGTGTGGGTGGGAACTGTGACTTGCTTGGCAAAATTGATGGGCTGTCACTTCCACCAACACGCTGTCTTTTATGACTCCATCTTGCTAGTGGGGTGACTCAAGAGTCTCTCCTGCTGACTGTCTTTAAAGAAGCAAGTGGCCAGGTTGAGAGGCCCAGGTGTCCAGGAGCTGAGGGCAGCCTCTGGCTGAGAGCCGGCAAGAAGTTAAGGCCCTAAGTCCTGCAGACATAAGGAAGTAAATTCTGCCAACAACGTGAGCAAGCTCAGGAGCAGACTCCGCCAGTCAAGCGCCCTCCAGGTGAGAAGGCACCCCAGCCGGAAGCTTGATGGCAGCTTGTGAAACCCTAAGAGGAGGACCCAACTAAGTCATGCCTGGACTCCTAGCCCACAGAAACTGTGAGGTTACTAATGTATGTCATCTATAAGCCTCTAAGCTTGTGGTAATTTCTTACACAATGGAAAACTCATCTAGTGCTGGTTCTTATCAGTGGCTTTTACATAGGTAAGTTTCTGTGGTTTGCAACCTAAAGACTCTTGGCTAAGACGGGAATACCAAGCCTAGGCTGGCATCCTCCCAGAGGAGCAACCTCAGCCAGAGGAGCACTGATGGGGGCTTGAGCCAACACAGCTGCCACCTGTGGGAGGCCTGGCCGAGAGGAGCAGCAGCTATAGGGCTCCAACTCCCTGGATGCATTGGGATCCCCCTGGAGACTCCCAGAAATACTTGGGGGAAGGAAGGAGGAAAGCTGGTGTGGACAGGTGGGGCCTACAAAGCCAACATAATTTGGGTATGTGATTTAATTTCTACATATCCTGCTTGGAGTTCACCGTAAATCTGTGTCTCACATCAAATGTAGGACATTTGGGGCCATTATGTCTTCAGATATCTTTTCTGCTACATTCACTCTCTCCTCTCCTTCTCAGACTCCACCTAGATACATGTTAGAGCTTTCTATTGTCCTTCATGTCTCTGAGGCTCTGTTCTCCTTTCCCTGAGTAATTTTTCTCTCTGTTCTTCAGATTAGGTTATTTCTATTGATCTATCTTCAAGTTTCCTGACTCCTCTGTTATCTCAATTCTCCCATTAAGCTTATCCAGTGAATTTTTGTTTCAGATATCTTTTCAGTTCTATATTTTCCAGTTGATTCTTTCTTATAATTTCTGCTTCTCTGCTGAGATTTCCTATCTTTTCATTTGTTATGAGCAGTTTTTACATCCTTGGGCATGAATACTGTGATGATTAATGGTATGTGTCAACTTGACTGAGCTAAGGGTGCCCAGATAGCTGGCAACACATTCTTTCTGGGTATCTCTGTGAGGGTGTTTCTGGAAGAGATTAGCATTTGAATCAATAGACTGAGTAAAAATCCACCCTCACCAATTGGACATTGTTCCATCCATGGAGGACCCAATAGAACAAAAAGGTGGAGGAAGGATGAATTTGTACTCTCTGAGCTGAGATATCCATCTTCTCCCATCCACAGACATTGATGTTCCTGGTTCTTGGACCTTCAGAATGAATTACGCCACCACTTTTCTTAGCTTTCCAGCTTGCAGACAGCAGATCATGGGACTTCTCAGCCTCCGTAATCATATGAGCCGGTTCCTAGAATAAATCTCTCTCTCTTTCTACATATATATGTAAAGATAGGTGTGTGTGTGTGTGTGTATATATGTGTGTGTGTATATGTATGTAAGTGTATATATATACGCACATGTAAACACACACAAATATATACACACACACACTCATATACATATACACACATAAATAGCCTATTGGTTCCGTTTCTCTGCAGAATCCTGACTAATACAGTTATAATAGCTGTTTTAAAAACTTTATTAGCTAATTCCAACATCTGGGTCATGTCAGTCAGTCTCCATTCTTGAGAATTCATCAATTAAAAAATATTTTTGTACATTGTGTAAAATTTTGAATAGCTTCTTGGACATTATAAATGTTTTGTTGTAGCGACTCTGTATTTCTCCAAAGAGTGCTGAATTTTTGGTTTTAGCAGGCAATTGATTTGGACTCAAAGTGCAAACCCTGTCACTCATGGATCTGGTAAAAAAGTAGTGGCAGCTCAAATCTCAATTTAGTTCTTTTATCCTTAGCTGAGCTGCTTTGACTTTGCCCTCGTGTTTGTGGTGTAGAGGTCAGAAAGAGATACGGGCATAGTTTACATGCAAAATTTGGACTCCCTTTCTCTTTCATAGGCTCTCCCTCACTTTGCAGGGGCTGTGTGTGCCCCAAACTCTCTGGCTCTTCAAGTCAGAAAGAGTCCAGTGTTTCCATCAGCCTGCATGAGTCCAGTGTTTCCACTCACTGAAGACTACCTTCAGGACAAAAAAGTTAAAAATAAAAAAGGTGGGTGAAGGAAAACCCATCTTCTACCGTTTCCTTCTTCCAGGCATCAGCTCTCTCTAGAACACATCTCGCTTTCGATAGCTTTCCAATGCCATCAGCTAGTTGATTTTTGTATTTAGTTTAGAGTTTTATAGTTGCTC
Organism: Piliocolobus tephrosceles; assembly: GCF_002776525.5. Taxonomy (NCBI): domain Eukaryota; kingdom Metazoa; phylum Chordata; class Mammalia; order Primates; family Cercopithecidae; genus Piliocolobus; species Piliocolobus tephrosceles. The sequence goes on from NC_045448.1 coordinate 26,658,600, forward strand.
TCTGCAGGAATGACCATGACAGGAGTTTACTCAGCCATTCTCAGGAGGGAACTCTGTGATTTCACGTGTGCTTACTGAATGCTGAACCTGAGGACATATGGGATACAAACATATTAAGTCCTTTTTACAGATGAAAAAACTGAGGCCTCATAAGTCCATCTGGCTTAAAGTTCTTCTACTGTCTTCTATCCACATCCCACTTGGGTGAGGCAGAAATGAGATGGAGTCCACCATGTGGAGACTGGGGAGGAGCTGGCAGGAAAGGAAGGAACGTGAGATGCAAATGAGCAAGTCTAAATGTGCAAGTCCTTTGGGGCCAAAGAGTTATCAGGATGCACTAAAGACTTGCACCTGGTTTGTTTGAAAGCATCTTAAGATTTCTTTCTTTCCTTTTGATTCCTTTTGAGAATTCCCTTGCATCCCAGCTGTGCTAAGCAGACATTTGCCTGGTGAAAAGCAGAACTTCAGCAAAGTCTTTTGACTACCTGAGACAGTTAGAGACCAAAAAATGTCAAAGGACCTCAGAGATTATCTCTGTCTATCCCCTCATTTTACAGATGAGAAAACTGAGCCCCAGAAAAGTGAAATGATTTGTCCAAGATTGTTCAAATTTCCTTAATTTCCCATCCAATGCTCCTTCTGCCAAATAAGCATAAATCCTTTACATGCATATGTGGTTCTCCTCTCTCTCTCTCTCTCTCTCGCTCTCTCTCTCGCCTGCCCACACACCGCACACTAACACCAAATATCAAGGCCAATGACTCCATTGCTCTCTGATGACATGGAAGGGAGTCTATCCATTGACACTGTCATTCTCAATCTTTTTTTTTTTTACTCCATGGTGCATGCAAAATATGAACATACCCACAGATACTCCAGCAAACCCCAGTTAACACCATCCATCAATGAACTGATGATGGAGTCCAGATATGATATATTGTCTATGGCCCTTCCACCCCTCACCCCTCAGTCCCCCACAGCACCTACCATAGATGCGAAAGGCATACTCAATCTTCAGGCTTGGGCAGGCCTGTTCGCTGAACACAGATGCCATGCCCAGCACATCCTCAAAGGAGAACACGCCGTTGTGGGAGAACACCCTGCAGATACGGTCTCTGAATGGGTTGACCTGTGGGTGAGGAGGGAAGAAAAGGGAGGAGGTCTATCAGGGTCGGGGCTGTGTCTCCCTGGGCCTCTCTCATCTGTTACAAACACTGTGTCCTGGGTTTGAGATGAAAACAACAGATGCAATCTAAATCTCAGAGTAGATGGTGGCTCACTGAGCCAGGACCCTGAGCATGATGGGGTGCCGGGGATGACTCTTGCAGATGGATATGTGACTTCACAAGATTCCCTCAAGGACACCACAATTGAAGATAATGGTTATAATGAAAACGCAAATGAACAAGAGAATGTCAGAGCTGAAACCTCTCCTACTCTAAATACGAGTCCTTTTCTATGGGGTAGACATCACGAGTATCCAGGCAAACATAACAAGAAGCCCTGCATCAGTTTTCTTTTCCTGTGCTCAGGCAGGTGCAAGGCAAGCCAACAGGCTCACTGCCCAAGCGTACAGCCAGCCAGGGAATGAGATACCAAGCTTCCTTTCCCGGGGGACCTCCCCTTGTCTTTGCTGGTAGTGATGGGAGGGAGGTGGTTGCCAGGACACCAATACACTCCTTAGATCCATGTCACATGACTCTACACACACACACACACACACACACACACACACAGCATGTCTTATAGAGACTGAAAACAGGGCAGTTGATGTGGTAGCTGCTGGTAGCACGAATAGTACCTATGACACAACATGTGAGCACATTGGAAGATGCAGAGAAAATATTGCTGAAGATACAAAGAAATAAGTATTCAAACAAATTTCACACTGTGAAAGCTTTGCTAAATAGTTAAATAAAGGTATAGATTTTCTAATATGGTTTTCCTAGATTCTATATGTGAAAAACTACATTTCTGCAAGCCACTAAAGGAAACAGAGACATGGCCTGAATAGTAAATGAATGTCTTTAATGAAAACACCATTGCTGGGGAAAAGTGAAGGTACTCACTGAGGGGGTGGCTGCTCCGTGATGGAAAAGAATTCTGGGGTGAGGGTGCAGGATGGCGACACATGCCAAATGATTTCCCTGCAGGAGTTCCTGCAGGCTACTGCAGTCAGGAAGGTAAGCCCAGAAATACCTAAAGTACAGCAGAAGGCATTGAAATGGTTCTCTAAAAAAAAAAGAGTTAAAATATAGTAAAACTTGGCCACGCACAGTGGCTCATGCCTGTAATCCCAGCACTTTGGGAGGCCGAGGTGGGTGGATCACCTGAGGTCACGAGTTCAAGACCAGCCTGGCCAATGTGGTGAAACCCTGTCTCTATTCAATACAAAAAAAAGTTAGTTGGGCGTGGTGGCGCATGCCTATAATCCCAGCTACTCAGGAGACTGAGGCAGAAGAATTGCTTGAACCCGGAAGGCCGGGGCTACAGTGAGCCGAGATTGCATCATTCCACTCCAGCCTGGGTAAAAAGAGCGAAACTCCCATCTTAAAAGAAAAAGAAAAAGAAATAAAACTTATACAATGATTTGTAATCAGAAGGAAAGTGAATATGAAAATCTTCTGAACCACATGGAGGTGTGCTGCTTTGCTCTTGGAAGAGTTCTTAAAAGAGCTATCAAACTTAAAGATGAATTATATGTTTTCCTGGTACAAAAAGACAAGTGTTCCAAATTTGCTGACCTTTCCATGATGACAAGTAACTGTTGGCAGTATGCTACCTAGCAAATATCCACCAAAAAATGAACTCAATTTCATTTGACTTTTCAAGGTAAAGGTGACTCATTTTAGCATTATTGCTTTTCTAAAGAAACTCATGCTTTGAAGAGGATATTTTTTAAATGGGATTTTTGTGGTTAAAAACATGTGTATCACCTATAGAAGTGCTTATATTTCATACCTGAAAATACAGAAACAGACTCTTCTGACCTGTTTGGAAATTGTCCAAATAAAGAATGTCAGTGGATTTTGAATCCATTTGTTAAAAATATAAAAATGTAATACTTTCCACTTAGTGTAAGAGCCACTGACTGATGATGTAAGGGAAGACAGACAATTACTAGCTTAATTTCAATCAAAAGCTTTTAATTGGTGAATGGGGTTGAAAATGAGTGCCATGATTTAAGACATACAGCCCATGATACATTTCCTCTCTTTGGATCAGTTACGACAGCTATTAAAAAAACAAAACAAAACTGAACAGAACCAGACCTCTGAATGGCTCTAGCTCAATCTTAAAGCAAGATTTCAAAGAATAATTAAGCATATCCAACCACATTGCTTTCTCTTACAATATTATTAGTTATATGCAAACAATAGCATAGTGCAAGGAAGAAATCTTACTATACCTATTAAAGGGAGAATTGTTTGTTAAATATTTTATGTAATTTTTAGCTTGTCCTTAATTTTTTTATTTTGATATTGTATCAGCTTAGTATAGTAGTAAATGTATACAGTTTATAAATGAATATATATGTATGATGAGTACATGTTTCTCATTTTTTAACATTATTGCTGGGAATTTGTGATCTAGGCTAACCTGCTCATCTCACGGATGTGGAAATGAGGTCTGGGGAAGGGGAAGGACTCAGCCAGCAAGTGGGAGAGCTGGCCTGAGACCCAGGTCTCCTGAACCTGTCCTGCCCTATTTCCACTAAGTTGCCTGGTGCCAAAAAACATCAGAGCCCAAGCAGCGGCCATTAAAATATAGAAAACCTTGGAAATGGATCCCTCTAAAATTCTTACTTTAATATAAAGCATTTTTTGGCTGGGTGTGGTGGCTCACACCTGTAATACCAACACTTCGGAAGGCCAAGATCAACAGATCACCTGAGGCCAGGAGTTCGAGACCAGCCTGACCAACATGACAAAACCTCATCTCTACTAAAAATATAAAAATTCGTAGGGTGTGATGGCATGTCCCTGCAGTCCCAGCTACTCGGGAGGCTGAGGCAGGAACATCGCTTGAACCCGGGAGGCAGAGGTTGCAGTGAGCTGAGATCATGCCACTGCACTCCAGCCTGGGTGACAGAGGGAGACTCCATCTAAAAAAAAAAAAGTGCAAACACAGAATCTAGATTGAAGTTAAAAAAAATGGTTCACAGCCTAGGAGAACTCAGTGGCTGGCCAAAAATGACTCTATGACTCTGTCACTATGAAAGTGAGAGGCACAGGAGGGGGCCACGGGACCAAAGGCTGCAGAAGGGAGAAGGTCAAAGAAGATGGAGCTGACATGGAGCCACTGGGCTTGGGAAACAGGGAGGAATTCGAGTATGGAGCGGGGGACACTGTCCCTGAGAGGATGGCAGGGCAGATGTCAGGCCACAGGGCTAGGGCCAAGCTCACCAGAGCTGCGTTTGGGTCCTGGGGACCAAGGAGTGGCTAGTATAGTTCTCTTTGAGGCCTGGCGGGCACCTGCCAGGAGAGCGTCCCAGGGCTGTCTCTGTTCCAACAAGGTGCAGCTCCCTTCTTCCCCAGGGTCCTTGTCTCAAGGGACAGCCCAGGTTATGAGCCCCCCTGCGACAGAGCAGCTCCAGTCAAAGAGGCACCGATAGTGCTGCGGGAGAGTTGCTAAGGGCCCTGGTGGTGCAGCCGCATGTCCCTCCCTGCTCTCCATCCTGAGCTAAAGGCCAGATCAGCCAGTGTCCTCGGATCTGGTTCAGTCCAGCCTCAGGCAGACAGAACAGCCAAAAGGAGAAGCTGGAAGAGCAAGCCTCATTAGAGATCACAGGTCCAGTTTACTGGATTCCAGATTTTTGATGCTATAACTTTAACAATCTGAAATCTGAACCAATAAATTTGGGGACCTATCCAGAGAGTTATCATCTGTATGAAATTTCACACTTATTCAGAAGTCTTCAATCCTCCAGAGGAGGAAGGAAGTGACAGTTGACAAAGCAATGCTTCCATTTCAAGAATAACATGTACCCTGGTTTGAGGGCGTTTTGAACAAAGGGAATACAAACATGTCAGTATAGCAATTTATACAGGTAACTCGTGTATGATCTCCATCTATGCGTGATGAAACTAAAGTAGATGAAAATAAACCCCAAATGCTGGGAGGTTTTTGGAAATAGAAACTACAGTTTATCAACAATAAAAAGATTGCAGTCCCTGCCAAAAAAACTAAAAGTTTTCTTTTTTTAAAGATCTTCTTAAAGTTATTGAACAAGAGATTTGATTTGAAGATGAAAGTCAGAGGAAAAATATTTGGACCTAGCTTAAAAATATCTCCTCAACATTTCTCCAACTAGCGCCTAGTCAAAAAAAGCTTTTTACAGTTGCTGGAAAAAATTCACACAAAAATACACTAGTGACTCAATGATGATGTCATTGATGCACTTGGACTTTCAAAAGCTCATTTAAAAAATCAAACAGTATTAATTTATGTAAAATTTCTCATCTCTAAATTTTCTTTATTACTAGTGTTTCTGTTTTCTTTTTTTATTTAGACTTCATTTAGCGTTTTTATTTTCTAATCATACTTTATTTTGTGCATTGTATCTGCTCCCCACTCTTATTAAAATAATATGATTGGCTGGGTGCGGTGACTCACACCTGTAATCCCAGCACTTTGGAAGGCAGAGGTGGGCGGATCACCACATCAGGAGATCAAGACCATCATGGCCAACATGGTGAAATCCTGTCTCTACTAAAAATACAAAAATTAGCTGGGCATGGTGGCGTGCACCTGTAGTCCCAGCTACTCAGGAGGCTGAAGCAGGAGAATCGCTTGAACCCAGGAGTCAGAGGTTGCAGTGAACCAAGATGGCGCCACTGCACTCCAGCCTGGTGACAGAGTGAGACTCTGTCTCAAAAAAAAAAAAAAAAAAGATATGATTAATGTTTATCGACTGGGCGCAGTGGCTACTGGGCATGGTGGCACACTCTTGTAATCTCAGCACTTTGAGAAGCCAAGGCAGGCAGATCACCTGAGGTCAAGCTTTCAAGACCAGCCTGACCAATGTGGCGAAACCTGTCTCTACTACAAAATACAAAAATTAGCCGGGCGTGGTGGTGGGCGCCTGTAATCCCAGTTACTCGGAGACTGAGGCAGCAGAATTGTTTGAACCCGGGAGGCAGAGGTTGCAATGAGCCGAGATCATGCCACTGCGCGCCAGCCTGGGTGACAGAGCAAGACTTTGACTCAAAAATAAATAAATAAATAAATAAACAAATAAATAAAATGACATGATTAATGTTTATATTTTAAACATTTTACACAGATGTAAAACACTTGTCAAAGAAAGCGGTAGATGAAGGTGTCTGTTAGAGTGGTACAGAAGACATCAGTTCTTCCTCAGTCTTGAGTGGAAGCCTCAGTTTACCTGAAGCACCCTCTCACTGAGAAAGGCACTGCCCAAAAAGTCCCTCATGGCTGTGTAAGGTAAGGTGAGTGTCCGGAGCCATAAGGCCCGGAGTTAGCCGACCTCTGTTGCTTGATCTCCGCAAAGCGGAGACAAAATGGCACATTTCCGGGTTCTTCATTATAACCTGTTCCCGCGCGCGCCTAAAACCTTTCCCGCGGGCGCCTAAACCTTTCCCGCGCGCGCCCAAACCTTTCCCGCGCGCGCCCAAACCTTTCCCGCGCGCGCCGACCTTTTCGCGCCCAGAAAGATATGCAGCCTACGGCGCAGGTGCAATCCCGCGCCCGGGAAAATTACAAACCCAGGGCGCATGCGCAATTGTAATTTGAGACGACCCGCCCCCGTCACCGCCCTGGCCCAACCTCTTCCCCTGCCAGCCTATATAAGGTATCGCACCACCATTATTAAACGAGACTTGATCAGGCTATTTGTCTTGTCTCCATTTCTCGTGTTTTCTTGTCTCCTCCATTCCCACTCCCCCTTCCAGGGCCCGTTCGACTGTCCCCTGGGTCGGGACAGGTGAGCAGAGCCCATGTCCTGGGAGAAGGGTGTAACAAAACCTTTTGTATTTTAGTGCCTTTACGTCAGGGCCGGGCGCGGTGGCTCAAGCCTGTAATCCCAGCACTTTGGGAGGCCGAAACGGGTGGATCACGAGGTCAGGAGATCGAGACCATCCTGGCTAACACGGTGAAACCCCGTCTCTACTAAAAAATACTAAAAAAACTAGCCTGGCGAGGTGGCGGGCGCCTGTAGTCCCAGCTACTCCGGAGGCTGAGGCAGGAGAATGGCGTAAACCCGGGAGGCGGAGCTTGCAGTGAGCTGAGATCCCGCCACTGCACTCCAGCCCGGGCGACAGAGCGAGACTCTGTCTCAAAAAAAAAAAAAAAAAAAAAAAAAAGCTCCCGTCAGATATACTTGTAGGTTAGAAGGCTCAATATTATTAATGTTGATAAATTGATCCATAAAGTTAATGCAATTCTAGTTAAAGTTTTCTAGCCGGTCCATTTTGCAGGACTTGACAAGCCAATTCTAAAGTTTACATGGAAATGCAAGGGTGAAGAACAGCCAAGTTAATCCTAAAGAATAATAAAGCTGAAGGACTTAACCACTAGATATCAAGATCTAGGCTGGGAGTGGTGACTCACACCTATAATCCCAGCCCTTTGGGAGGCTAAGAGGGGAGGATCCCTTCAGTCCAGAGTTTAAGACCAGACTGGAGACCCTGTCTCTACATAAAAAAATTAAAAATTGGCCAGGTATGGTCGTGCACGCCTGTAGTTCCAGGTACTCGGGAGGCTGGGGTACAAAGATCAATGAACCTAGGAGATTGAGGCTGCAGCGAGCCATAATTGTGCCACTGCACTCCAGCCTGAGTGATAGAGTGAGACCCTGTCAAAAAAAAAAAAAAAAAAAAGAAATCTATGCTAAAGCTTTAGTAATTAATGTGGTATGGTATTTGTGCAAGGATAGACAAATAGATCAATGGCCATAATAGAGACTCCAGAAACAGACGCACACATTTATGGCTACCTGATTTATGACAAAGACAACACGGCAATGTGGCAATGCAGTGGGGGAAGGGGCAGTCTTTTCCATAAGTGGTGTTGGGTTTAGTGGACATTCATATGGGGAAAAAATGAATCTTTATAATCCTATCTCACACCATACACAAAAATCAATTCCAGATTGATCATAGGTCTAACATGTAGGACTAGAATAAAACATTAAGTAAATATCACAGGAGGATATCTTCATGATCTTGGGGGCAAAGACTGTTTAACAATATACAAAAGCACCAACCATAAGAGAAAACTCATAAATTGGAGTATATTAAAAATTTTCAAATTACATTGCTCAAAATACATAATTAAGACAACAAAAAGGCAAGCCATAATAATCACTAGGTACTTCCACAGGTGAGTGAATAAACAAACCGTGGTACGTTCATGCAATGGAATACGACTCAGCAATAAAAACGAACAATTATTGATTCATGCAACAACATGGATGATTCTTCAATGTATTTTGCTAAATAAAAGAAGTCAGACCCAAAGGGCTACATATTGTATGAGTCCATCCCAGAAAATATAAAACCATAGGGTCGGAAAACAGATCGTAGTTGTCAGTAGTTGTGGGAGGGAGAATGAGTTGACTACAACGGAAATTTTGGGGGTAATGGAACTGTTCTCTAGGGTGCTGTGGTGCAGATAGAAGCCATGCCTTTATGCATTTCTGGAAACCCATAGAACCGTACACCACAGAGTGAACTTTACTGGACGCAAATCAAAGACAATATGGGATGGTAGAGAACCCAGGATGGAATGCAGGTCGTGGCAAATGAAACCAACTGTATTACAAATGCATGACAAAACCTCCCTGAAAGGAGGGGAAGAAGAGGAAGTGACTAAGTAACTTTGGAAAGTGGTGTTTGACCAGGTACGTAGGCTAAAGACCAAAATAATATAAATAAACTGTATATATGTATAAATATAAATTCACTGTATTCTAGGGAGTCAATCTGATTCTCACAGGGTTATGGATTAGCAATTCTTACTACAAGTATACTATGATTGAACGAATACGTAAATAAATAAAAAATAAGTTATAAGTAAGATAAAATAAGTTATAAAGAAGCAAGAGGGAAGGTTAGATATGGTACTGGATTAGTCAGAGACATCAATATGACCTAATGGGCATTTTACTACATGTACAGATGGATAGATACAAAACAAATATTGATGTGTAGTATACATGGGTTAGTATACATACCTATATTTTCTAGCTCTGTCTACCAAATAACTTTACAGTGGAGAAACTTGGAAATACTACCTTCACCAAATGATCAAGGTTAATATCACCAGTAACAGGTAATGTTGATGTCAGGTATCCCCGGTCTGATGCACTGAGAAGGGCGGTTCAGGCCAGGTGCAGTGGCTCACGCCTGTAATCCCGAGCTTGGGTGGCTGCAGCCGGAGGCTCCCTTGAGGCCAGGCATTCGAAATCAGCCTAGGCAACATAGTGAGACCCCATCTCTAAAAATATTAAAATAAGCTGGTGTGGTGTTATGTGCCCGTAGTCCTAACTACTCGGAAGGCTAAAGGAGGAGGATCACTTGAGCCCAGAAGTCCAAGGCTGCAGTGAGCTATGATCGCTCCACTGCAGCATGGGCAAAAGAGCAAGACCCTGCCTCTAAAAAATGGGGTGGGGTGGGGGGTTCCCTTCTGTAGAATTTGCACAAATCCATTACTTCTGCCTAATCATGAGAAAACATCTGACAGACCTAAGTTGAAAGATGTTCTGCAAAAACACCTGGTCTGTGCTCTCCAAAAAATCATGGAAAAGCGAGACTGAGAAACTATCACAGATCAGAGGAGCGAAAGACACACGATGACTAAATGCAAGGTGGGACCCTGGAGGGGATCCTGACACAGATCAAAAAACGTGAGTGGAAAACTAGTGAAAGCCAAGCAAAGTTTGTATTGCATTAATACAACACAAGCATTAAGTTTTGAAAAATATATAGATAAAAATATCTATATAAAAATATAAGAGGTATACAGGTCCTGTCCACCTTTCACCCAGCTTTCCCTGATGTGAATACAGGGTGAAAGGTACACAGTACTTGTCTTTCTAAACCTTAAAAGCTGGACTTGAAAGGATCAAAGATTTCAGTAACAAAACAGCATCCAAGAACAAAACTCAGTAACATTTAAATGAATACAACAAAATTAAACACCTAACCATACAAAATTTACAGTGCTTAGCATCCAATAAAAAATTATCAATCATGCAAAAAAAAAAAAAGGAAAATAAGACCCACAACCAGCAGAAAAATCAGCTAATGAAAACAGACCCATGCTTATGCTTGTAACCCCAGCACTTTCAGAGGCCGAGGCAGGCAGATCACTTGAGCCCAGGAATTCGAGACCAGCCTGGGCAACATGGCAAAAACCCCAAATCTATTAAAAAAAAAATACAAAAATTAACCAGGTGTGGTGGTGTGCACCTGTAGTCATAGCTACTTGGGAGACTGATGTGGGAGGATCACTTGAGCCCAGGAGGCAGAGATTACAATGAGCCAAGATTTCACCACTGCACTCCAGCCTGGGCAACAGAGCAAGATCATACCTGAAAAAAGAAATATGAAGAAAACTACATCCATGCACAGCCTAATCAAACTGCTAAAAAGCAGTAATAAGAAGAAAAATCAGAGCTGGGCATGGTGGTTCATGCCTGGAATCCCAAAACTTTGGGAGGCAGAGGCAGGAGGATCACTTGAGCCCAGGAGTTCAAGACGGGTCTGGGCAGCATAGCAAGGCCCTGTATCTACTAAAAATAAAAAAATTACCTGGGCATGGTGGTGCACGTCTGCAGTCCCAGCTACCTGGGAGGCTGAGGCAAGAAGATTGCTTGAGCTCAGGAGAACGAAGCTGTAGTGAGCTATGATCATGCCACTACACTCCAGCCTGGGTGACAGAGCAAGACCCTGTTTCAAAAAAATAAATAAATAGGAGAAAAATCTTTCTCCAGAGGCAGGAAACACTCTTTAACTCTCTGAGAGAAAGAAAAAAATGCTCTTATTCTACTCTTCTATACCCAGCAAAAATACCTTTCCAATCTGAAGGCAAAATACTCTTTTTTTCCCCAAACAAAAGCTGTGCGAATGCATCAGCAGTAGATCAGATCTACAAAAAACATAAAAGGAAGTCCTTCTGACAGAAGGAAAATTCCAGAAGGAAACCTGTATCTGCACAAAGGAATGAAGAACATTAGAAATCATAAGTAGGTGAGTAAACATAAAGGTTTTTTTCCCCTCATTTTAAATCCTTTTCAAAATGACAAATTCACAATTATAGTTGGAGATTTCAACAACCAATGATTGATAGAACAAGCAGGACCTCTAAAAATCATTAAGGATATAAAAGACTTAAAAAGACTACCAATCAACTGGACCCAAATGATATTTTACAGAACACGCCACCTCACACAGCAGAATACACATTTTTTCCAAGTGTACTTGGAATTTTTATCACGGTAGACCATATTCAGGGTTATAAAACCAACCTCAATGAATTTAAGAGGATTTAAAGCATACATAAAATGTTATTTGAACACAACAAAATTAAATTAGAAATCAATAATAAAAAGATTCCTGAAAACCCTCAAAGTCAAAGAAATCATGAATAATTAGAAATTATTTTGAACTAAGTGAAAATGAAAACACAACATACGAAAATTAGTGGTATTCAGTGAAAGCAGTGTATACATGGAAATTAATAGCATTAAATGCTTGTATTTTTTTTTTAAAAGAAAAGTTTTTAATGTTTGTTCAAGTGAAAAAAAAATGTCCTTCACCCCTTGTTGGCAGTGGGTCACTGGGGTAAAGTGTCTATCAGCTGGTGGATGGTGGAACCCATTCCACCCTGTGCTCCTGGGCTTCCTGCAAGTGGCTGCCTGGAAGAAATGGAAGAGCTTATCTCCACCCGCAGTGGCTTGGATGCCACAGGTAGATGAACTTGCTAGACTCAACCTGTGAACAGGGGAATGGACGCCCTTTCAGGGAAGGCTCTTCTTCCTTTATCCCATTGCCTAGGAAGAATTCCTAGTTCTGGGTCTGAACCAGGATTCGCCCTTCAGCACTAGAGTAGCTCTACCAGAAGGTGGCAGTGTTGGGTCAGCGTCATTCAGTCAGTTCAATAAGAGTGAGCACCTACTGTGTGCAGGCTGTGACGACCTTGCAGGCAAGTGGCAGGGTCGATATTATCACTTTATTTTACAAATGCAGGGTTGATATTATCACTTCATTTTACAAGGAGGAAACAAGCCCAAAGAAGGAAAGCAACTAGCCAAACGAAGGTCAGGACTCAAATTCTGAATTCAAATGCTCAACTACAGTGCCACTTTTGACTCCATCGAGCATTTAATTAACTGTTTCCCGAGAAAATGTCTCAAAATCACACTCCCACCTACCATGCAGCCGGGGTTTGAGGCATCGCCATGAGTCCCATGACCCTGCCAGCCCACAGTTACTCAGAGAACACGCCAAGGGCAGGGGAGAGGCGCGGGGGAGGGCGAATGATGTGGCTTCTTCCACTGGGGATGAAGACACAAAGCTCATCATCTGAACTTCAAGTCCTTGCCGCAAATGCATCAGGGAGAGGTACTGAGCAACAGACACTGCGCTGGGTCCTGGGGTGCCCCAAAATGATGCAGACGCTGCCGCTGCACGCCAAGAAGCTCAGCCTAAGCACTTACAGATGTCTCTTCCGAACCAGAGAGCGTGGGGAAGTGTCTCAATCAAGTACACACAAAGTGCTATGACAAGAGTCAGGACAGGACAGTGAGGCTGGGAGGCAGGGCGGACAAAGGGCTCGGAAGGAGAAACCAGGAAGAGGACAGAGAGGGGAGCAAAACCGAGGCCAGATCAGGAAGGGAAGGAGATGTGGTGGGATTCAGGGAGAAGCTGTGCAGGGGAATGGGAAAAGAGGCAGGGCTGGAGGACTCCGCTCGCCTCCTGCGCCCCTCAAGCTGTGTCTTTCCCTTCCAGGGAATAAAAATGTGAAGGAGGAGAGGGCAGCAGTGGGGTTTAACTTGTACCCTGAGACCCCTCAAAGACTCTTAACTGGTTGGTATGATCCTCACCAGGTAGAAAGAACCCTGAAATTTTCATTTCTGGGGTGTTGTGGTCCAGGGAGCATGGAGGGTGAGAAATTTATTTAGGTGAATGCACTCCCTCTATTGTCCGGGGCCCTGGAGGCATTTTTCCTGCTAAATGCTTGTAAGAAAGGAACAGTCTCTATGTTTGAGATGCTCAACCTTCCTGAAGTCTAAAAACAGAGAGGCTTGAATGGGAGCTGTCTCCTAGTGACAGATGGGCTGGCAGGGACAGGCTAAGGATGTGTCCTGCCGGCAGCTGGAGGCGGATCGCTAATGGAACAAATAGGGAAGAAAGGCAGTAAAAATGTTAAATATTATTAAACAGTCACGGGATCATGTGGCCTGAACCTGGCTCAGACCCACCAAACCAGTCCTCCCCAGATTCCAGGCCAACAGGTACCTGCCACTCCCTGGAGGAACCTTCCCAAAGAGCCACCTGCCCTAACTACCTCTCCTAGGTGGAGCTCAAAGGACTGCAGGCCTGAGGTTTTGGGGGCCACCTAGAAGCCTGGCCTTGTGGGAAATTTGGGGTAGGCAGCGGAGTGAGCAGAGGCTCTGGAGTCAGATTGACTCTAAAAAGTTAGTAGAATGACTTCTTATTTGACTTCTACAAGATTTTCCCATCTTGTAGCTTTTGACTGTGTTTATACAGTCTCAATATTTTAATAGTGCAACTTGCCTGAGCAAAAAACAGAAAAAAGAACAAAAAAGAGAACCAAAAATCAATTGTCCCCTCACTTGTTCATCAACATCTATTACAGGAGAAACAAAACCTTACCTGTATTATAGTTAAATATCTATCCACATTTGTACATTACCATCTTTAATAGCTTGTGACCAACTCTACAATATCTTATAACACATTAAACAATATTCAAATTCCTAGGTAACAACACAACAAAAACAAGCTGTGTGACCTTGGGTAGGTCACAGAGCCTCTCTATTTCCCCATCTGTAAAATGGGTGAAGTCATAGCCTTGTTCACAGGGTTTTGTGGGGCTCAAATGAGATTATATTTGCAAAACACCTGGCACTGCCTGGACCCCAATAAACATTTGCTACCATGAGTAACCCCCACTCCACTTCACCTGTCCTCCATCAGCACCACCAGCACTCCTGGACCTGGTAGAGTTGTTCATTTTGAGCTCCAAGCAAAGCTGTTACCTGGGCCAGCGTGTGTCCAGAGGTTCACCCTGCCTGCCAGAGGGCAGCAGAAATATGTGTTCTGGCTCTTCAGATGCTGACCTTGGCCAGAGGCTTGGCTGGCCAGCCAGGCTGATGTGAATGTCACCTCCATGTGAAATCTCCAGGGGACTCAAAGGAGAGCAGCTCTGACAAGGAGCGATGGTTCACGCCTGTAATCCCAGCTTGCAAGGCCGAGATGGGCGCATCACCTGAAGTCAGGATTTCTAGGCCAGCCTGGCCAACATGGTGAAACCCCACCTTTACTAAAAATACAAAAATTAGCCAAGCGTGGTGGCGCACGCCTGTAATCCCAGGAGGCTGAGGCAGGAGAATCCCTTGAACCCAGGAGACGGGAAGGTTGCAGTGAGCTGTGATCGAGATCACACCACTGCACTCTAGCATGGGTGACAGAGTGAGATTCTGTCTAAAAAAAAAAAAGAAAAAGAGCGGCTCTGGTGAGAAGAGGGTGAGAAGGGGGCTCACATGCTGCATACCTACCTACGTTTCACTTCGTTCTGCAGTTGAGGCTAGAGAATCACAGAGGCACTAACACATTGGCTGTGTGTCTGAGTCCCACGGGGAGTTTTAAACCAAATTCAGAATCCTTAACCCCAGCATAGACTTTCACCTCTAGGCCTAAGGCCCAAGAGTCTATATCTGAATAAGCTGCCGGGGTTTCTCTGTCGACAGTCCTTCGACTACATCCCCTAAATGACCTGGTCGAACTCCTAGGGCCATTAAATGGCAGAGACAAGACACCAGCCACTGTCGGGCTGACTCCCAGGCTGCCCCATCCTTGCCTGGACAGAGCCTGCCACCCAACAGGGGTGGTGATGCGATGGGGGCTGTGGGGAGAAGTGGTGTGGAGCACAGCACCCCTGTCTTGTGGGTGGCCGGGCCCTGCAGAGGCGGCATGGCACATCACCCGCACCCTGGGACCCGCCCGCTTCTCACCTCTCCCTCTCTTGCCCTCTCTCGTTGCTCACAGTTGCTTCCACCTGAGATGAGCTGTCTCTCCCGCAATCCTGTCCTTTACCTGGATTCCCTCTTGCGATTTCTGCCAGATTTATTTAGGAAATGTTTCTATTGACCACTGCAGCCCTTTTGACAAAAACCACTTCTCCCAGAGCCCCAAATAAAGCACTGTTGTTAAACGGATGACTCTAGTTCCATTCTACCGCTTTGCTGGTTTTATCGAATTACGACGGTAATGAGAAAAAGATTACTGTTGACACTAAAACAACTGGTGTGGGGGAAGGTGAGTTCTGTGAGTGGGGACGCCCCTCTGCTCTGAAGAGGCTGGGTGGAGGCAGGAGCTGGTGCCCAGTACAGAGAGAATGGGGCCCCTACAGGCACTCCAGGATAGAGGCTGAGGAGGGCAGGGGGAGGAGAGAGGGGAGAGGCAGCGGATGAAAATGCTACAAGCCAGGGCCCTTCCAGAGACCACCTTCCTCCTCTCCCCACCTCCCTCTCCCCAGCCTTCAGTGGTGCTGACCGAAATTCACACAGTGCTTGACATGAGTGGAATTTTTGCAGATGTCAGTGAAGAGGCCGAGAGTTTTGTTTGGGTGAATGTGAAGCGAAGCAGACGTGCAGGAGACGGAGGCAGAGGGAACAGAAGGAAGATGTAGGAGCCCCTCTTCCTTGTGAACCTCACCCCGACCCCAGACAAAAGAACAGAAAGATGGGGGAGGACCGCTTAGGCTCATGGGCCAGAGAGGAGGAGGGAAGGGATTTCACAGCCATTTCAACTCCATTTTTCAGGACGGGATGGTCCCAGGCGTGTTAGGGCTCCAGGTCTGGGCAGCAAGGTTGTTTTCTCAATTTTAATGCTGTTGCACTATGAGTAGCCTCAATACTTGTGGCTCAGGCTGGGAACTTAAAGACAGTTTATACGTTTTCCCATGGAAAATACAAAGTTCCGAACAATCAATATAAAAACCTTTAAAACACAGTCTGTACCTGCACTTTACAGGCAGTTAGTACAAAGCAAGAGACTGTAACTAACGGGATGAAGTCACCCGCTCAAGGGCAGACCAGGCAGCGGAAGCTTAGAAAACTGCCTAGAACATTAGCTCCTCTGCTTCTCATGGGAGCAGGCTGGGTTCTGCTTGAAGTGGCAGGGCCCCGCTGTGCCTCCACGACCCTCCTGGTTCCGGCCTACTGTTTACAAGCAGCCTTCCTGTTTGTAAGCCGCCAGAGGTTCTCAGATGGTGTCTGGGCTACTTTGCAGCTGTTTGGGGACACCCAGCCCAGGGCACGCTGGGAACCGTGTTCCCTGTGAACTCTGCAGGCTGCAGATCTTTGCATCAAGACAACAGTTTCTCTTTTATCAAGCACATCTAAGCAACAATTGATCTATTTTGTCCCTCACTTTGAATCAACTGATATAAACAGAAATGGACTCGCACTGCAGCCTCCTCTCACCAATAGCCGCCTCTCCCCCTGCCCACCCACTGCCTCACACTCGGTGACTCTTTAAACAACTGAGTCTAAACCTAAGCAACTCAAAGGCCTTTTAATGTTTCAGTCCTTGACATTTTGGATTATTGGATTTTTGAAACCCCCAGCTTTCTGTTCTTCTCTCTCCTGTATCCTGGGGACTTTGCCCCAGTAGCATCAGGCTGCCCTTGCCTGCTAAGGGCTCTGCCAGCCAGCCATGATTTACCTTGGCATTTATTAAGTACTCAGACCTCTGGGCACCACACCTTATCTATACCTTCCCTCGGGTCCAAGAAGGGCAGAAAGGAAGGCAGGAAACTGGTGCTTGTTAAATATTTACTGTGTATCAGGTGCTGTGTCAGCCAAATGCACATCTATTTGTTCATTAATCCCTTACAAGAAACCAAGCAGTAAATATCAGCAAATCCATTGTATAGATTAAGAAAACTGAGGAGTGATGAGGTTAAATTACTTAACTAAATAAGAGGAAAGGCAGGAATTTGATCCCGGGTCTGTCTGACCCTCAAACCTGAGCTCCTTCCCTGGAATGTTTTCTAGGAAAACTCTGCATTGCAAGGGAAAAAAATACACGTCGGGGTGTCATACTCCTGGGCCAGCAAACAAGCCCAGGCTGAGAGTCCAGGAACAAAGCTTGCTCCTGCAAGAGCAAGGGGAGAAGTGGAAAATGCCCCGTGAATCCCTGCATTTGCTGGGGTGGCCAGATGAGCGGATGACCTGTCACAGGAGTGATGAGAACTTCTGCATCTCTCCCTCCAGGATGGCACCCTCTGGGCAGCAGTGCAGGAGGAGGAGACTTGGGGCTAGGATGCACTGCACACTCAGCAGGAGATGCAACCTAGCCTTCAGGTTGCAGGGCCAGCCGTGCTGTGGCACCTGTCAGTGCAGTCCATCTGGGAAGTTCTCACATAATACCCTCCATGGGAGGATGGAGAGAACGGATTGTATGATAACACAGGGCACAGCTGCCTATTGAGAAACCAGGTGCAAAGAGACCTTTATAGAGTGATGTCAACTTAGAGGGAGGTCTCTAGTGATGTGTCACAAGGCTCTGTCTTTTATCATTGATTTGGGTTAAGGATAGTCCAAAGCCCAAGTTTCTTATTTTGTGTAGTTTCCCCTATGAGACATAAAGAGTTTTCCATGTTGCTACATACTCGGTATAATTATCATTTTAATGATTGCATAGTTTAAATTCTTGGAGCAGACAGTTCTATCCATCTAAAGCCTCCAAGGAGAACCTGGATATCTAAACTAAAAAAAAATTCAAAAACTGAAAAAATAATAGATGAGGGTGTTTATTCCAAAATTATTTATAGTAACAAATAAATAAATAAACCCCTGGAAAGAATGTTAATGTCCAGCCACGAGGAGATGGTTTAGTAAATCAGAACTCAATGCAATTATGCGCCATCAAAATGATAATTACACAGACTATGTAGCAACAAGAAAAAGCATTTATGCCTAATGGAAAAGAGCACAAAATAAAATTGTATCTATGTATGTCTACAATATTATAAAATAAAGCTTGCCTAGGGGAACAGGCGGCAAAAGAAAATAGAAAATGAAAATTTATGTTAGGATCGTTGGGTGCTAAGGAATTGCTTTCTTAAAATTTTATTTTACTGGTGTCATACTATGTTAACAATAAACAAAAAGCAAATTAAAAAAGAAAGTGCACTCCAGAGACAATTTGCTAAGCAAGCAAAACAACTTTCCTTCCTAGGGGGTTGGAGGCAGGAGCTTTTGCTTCTCTCTGCTGCTTCACTCTCTGCAGGGCAAGGGCTGAACCCAGGCAGAGTTGAACTCCTGGCCCCCAGACCCAGTGAGGGGCTGATGTGCACTCTTCTTTGTAAAGCCTGGCAGGAAACAGAAATCTTATTAGGCTCAGAGCTCAATAAGAACGGAAGTTCAATGGAAGATGGCCCCAGCTCATCGCACCATCTTTGAGTCTTACAGCATCTATGTCTGTACCTTTCCATATACTTTCCAAAACACAGAGCCAAAGATGGATAACTAGGATGTAGTGGACTTTTTCATGGATAATTCTACAGGGTTCTAAGGTCCTTATTGGCCCCTGTGCTGCTTCTACTTTCTCGGTGTGCAAGCCTGAAAAAGCACAGTGGTTCCCTGGCCTCCCTCCCCTCCCAGGGTTCCTGGTGGCTCAGAGGCCTCTCTAAGGAGGAAGGGACTCAAGAAGTGGGACCACTGCCAACTGCCTGGCCCTGCTGGGAGCCTTCCCTCTTCTCGGTGATTCTTCCTCTTCCAGGAGGCCATTTGCCCAGAGAGAGCAGGAGCAGCTGGCCAAGTGAGGTGCTGCATATGCAGAGAAGGAAGCTGTCCTCAATCCATATCAGCCCTGCCAGCTGCTCCCCGTGATGACTTTCCTGAAGTTGGGGTGGCGTAAGCCCTGGGGCAGTTCACAGAGTATGGGACAAGGGGGAGGTTCTGCATCAACAGGGGCGGGGGCAGTAGGTGCTCCAACCTTCTCCAGAGAGAACTTATCTCCCATCTCTGGGTTTTCTGCCACCTGAAAAGTGACATCTTGATCACTGGCCTTTGCCTCCATTCCCCTAGATGCTGGGTGGATCTGCTGGGAGCACTTCCCTCTGGCATTGGCCTTGGGCAGAAGGAGACAGAAGGGGGATCCTTTCCCTAAGGCCTGGGGGACTTTCAGCAGATGCAAGGGAATTCATCATCTTTCCTCCTCATCTCAGCTTCAGCTTTCTAGGAGAGTGGGTTTTCCCCACCAGAGCCTGATCCCCCAGCTCATGCCTGGAGGCCTCCAGCGGCAGGGAGCTTGCTTTCTCTTGACTGACCTCCTCTCTCTGTTAGGAAATTTCCTCCCTAGGGCCAACAGAAAGGGCCCCAGAGTCACTTCTCTCATCCGCCTTAGCAGTACCCGTGGGGCCAAATCTAATTCCTCCTCCGCCCACCAGCAAGGATGTAAGGAATGTGTGTCTTCCCGTCTTTCTGCAGGTGGAGCACCCCAGTTTCTTAGCCACCTTCCCTCTAAGCCCCGATGTCAGGCTGAAGCTTATACATAAAGACTCCCCAGGTGGTCCTGCCACTCAGAGGGCACAACCATGCCCCCCTGCACAGGCAGCTTCTAGGAATGCTGCCTGAAATCCCCCTCACTTTCCCGGAGTATTTTAGCATTTCATGTCCTTTCTCTCATCCAGTCTTCATAAAAACCCTCTGAAGTAGGCAGGGCTGCTGTTGCTGGATCCATTTTTCAGATGGGGAAAGCTAAGGTTATACACAAACTGCAGTTCAACTCCAGGACTTTTGATGACAAGCTAAAGAGCCTAGGAGACTTTAGGAGTTGCATCCTGGAGTTGTATCCAGTGCCTGGCACCCAGAAGGGGCCTGTGGTCTTGTGAGGGGCTGGGGCCACAGCTAAGAGGAGAGGGAATGTCCCCAACAGGTCTCCCTGGGGTTGGGCCTGTGCAGGGCCTGTCCTGCCCCTCTGCACCTGGGTGAATGGGTGCCCGCATCCCAGCTGTCCCAGCTGTGAGGAGCAGACGCTGTCAACAGTGGCAGGCAGGTGACTGAACGCCTCCTCTGACACTAGCCATTCGGGCTGCCAGAAAGCCCTCCAAAGCTGCAGGGCGTCTTCTCCCTGTGGAGGCAGCAGCAGGCCTGGGGCCTGCAGAGGGTCAAAAACCCTGGGAACAGAGCCCCGGCCAGCTTGGCCAGCACCTCGTTAGGAGGCCCGAAGAGGGGAGGGGGCACTTCAGGAACGATATTGTTTATTTTTCTATTTTTAAACAAGTCTGAGGTCTCTGGGGCACAAATGAAGTTATCAGAAAAGACATGAGTGGAATAAAGCCTCAAGTCAGCAGGCAGAGAGGGGCCCTTGGGACCAGGACTCTTGAAAAGCTGAAATGGAGTTTGTTTATCTTGTACTCTGGGAGTGCCGGACTGTGGCCAAGACACTGTATGAGCATGTCCCCAGGCCCGCCGTCCCCTTCCCCAGGCCCTCATCTGCCTGTCCCTTGGTGCCACTAGGGAATTCGGGCACGAGCAATACTTTTTAAATGATCCCATCAGCGTGTCATTTGCACTAGAGGGAGGAGGCTTCTCCTCTGGAGAGAAGCCTGGACTCACTTCTCACCTCAGACACATGAACAGTTTTCCCAGGAGGCAGAGCCTGGCAGAGTCGCTGTACCACAGGGCGCCCAGTTCCGGCTGGTCACTGGCTGGTCCTGCCACCTCTGGCAGCCCCTCCATCTGCCGAGCCTCCATTTACTCATCTGCCGAGTGGGGCTGATCATTCCGGTCTCGACTCGCACACACCCCTCACAGGGAGAAGCACATGAGATGCTGTGTGTGCAGAGTGTCCTTAGGGAAGGGCCGAGCCACAGAATCCTTACACAATCCTTCAAAGGGGGCTTGCCATGCCCAAGTTCAAGGAAAGGAAGCTGAGGCTCCGGGAAGTGAAGCAACTTGCCCGGAAGCCTGTACTCCTTCCATCTGCTAAACTGCCTCTCCAGTGCTGCACGGCAAGGATAGTGCGCCCTGCTCTTGGGAGCTTTGAGAGAAGTCACGAATCATTGACAGAACCAATTAGAGGCCTGGGTGGGTTTGGCTGGATGAGAAAATCTTCCCGGGAAGTGAGAAGCGTGATGAGAAGCAAGGAGAGTTGGCCCTGTGGTCGCCAGTGCTGGTTTGAGTTCCGGCCCTGGCTGCATACCAGACTAGCTGGGTGACTGAGGGAGGTCACTCAGGTACCCAGTGCCTAATTTTCTCCTCCGTGAACTGGAGACAGTAACAGTCTGAATGCTGCTTCCCAGTAAACTGTGGCACGTAAGGAGTCAGGGGAATGGTCAGACTCTGAACAAATGAAATAGAGTGCGTCTCCATCCCCTGCCCCCAGACAGCATGAAAGAGGGGTCGAGCCAACTTCAGCCAGGTGAGCAGTGGAAAGTCTTACCCATCCATTGTCCCCCTGCAAGAAGCACCACATAGGCTGCAGGGTACAGAATCTCCCCTCCCTCCCAGGATGCCCTGGGAGAGGGGCTGCCATCCCTGCAGGCTTCCTTCACCCCTGGAGTGAGATTAGAGCCTCGGGTCATCCATGCCCGGCCCTTTGGTCCAGGTAGAAAGTTGAGGCCCAGGAAGAGGAAGGAACTGGTCCCAGGCCACATGGCCAGCAGATGGGAAAGCTAAAACTAGAGCCCTGAGCTCTTCCCCACCTTCTCAGGCTTTCCTCGCTACCTTCCTCACCAGTGGGAGGTGCTGTCACACCCATTTGGAAGATGAAGACACTGAGGCCCTGAGAAGGGTGGTGAGAAGGGCCCTGAGAAGCCCAAGACCGCCAGGTGGCAGCGGCAAGGCTGAGGCAGGGGGCCAGAGCTCGTCCCTCCGCTGCTGCCTGCTCGACCCAGAACAGAGACTGCCTCCTACATCACTGAGCTTTTTCTGAAACAAACCACTTCTTAATTCTTTGGCTGAATGTCTAAATAAGGATTTTTGCCAATTCTGAGCCCTGCTAACTGATGAAGTTGTCAGAAAAAGATCTAATGATGCTTGAAAATGCAGGGTGTGAGCCAGCTGCCAAGTTGCCCTCCCAGCTCCGACTGGCATCAGGCGTCGGGACCCTCCCACCAGCGCTGGGGGGCGGTTGAGGGTGAGTGCTGGAAAGCAAGCCTGCCGATTTCCATCAGCCATGTGACTGTGGTGGCTGTGTTGCTTAACCCCTGTGGGCCTCTGCTGCCCAGCTGTAAATGAGGCAAACAACTCCCTCCTCAAACAGTTACCTTGAGGAGTAAGTGAGATGATGCATGTGTGACATCCCACACTGGGCACAGCTCAGATCTCAAGACTGCCTGGGGGCCAGGTGGGGCAGCCAGCTGGCCTTGAGGTCAGCTGAATGCAGCACGGTGGCTGTGCCTTCAGCCCTGGGTGAATGAAGAGCGGAGGTCGCCAGCTCCGAGGGTGCTCACAGAGCCAGTGTGCATCTCCCCAATGGGATGAAAGGCTCGTGACCTCAGGCCCTGCGAGGTGGAGCCTCGGGGTGGGAGCCTGGGAGGCCAGGCTGGGCCCTTTGTTCTCTCTGTCCTTTCTCAGTGGAAGATTAGTCCCACTGGGGCGTCTGGGACCTAAGGGTGGGGCCTGGCTTGGGGACTTGGGAATCAGACAATTCCCAGGCCTGCCACAGGAGCCCGAGAAGCTGGGTACTGGGAGTTGAAGGGGCCCTGCTGTCAGGAGCTGGACCTAAGCCCAGGCTACCCCAACACCCAAGACACACACTCCTCAGGGCATCCCAGATGTATATGAGAAAAGCTATTCCGTCTCAGCCATCAACCACCCCAGCCACCAGCTCTTTCCCACCTTCCTTCCTCCTCCTTCCTCCCCCTGCCACACACATGTACATACATTAGACATGTACACACATATGTATCCACACAGGCACACACACGTGTCACCCGCATGGTGACCTTGACTTTTATCTTTCCCAGAAGATGAAGAGATGTGAAGAGAGCAAACGGAAGTCTTGGGGGGAAGGGCGGGGCCTCTTCTTAGCATGAACAAAGGCTCAAATGACTGCCTCTAAAGGATTGGAAGGTGCGGGGAGCAGGGACAGCTCAGGCAAGCACTGCCTGTGAGGGATCAGTAGTCTTAGAGCGCACATGGTCACTCCCAGCGTCCCCCACTGCTCTACCCATTTTATAGGTGAGGAATCCGAGACCAGAGAAGTGGTTCGTCAAGTACTTACCCACAGCAAGGGCATGGAATATGTGTGTGTGTGTGGGTGGGTGGGTGGGTGGGTGGGTGGGCATGATTGTGTCCTGGGCATGTAGGAGGTGGAATTCAGCCCAGGAACAGTTGGGTAAACTGGGAGGGAAAGACCATTCAGCCAACCGTCTGTGTAACAGGAGCCTCTCACTCAGGGAGAGTTGGCTAAATTCAGGGCGAGATGAGGAGAGAGAAGTTGGCAAGAGCAAAAATGCAAACGCCCTTCTTTCCTGTAGCCACTTCTGGAGCTGGATGAAGGCGGGTTGGCAGGACAGACTCTGGGCAATTGTGTGGCCTTGGGTAGGGCTTTTAGCTTCTCAGAGCCTCAGTTTCCTCATCTGTAGAATGGGGAGATACCACTTCATCTTACAGAGCTGCGGTGAGGATCAAACTAGGCAAACTGTGAAAGTACTTGCAACCCTGAAGCGGTGACTAGGGCAGAGAACATTTGGGGCTGGAGAGTGGAATTGCTGTACTCATCCAATCTGCTGCTTTTCATTAACAAGCCAGGGAGACTATCTGAGGGTGAGGGAGGGGCTCAGAGCAGTGGCCTAAATACAGGAGGAGGATTATCACCAGGTCCAGCTGTCCCTGCCTGGGTTGAGGATGATCAAAGACTCTCCCACGGCTGCCTTCCTCCTGCTTGATCCTCTGCCTTCTGAGTGTGGCGTGCCCAGAGGGCTGCCCTGAGCCCATGAGAGCCAGGAGGTCAGGCAGTTCCTCATCAATGGACCAAACCTCAGACACAGAATTTTCTCTGGACACAGTAGAAAATCAGAACATGGAGTGTGGAACGGCCTAGACTGGGGAGGGAAGCCTGGGTTGGAACCTTGGCTCACCCTCTCACTGGCCCTGTTACCGTGTATAGGTTGCACCCCGCCCGTGGGCCTCAGTTTCTCCATCTATGAAGGCTGGCTCACCCTTGGAAAGTGTGGCGAGGTGGTGGCCATGACACAGCTCTGACAAAACTGATTTAAAAAAATGCACCAGGAAGATCCCTGGAGTCCAGGCCCTGCCTCCCTCCACCCAGACCTCATCTCAGGTGGACAGGCATAGTCTAACGCCCTCCACATGTGCCACATCCAGAGGAAAAGAGGCTCAAAAACCCAAAATCCTTTGAGACTCCTCTAACCCAGGTCTCTGCAAGAGGAAGCAGGACTATCTTTTCTTTCCTTTTAGACAGAATCTCACTCTGTAACCCAGCCTGGAGTGCAGTGGTGCCATCATGGCTCACTGCAGCCTCAACCTCCTGGCCTCCAGCATCCTCCCACCTCAGCCTTCTGAGTAGCTGAGGCTACAGGCGCACACCACCATGCCTGGCTAATTTTTTTATTTTTTGTAGAGAAAGGGTCTCACTATGCAACATAGTGAGGTCAAGATCAGGCTGGTCTGGAACTCCTGGGCTCAAGTAATCCTCCCACCTTGACCTCTCAAAGTGCTGGGATTGCAGGCATGAGCCACCGCACCCAGCCAAGACTGTCATTTTTAATGGCAAAGTTTTCACTGGGCCAGAGAGCCAAGCCTGCCTTGGACCTTGGGGTCCAGTCGGGCCGGGTGCTGGGGAAGAGTCTATGTGTGGGTACTCCGAGGGCCTGGTCGTGGCCTGGCCGCAGGGCAGCACTAGCGAGGTCCTTCCTGAGTCCTCGAGGAGGGAGGAGTTGTGCCAAGACTTGCATGGCAGCCCAGGAAGCCACTCAGCTCCTAAGAAGTGGGAAGCAGATGCTGATGGGCATGACCAAGGCATCTCTCACTGGCGTCTCTAGGAGGGACTGTGCCTACCGGTAGCCTGGGTGAGACCATCCGGGTCCCAGCTTTGGGCACTTGGGTCAAGAATCTGAGCTCTGTGAAGCCCCCTGAGTCTCCTGTTCTTTACCCAGAATTCCCTGAGAAGAGGCCCCGTCAGCCCCCATGACCAAACTCATAGTAACTTCTTATGGGGTGACAGATGAGAACCAGGCGTGGGAGCCTCTCTTCACCAGGCATTCTCCACAAAAACATCTCTTACCCACGGTCTTTTCCCTCTGGGGATGAAATCAAAGGGAAGAGAAGCGACATTTCCCAGGAGTCTCCTCACAGGGCCAGGGAGTGAGGGAGGCTCCAGAGATGCCTGGCTGCCAGGCGTCCCAGCGTGGGGACCAGAAGGAGGGCAGCACAGGACCAGGCTCTGAGGACACCAGCCTCCTGGAGCGCTTGGGAGTTTGGGAGTGGAGAGCAGAAGAGGAAAGTTGTGGGGGCAGCTGCTATGTGTGTGGAAGATTCTACGAGGGCAACAATGAGGAGGGGATTTCTGTAATGTTTTACTGCACATTGGGAAGGCAGGTGTGATTTCTGGGTAAAATGACAGGGGAATGATCCTTGCATCAAACCTCACTCTGTCCTGACACCTGCTAAAATGAAAGTAAAGAGGTTTCTTAGAGGCATGACCCACAAAACATAGAGACTGACAACAGCAGGTTCACAGTGACACACACAGGAAACAGACAAACAAGTGGGAAGTGACCCAGCAGACGTAAGGAAGCAGAACCCTAAGCTCACAGCGAAGAAGGCAACACCACCCTATCTACATCCCGGAATCCCCTACAGGCTCTGCGACTGGGAGCTCCTGGTAGTGCTGGAAATAGAGGCCGGCTGACAGGAAGGTCAATTGCAAGTGTTTAAAAGCAGTTGGAGTTCTAGACACCCCCCGCCCCCGCTCTGCCCCCCGCCCCGCCCCCGCCCTGCCCCACCCACTGCTCAGCACTACCGGGTGACTGCCCATCCCCAGTCCCTGCCAAAGACAGGAGGTTGTTTTCTGGGGAGAGTATAGCAGAGGCTTTCTCCACAGGGGGCATCAGACACGGTTGAGAACTGGGGAGTGAATAAACATACAGGTGCTGAACTCTGAGACCTCACCAGCCCTCTTTCCTAACACGGCTCTATGATGCTAGCAGGCAGAATTTTTCCTTCCCACTTTTCTAGGGAATCCTCAAAATGACCCCTCAGATCACCCTTCAGTGAAGCTCCCAGTCGGTAAATCCCACCTAGGGACTTCAGCTTTAAAACAGCTTTTTAGCAACCACCCTTCACTCATCATCATGAACCCTTGATGACTAGATATCTGAGGAAGGCCCCTGACGCGCAAGCCGAGGACCCAGACAAGCAAGTGGGAAAAGCACCTTGAAGGAAAAAGAAGAGGACACTACAAAGAGAAAGATCAGAGAACACAAAGGAGCTCTTGGGAACTAAACGCATGATGGCAGAAGTGAAAAACCCAATTAGAGTTGAAGACGAAGTGGAGGAAATCTCCCAGAAAGAAGAGCAAAAAGGCAAAGATGAAAAGTAGGAGAGAAAAGAGACAGAATAAATGATCAATCTAGTATATACAGCATCAGGACATTAGAGTTCCAGAAAGAAAGGACAAAGAGAACAGGAGGGAGAAAGTTATCAATGAAATAATTAAAGGAAAGGTCCTGGAGCTGAGAGACATGAGTTTCCAGACTGAGTGGGTCCTCCACGTGCCTCACATACAGGGGAAAGGACTCGTGCCAACAATTATTGTTGGGAATATCAGAGTACTCAAATAAAAGAGAAGAGTCTACAAGTTTCCAGGAAAAAAAGAAAAAAAAAACCACTTAATGAAAAAAGATTAGGAAGCACAAAGGCTTTGGACCTCTCGATGTCAACAGTGAAAGCTAAAATACAATTAAGTGATGTTTTCCAAATTCTAAAGAAAAATGATATCCAACCTACAATTCCATCTAAACTCTCAGTCAAAGGACAGATTCAGTGGCATGCACCTGTTATCCCAGCACTTTGGGAGGCTGAGGCGGGAGAATCACTTGAGCCTAGGAGTTCAAGACAAAAAAATAAATAAATAGGTAAATTCTCAGTCAAGTGTGAGAGGAGAAAAAGACATTTTCAGATATAAAAGTTGTAAAAACATTTGCCTCCATGCACCCTTTATTAGAATGCTACCAGAGGATGTGCTCCACCAAAAGTAGGGGAGTAAATGGAGAGACATGAAAACAGAAAATGCAAGACCCAGCCAGGAGAGTGGTGAGAAGAATCTGAGATGGTTATGAAAGGAGATCCCAAGGTGGTAACATGTACCAGGCTCAGAGAGCAACCCAGTCCTGGTTAGAGATGTTAGAAGGCTCCAAGAGAAATTTTGCTAGGAAAATGAAATGTACAGGAAACTTCTCACTTCTAAATGCCTGTGGAGAAGGCTTAGAAGATTGGCAGAGGTTTGGTGTCAATTCAATGGAAAGTACATAGACAACTAAGCAAAAATAATGATGAAATCCAGGAAAAATAAACAAAACTACACAGAAAGGGAAAGTAACTACAGCTTATTTCATGACTCAGCTCTGAACAGTGTGTGCAGTCATAATAATACAAAACATTGAGGCAGGACGCGGTGGCTCGTGCCTGTAATCCCAGCACTTTGGGAGGCTGAGGCAGGTGGATTATCTGAGGTCAGGAGTTCGAGACCAGCCTGGCCAACATGGTGAAACAGTGTCTCTGCTAAAAATGCAAAAATTAGCTGGGCATGGTGGTGGGCACCTGTAATCCCAGCTACTCGGGAGGCTGAGGTAGGAGAATTGCTTGAACCCAGAAGACAAAGGTTGCAGTGAGCCGAGATGGCGTGGCTGTGCTCCAGCCTGGGTGAAAGAGCAAGACTCCATGTCAAAAAAGTAAATAATAATAATAATAATGATACAAAACATTGAATATTGATCTCCCCCAAACTATCATATAACTATATTGGGAGGAGAGGGGAATAAGGAGTGAGGAATAGGATGGATGTCAGGGAGGGGAAGAGCTTTAGCTCTTCTTAGGGGAAGTCAAAGGCCGAACTATCAAGAAGGGGTAATACGAGGTGCTCTTTAAAGATATGGAG
>NC_045448.1:26687048-26687806 GCF_002776525.5 Piliocolobus tephrosceles
GGCAACCCTCATAGGGCAACTTAACTCCTGGCACACATAAATAATTTTGATTTAAAAACTTAAAAAAAAAAAAAAAGGCCAGGCGCGGTGGCTCACACACACCCGTAATCCCAGCACTTTGGGAGGCCGAGGTGGGCAGATCACTTGAGGTCAGGAGTTCAAGACCAGCCTGGCCAACATGGAGAAACCTCATCTCTACAAAAAATACAAAAATTAGCCAGGCTTGGTGGCGTGTGCCTGTAATCCCAGCTACTCAGGAGGCTGAGGCAGGAGAATTGCTTGAACCTGGGAGGCAGAGGTTGCAATGAGCCAAGATGGTGTTTCTGCACTCCAACCTGGGCGACAGAGCGAGACTCCATCTCAAAAAATAAATAAATAAATAGATAAATAATAAAAACTAAAAAAAATTTTTTTAATTAGAATAAAAATTAAGGCTAGGTATGGTGACTCATGCCTCTAATCCCAGCACTTTGGGAGGCTAAGGCAGGAGGATTGCTTAAACCCAGCATTCAAGACCAGCCAGACAAGATCCCATTTCTATGAAAAACACAAACATTAGCTGGATGTGGTGGTACATCCCTGTGGTTCCAGCTACTCGGGAGGCTGAGGTGGGAGGATCACTTTAGCCCAGGAGATTGAGGCTGCAGGGAGCCGTGTTCACACCCCTGCATGCTAGCCTGGGCAACAGAGTGAGACCCTGTCTCAAAATAAATAAATAAATAAATAAATAAATAAATAAATAAATAAATAAATAAATA
>NC_045448.1:26687816-26734214 GCF_002776525.5 Piliocolobus tephrosceles
ATAAATAAATAAATAAATAAATAAATAAATAAATAAATAAATAAATAGTAAAATAAAATAAATATTAAAAATTTAAAAATACACTACCATCCCCACCCCACCTACTTTTAGGATTTCTTGAAAGGCTGAGTAAATTAAATTTCAGGACTTTTTATCATTTTCAGCCTTGGGAGTGAGTTCTTTGCAAGCTATTCTAAGCGGATAGGCACTAGCCTCTAAGCAGGGCTCAGAAAGGCTCGGAAAACTTTGGAAGATAGATAGAAACTGAGATGGAGCTGAAACCTTAGGTGCCATCCTGGCCATACCTCCCTACACCTCAGGCAGGTTTCCAAACCTCTCTGCGCTGTGACAGATGGGATGAAGTGTAGTAGGGGCGAGTCTATGTGAAGACCATCTGCCTGCAGGAATCCCGGAGCCGGAGGAGGGAAGAGGCCAGGGGGGTGAGGTGGCTCTGCCAGTGTGCAGACCTCCACCCTACCTGCTCCAAGGCCCTGCGATCTTCCTTCAGACCCTGTTTCCAGCCATCCCCGGTGGATGCAAATACAGCTCTGGGCTTGGAAACCCAAGTCACACCATGCCATACTCATCTGTGTTTACAGAAAGCAAGATAATTATTTACAAGAACAGAAACATTAAACGAATACACTTTTAAATACACCAAATACATCAGACAAAAAGAAAACAGAAACTGCTGAGTGAAAAGGGGGCATGGTGTCCTGTCCCCATGCAGGGTATTCTGGTCAGCAGGCTTTTCCCGCTACCCAGGATGTTCTCTCGCCTTGTTCTCCGCTGATGGGCAGACCCTTCCCAATATTCCCAAGCCTGCTTTTTCCATGAGTGAACCCAAGTTAAGAAAACAGAGCTTTCTTCCCAGACCACTCAAGCCCCTGAGCCAAGTTATATCAGTACCCAGAGCTCCCTGGGGCCCAGTTCTCAAAGCCTGTTCCAGAGACGTGTTCTGGGCAGTGTGAGTCACGCAGCTCCCATCCTTGCGGCCACAGAGGACGCAGGCACACCCAGGCCCCCACCTCCTAGCAAGTCTCTCCTTGCTCATTTTGGGAAGCAAGACTTCTGCTTTGTCCAGAATCGGAAAGGCACAGAAGGAATCTTTAGTCCTCGCTCTAGGTCTCCAAAAGCTGGTCTGAGCACTAGGGATGAGTCAGTGACAAAGTTCTTGACAACCGGTGACAAACGAAGAACAACACGGACAAAAAGGGGTGTGTCTGAAAACACTCGAGTCTTCTTACATTTTTGTTTTAAAATTAATATTTCTTTAAAATAAAATGATGGTCACTGACATTGGATGACATTTTTTTTTAACGTCCTTACTTGGCAAAACTGAAAGTTGGCATCTCTGGTCCCTCCTCAAAAAAAAAAAATATATTTTTTTAATAAAAAGTCTGGGACCAGGCTGGGAGGGCTAGTGGGAGGGTAGGGGGCAAGGCAGGCAGGGATGGTTAATGGGTCAAAAAATAGAAAGAGTGAGTAAGATCCTACTATTGGACAGCACAACAAGGTATTATGGTCTATATATATATGTATTTTTAATACAGATATTATAGTCAATAATAACTGTATATTTGGAAATAACTTAGAGGGTAATTGGATTATTTGTAACTCAAAGGATAAATGCTTGAGGGGATGGATGTCCCATTCTCCACGATGTGCTTATTTCACATTGCATCACAACATCTCATGTACCCCATAAATACATACACCTACTATGTACCCCAAAATGTTGTAAGTCTGGGACATACTGTGGTAGATGGCACACCACAAAAGAGAGTAAGAGCAAGTCCTAGGGCCAGAACCACAGACTCAGAGTGAGGAGGGCACCAGAGCAGCGGTCCAATCTCTCTTTGAGACTTAAGGATGCTAGAACATCCCTCAGTGACAGAGAGCGCCTTCCCTCTGTGCATAGGGCTGGCAGTTAGGGAATATTTCCTTGTATTGTGGAGAAACCTGCACGTGCTTTACCTGTACCTACGCCTGGGACCACCTAGAGTGAGGCCTTTCCTTTTCCAAGGACAGCCTTTCACCTGCAGAAAACAGCCTCCACTCCCCACTGCTTCCCACCCTGACTTGCACAG
Source organism: Piliocolobus tephrosceles (assembly GCF_002776525.5). Taxonomy (NCBI): domain Eukaryota; kingdom Metazoa; phylum Chordata; class Mammalia; order Primates; family Cercopithecidae; genus Piliocolobus; species Piliocolobus tephrosceles. Next base: position 26,689,907 of record NC_045448.1, read on the forward strand.
ACAGTTTTGTTTGCTGTGCAGAAGCTCTTTAGTTTAATTAGATCCCATTTGTCAATTTTTGCTTTTGTTGCAATTGCTTTTGGCGATTTCATCATGAAATCTCCGACCATGCCTATGCCCTGAATGGCATTGCCTAGATTTTCTTCTAGGGCTTTTATGGTTTGGAGTTTTACATTTAAATCTTTAATCCACCTTGAGTTAATTTTTATATAAGGTATAAGGAAGGGATCTGGTTTCAATTTTCTGCATATGGCTAGCCAGTTCTCCCAGCATCATTTATTGAATAGGGAATTCTTTCCTCATTGCTTATTTTTGTCGTGTGTCAAAGATCAGATGGTTGTAGGTGTGTGGCCTTATTTCTGGGTTCCTTATTCTGTTCCATTGCTCTACGTGTCTGTTTTTGTACCAGTACCATGCTGTTTTGGTTACTGTAGCCTTGTAGTATAGTTAGCTGAAGTCTATCTGCCCCTTTGCTTCTCCTAACCCCAATCATTCCTCTTGTGATGTGACTTGCCCAAGATCATGTGGCTAGCAAGTGAATCCAAACCTAGTTCTTTCAGGCCTGGCCCAGTGCCCTATCCCTAGTTCTCTAGGTAGGGCAGTGGCTTGGGGTTTTCCCTTCATAAGATGGTTCTGGCTGTGGGAGACCAGTTGGAAAGGTAATAAAGAAACCCAAGTAGAAAGAAAAAAAAAAAAAAAAGCAACATACAAAAAATCAATGGGATCCCAATCAACATGTATATATCTGCACAGAAAAAAGTCTGGAAGGAAATAAGCCGTAATGATCATGGCAGTCATCCCTTGAGCTAGACTAATATATCATTTTTATCCTATTTTTCTTTTTCTGTGTTCTCTTGTTTTTCTACAATGAGCTGGCTCTTATTTGTATAATAGAATAAAATCATGACCATTTAAGATTAAATCAGAAAAGTAAAATTAAAGTCATGTGGCCAAGACCCTGCTTCCCAGCTGTTCTCCAGTGAGCAAGCTCGAGGGGAAAGGGGAGTCTGAGAGTCTAGAAAAGGTGGAGCATCCCAGCCCCGGCTTGTGCACCTAGACTATCTGCTGGGAAGAGCAGGCCTTGCCCCCCCGCCCCACCCCAGGTCTTCTCAAGCCTTGCTGCACCCCACTCCTAACCCCAACAGGCTCTTCACCCATGACATGGAAGAGAGGAACAGGGGAAGCATAAAAGAGGGTGCAGAAGACAATGGCTCACCTCCACTGGGTCCCTTACCCAGCACAAGGTATTCATATTAGTTTATAGATGGGGGGATGTAACATGCATGGAGTGTGATAGCGCCAGGCCCAGACTCAGTCCCCCTGATCTTAGTCCTTTGGGGCTCCAAACAGAGATTCCAGGCCCTGCTAAGACAAGGCTATTGCTGGAGAAGAATGTGTTGGGGCCATAGGTCACCAACACCCTCTATGCCACCCCTCCAGTTCAGCTCCCCTTGGGCCCTCTGTGGCACCTGGAAGACCCAGGCACATGGTCACTGCTCAGCCAAGCCCTGATTAGAATAGGGGGCCCTGCCTGGGTCAGAGTTCAGAATGAATCCCCTAAAGCAAGGACTAGTCCAGACTCTTCCATCATGTAGCCCCTGGGAAGTTGTTTCCCTCCTGGGACCTCAGTTTCCTCAGGAATAAAATCAGGGAGAGGAGCATTTGACAGTGAGTAGACTGGGTGGTCTCTAAGTTTCTTTCCAGTCTTAACATTCAGAGAGTCTGGGACTGATCGGTGACCCTGCTTCCACCCAGGGGAGGATAGAAGCTTCTCATCCGCCCTGCCTCTCTGGCTGGCCCTGGCCCCAGGTCCCTCAGTGGATGGCCTGGGTTTGAGAGAAGTCCCAGGCGCATGTGTACGTGTAGTGGAGTCCATGCACTTGTACACGTGGGGTGTGACTGTGTGCAGGTGAGGCCAGGAAGTGGGGGGTGCCAGGAAGACAGCCTCCCCATTTTGTTTTTGTCACAGCCACAGTCTCCGATTTACTCACCTTTCTGAGGATTCTATTTCTTTCCCCTCCAGAATCCCAGCTTCTCCCAGTTCTGCCCACCCACCTACCCACCCCTCACCTTTTCTCATTATTTTGTCTTCTCCACTCCTGCCTCTATTGCAAGACCCATCTTTGTGCATTTTCCTCTGTCTCTGTCTGTCCTACAGATAGGCCTGTCACTTAGGAGGGGCGGTGCAGCTGTGGCTTGAATGATATGTCTGTGCCCCCTCCACGTTCCTCCCTCAGGAGCCAGACTCCTCCTCCCTGGTGTCCCCAGGCCTCTTCCAGGTGGTGGCCACAGCTCTCAGAGCCCAGTTCGCTCCAGACAGAAACGAAGATGGGCTCTCATTGAACAATGACTAACTGAAATCATTATTCTGCCAAGAACCAAATGAAAAATAGGAAAGCCTGACGTAGCCATGATTTGTTAACATGACATCTCCTCTCAATGCGATGCACAAATTTTAATTAAAATCTCAGGAGTGATTTTGGAGTCCTTTATTGTGTGCCTCTGGGCTCTTCCAGGCTGCCCTGGGGGAAGGGCAGGGCCTCTTCATCACAGGGATAAAGGCTCAGATAATTGTCCCTAAAGGATTGGGAGGTTGGGGGGGCCGGGACAGCTCAGGCTAGCACTGCCCGTGAAGTCAGGAGTCTTAGAGTGCACATGGTCATTCCCAGCCTCTCCCTACTGCTCTACCCATTTTACAGGTGAGGAAACCAAGACCAGGGAAGGTTTGCCAAGGACCCACCCATAGCAAGGGTGTGTGTTTGGGCGGGGTGGGAGTGTGTTCTGGGTACTTGGAAGGTGAGATTCAGCCCAGGAAAAGTTGTGGAAGCTGAGGGGAATGAGCATTCAACCAGCCCTCTGTGTAACAGGAACCTCCAGTCCGGGAGCATTGGCTAAATTGAGGGTGAGATGAGGAGAGAGAGGATTGCAAGAGCAGAAATGCAAACGCCCTTCTTTCCTGCAGCCACTCCTGGAGCTGGAAGAAGGTAGTTTGGGAGGACAGTCTCTGGGCCCCAAGCCCTGCTCCTTCTGGTTTCTCAGAGAAGAACCTGAGAAAATTCTCAATTCCTCCAGAAAAGCCCAAGTCCACTGAGGCAGGCTGAGGAGAAGAGAAGGGCTGACGGACTGGGCCGATGGCTGGGGTTGCACCCTGGCTTCTCAAGGACTGACGGTCCTGCAGGGGATCCTGGCCTAGGACCACTTGCCCTAGTTTGGGGCACAACAGACAGCAGAGGAAACTGGCTGGTGTGGGGTCGCTGGGGTTAGGATTAAGTAAGGAATGAGCAGACAGCGTGGGGTGGACTGCAAGCTGAAGCCCACCCGAAGACCCACAGGCTGACCTCGGAGGCTGATCAGCAGGGTCAGTGAGCACCTCCAGCTGGGGCCGCCACCTCCCACGGTGAGGCCTGCAGCAGATCTCATGCCCCCTCTGCCCCTGGCCCCACCTGAGAAGTAGTGACAGTTATCATACGGTCCTGCTCTAGGACCGAGGCGAGGATGGAGGGAGGCCAGATGCATGCAGGAAGTGTCTGGGAGCCATGTCATTGTGCTCCTCTGCCTGGAGGATCAGGAGTCCCTTGGAGTGAGGTGACCATCCCACAGCATGGAGTGCCAACCCCACCCCACCCATTCCAGCACCCATGAGCCCATCAGCCAGTCCCACTGATGCTGCCCTCGCCCCACCCACCATCCTGGACTCACCCGCAGAGCCGGCAGGGAGCTGACCTGGTCCATGGTGAGCGTCGCCTCCTTGTAGTACTTCCCAGGAGGGCAGAGCTTCAGGAAGGTGTCATGGATGCTGAGAAGAGAAGCATGAGGGCCGTGTGGCCGGCAGAAGGAGACCAGCAAGACTGTCTTCTGCTGCAAGGGGTGGGGGTGTCTCTTTGAGGAAAGAGACTCGGGGTCGACTGCAGAAAAGGCAGTAATCAATAATAATAAAGCGCAGTAATAAATATGTATTCTAGAAACGTCCCTGGACCCTCCAGTGTGCCAGGCACACCATGCGGGATGCAAAGATGAGCCAGGTGAGAGGAAAGTTAGGCGAATATGCCCTGTAGCCAGCAGCACACTCTACGAGGGTTTGTCGTAGGATGTCAGAACTGAAGGGGCTTATGTCCAGTCCCACGGTTACAGATGGGGAAGCCAGGAGGACCTTGGGGAAGCCAGGGTCCACACCTCTGGTCATCTGCCAATTTCCATCCTCAACCCGAGAAAAGAGGTCACTTTGTGGACCTGAGTGAGCCAGGATTAGAACCCAGCTGCCTGAAGCTAGCAAACCACCAGCCTTGCTAGGCCACTTGACAGCAAGGTTGGTCCTAGGACATCGTGGACTGAGTGGTCTTCCTAATCATCCCTGTCGGCAATGTCTCTGTCTGTAGGATCCCATGCCAGTCAAGAGGATTTTGGTTATAAGATACAGGCAGACGGTGAAATGGCCATGTGATCCCTGAGAGTAAGAGGGTGGGAGGGAGCTCTGCCTCAGGCTGAGAGAGGATGAGCCCTGAACCTGGGTCTCTGTCCACCAGCAGGCTCTTAGGCCTACAGGTCCAGCAACCAAGGCTGCCTGTGGAGGGGAGACAGTGGTGCCCTGGGGCCCAGGAGGCCTGGATCCCAGAACCTGAACTGCTGTGGCAGGGCTGTGTGACCTCGGGCAACCTACTTGACATTTCTGAACTTTAGTTTCATCATCTGGATAAGGGACGAGAATGATACCTCTCTTGGAGGTCTGTGGCGGTGGGGCGGGGATTCAGTGTGAAGGAGGCTGAAGGGTTTATGTGTTTGTGTGTAAACGGTAGATGGTGGGTGGTGGGGTCACCACAGGCTGGTTAAAAACACTGTCTCTAGAGCCAGACAGATTTACGTTGAAATCCTGACTCTGCCACTTAATAGTTCTGAGGCGTCGAGCAAGGTTCTGAATCCACCTGAGCCTCAGTCTCCTCCTCTTTGCAGTGGGGGTAATAAATCTTCCCCCACACACTCCTGAGGATTAAATGAGGGGAGATGTATGAAACGTCAGCGCAGTGTCTGGTAGGTGAGGGTATTTGTGTTACCCGGGGCCTCGGAGGGGATACCCAGCCTGCCCCCTCTCTGTGTTTCTCTCCTATACTCCAGGTGCCCCTGTGCCCGTGGGCTGTGAACAACCCACACCTAGACTGTTACAGTGGGAGCCCACCACCCTGACCCAGACCTGCTCTCCCCTTTCTTTGTGGTTCCCTCCATGCTCCAGAATTACCCCTCCCTCGTTTAGTCCTTTCCTGTTCCTCTCCTGTCTGCCATCAAACCTCTACTCTCCTTGGAGTGCTAAGAGGCCAGCAATCCCATGAAAGGAGTCTGCACGCAGGAGTGGGTGACTAACAGTCCCCTATTGACATTCCAGGGCATGTGGTTTGTTGACTCAAATGAGGCTCTGATTGGTGGAATTTAGGGACATGTAACTAAGTGAAGACCGGGTGCAGTGGCTCACACCAGAAATCCCAGCCCTTCAGGAGACCGAGGTGGGAGAATCGCTTGAGCCCAAGAGTTTGAGACCATCCTGGGCAATATAGGGAGACCCCATCTATACAAAAAAAAATTGAAAATTAGCCAGGCATACTGGTGCGCACCTATGGTCTAGATATTTGGGAGGCTGAAGTGGGAGGATCGCTGGATCCCAGGAGGTTTGAGGCTGCAGCCAGTTGTGATCCCACTACTGCACTCCAGCCTGGGGTACAGAGCGAGATTCTGTCTCAAAAAACAACAAAAGCTAGGTGAAGAATTTGGAGAGTGATTTTATGAGTGGAGGCTCAGAGGTAGAGCAGGAGGCAGGAGGCTCTCCCAGGGCTCTGACGATGATGGTAGGTGGAGGCTTCCCACCCTGCCAGCCACACACTGTTTCACATCTCACTGACTAGAAAAATATCCTTCAGATCCCAGCCCCAGGAGAGTGGAAAGAAACTATGCTGAGATTCTGTGTGCCCACTGCACTCTGTGCCCTGGGAGGCTGATCTCTACTGACAGCGTTCCTACCTCCCTTGCCCTTCGGCTTAAGGGAAGCTCCAGGAGGACTGGAGGTATAAGGGAGGGGTGGGGAATTTACCCTCCTCTCCCCCCAGCCCCACACGACTCTGCAGTGTCTGTGTTTCCACTGTCTCGGGCTAGCAGCCAGCTTCCGCAGCTCCAGCTCTCAGCTGGCACCTCAGGCCTGAGGCGGTCAGGGCTGGTCCCTGGGTGGTTCCCTGGGCCTCCTTCTGAGCAGTTCCTTCCCTGCAAAGCACCTTCACAGACCCCGCTGAGTGTGCCACCTGTTTCCCGCCGGGATGCTCACAGATCTATCTGGATCCTATTTCTCTACCTCTAGCTATGAGACCCGAGGCAAACCACCAGATCTCTCCGAGCACGCAGGCCCAGGTTCATATCTTGACTCTGTCCGATGGGGAGCCAACCTCCTTCCAGTGGCATTGTGCAGACCCGGGCTAGGGTGTGACGGATGGGAGCTGGAGTGGCGTGTGGTGTTCATGGAGAGCACCATGACTGCTGCCTTGACCACGTAAGGGGCCTGAGCTGTCACTAGGGTCTAGGGACTGCACATGTTTGGAAGGGAGCAGAAAGCAGGGTATGGAATGGGTTGGGGGAGAGATTCTCCAGGAAGGTACTGAGGTGGGTGCTGGGCACCACAGGTCAACCAGGAGGAGGAAAAGCCATCACTGCTGAAGTGTCCAGTGGCCTACAAGGGGCGAGGGTCCGGCCAGGTGCAGTGGCTCACGCCTGTAATCCCAGCATTTTGGGAGGCTGAGGCAGGCGGATCACTTGAGGTCAGGAGTTCAAGAGCAGCCTGGCCAACATGGTGAAAGCCCATCTACCAAAAATACAAAAAATTAGCCGGCCATGGTGGCATGCACCTGTAATCCTAGCTACTCCGGAGACTGAGGCAAGAGAATCACTTGAATTCGGGAGGTGGAGGTTCCAGTGAGCTGAGATTGTGCCTCTGCACTCCATCCTGGGCGACAATGTAAGACTCCATCTCAAAAAAGAAAAAAAAAAGGGTCAAGGGCAGTGGGAGTGGCCGGCCCCAGTCAAAAGGAGCATTTTGTCACTGTCATTGTTAGAATTGCTGGCTTGAGGTGATAGAGAGCAGACCAACTTTCAATAAGACCAATTTTCAACAAAAAACAATGTTTTGTTATTTTTTTAAATCCCTAAGGCAATGCGCTAGTGCACTCGGGCTCCTGCCCCCACCATGAGCACCACTGGGAGTGCCCGCTCTGGGCAGCCAACTCTCACGGACATTCTTCATGTTTCATGCCAATCTTGCAAGGAAGGGTTCGTTGTTTCTTTTACAGATGAGGAAGCTGAAAGTCAAGTAGGTAAAATCATCTGCCTAAGGTCACACAGTGGTAAATGTTAAAGCCAGAGATACAAACACCAAAGCTCTTTCCCCAGGAGGCACCAGGCGCTGCTGAGGGACAGAGAAGAAACTCCCCGGCCCTTGCCACCCTCCTGTCATGACAAAGCCTCTGTGCTGGGTGCACTCACACACATCATCTCACTGAATTTTCCCAACAACTCCCTGCGGGAGAAGTGGAGGGGCCATCATTTCTGTGGATGGGTAAACTGAGGCTCAGAGAGTTTAAGGGTTGTACCTAAGGATATACAGCTGGGAAGAGATAGAGTGGAGGACTGAACCCTAAACCAAGTTCTTCGGGCTGTGCTGCCCACCCTTCTTCCAGGTGAGAGACTCGAGTCGCCCCCCGTAGAGTCCTCTGGGGGAGGGTGCTGGTGTGGTGCCCGCCTGGAGTTGGTGCCTTCCCAGGCTGCAGAGTGGGCGGGCTGCCCACAGATGAATTGTGGCTGCATCTCGGCTGCCACAAAATGTTCTCCTCCTCCAAATATGGATCAGCTGGCTCTAAATGGAACCCTGAATTAATCACTAATGGACTCAAAAGTCAAAGCCATTTGAAAAACTCACACGTTCAGCCTGCCAGCAATCCAGCAGCCTGGGCCATGGCTCCCTTCCACATAGCCCGGAGAGGCAGGAGGGGCTGTCTGCAGGCTCAGGGGCCGGCCCTAAGACGGGGTGGAGGTCACTCCGCTGCTGACTCTCAGTTGGACCTTGGACTCGCCAAGTCCCCTCTCGGGCCTCAGTTTCCCTTCTGTGAAATGAGAGTCACAGTATCCCCCGGCTCCCTCCAGTTTAGGCACGCTATGGTTTTCGTGCCTCTCTCTGGCATCCCATTTACCCCCTTGCCTCTGAGACCCTCTAGCTTAGTAGTTCTCAACGGGGTCCCACGTAAGAATCAGGTAGGGAGTTTGTAAAAGGATCTGCCCTCCCCACTCCTTGAGGTTCTTATTCAAGGCCAGGATACAGCCCTAGGCACCTACAGGTTCTACAAGCTTCTCAGTATTTCTACTGTCCCAGCAAGATCAAGAACATGACAAGCCTGAATTCCCACTCCTCAAGCCCCAGCCTGGACTCTGTTTTCTGGCTTCACCCCCACCCCATGGGGTCAATAATCCTTTGCTCTATGGTACTGCCTGCAGATAGTAGATATTTTACAAATGGTCCTTCTTTAGCCTGAAAATGTGGCTTTTAGTTCCCTGATCTACTACTTGCAATCTGTGTGGGCTTGAGGAAATTACTTCATTTCTTTGAGCTGATTTCCTCATTTACAAAAAGTAGGGATAATAATACCATGATAATAACAGCAGCCACATAATCTGTGCTTACCCATGTGCCAGGTATTGCTCTCACAACGACAGATTTGATCTTCTAGTTGTCCTAATAACAACCTTGTGAGACTGTGTTCTGTTTCCCTCAACTATTTTATAAGGATGGAAACTGACGCTCAGTGAGGGTAAGAAACTCCCCCATGTTTGCACAGCTACTAAGTGGAAGAGCTGAGCCTCAAACCCAGGTCTTTGGCTTCCAGGAAATAAACCTGTAACCACTCCACCTGCTGGCCTTGAGGTGCCTGTTAATGGCCAGGACAGGGCCATGGAGTCTACAAAGTGTTGGAGCCTCCAGAGGTGCTAGGAAGAAAGAGGCCCCGTGGCTGGGTCAGCCTGGGCAGAGGTTGGGAACAAAGCTTCAGGCTCCTAAACCAGACCCCGCCCCACCCAAGAGAGTGTCAGGAACCATCCCAGGCGACGCAGAGTAGCCCAAAGAGCTCAGGCTGGGCCAGGCTGACCTGCGCCTGAGACATAGAGGTCTGGGCTGGAGTCAGGCTGTGCCTTGCCCAGGAAGCCACATAGGCCCTCTTTGGGTCTGCAGGGTCTGCAGTCACTGCCAGAAGGGCCTGGGCCCAGAATAGGGATCTCAGGAAAAGGCTTCTTCTGGGACAACCAATTTAACCAGAATCAGAGAGCGCTGCCCCGATGCTAAGGTGGAAAGGGACCTTGCTTTTGCTGAGATCAAAAACATGTGAAAGGAAAGTCTCATAGGCTGGAAACTTAGGGTGAACAGACCTCTTCTTGGAGGGCCAAACCAAAGCAGCCCTGGATCGGGAAGGGGCTGGCTCCAAGACAAGTCTAGCACATGAGGTCTCCCCCCACCAACCCCCAGGAGGTGCCATCTGCAGATCTGGTGACTAGGCCTTTGTGTCCTTATGCAAGTCACAGATAAGAAGGTGGGAAAATGTTGGACAAAGCCAGCCTCCCTGCAAAGGTTACTTCTACTTATTGGTCTCTTGAATACTTTTTTAACTGGCTAAGTCCATCCAACTGTACTGCCATGGACCACATTTCTCTATGATATTCATAGGAAAATCACAAGATACTGTCAGAGGCCAGTAGAAAATCATTCAAAAGTGACCAGGGCTTCATCTGGCTCAACTTGGCTTTAGCAGCCCAGGATGGCCACTTTCTCCCTGAGTATCACTTGCCTTCTGCTCCCTGAGCCAGAGCAGCTGGGCATCCATATCACAGCTGTCCCCTCACTTTACAGACAGCACACCCACACCAACCCTAACGTATACCACTCCCCAGGGCCCTCCAAGAAGATAAGCTATTATCAGTCTGTGTGTCTGCTTCCAGGGATATTCTCCTGTGTGTGTGCATGTATGAACAGCCCTTTATTTCACAAGAGCAGTAGCAGCCTGGGTGTGCTGGTCTTGTTTGCCAAAGTAATACAGTTAAATAGATTAAAAATGCAAATAGTACTGTGAGGCTTACAATCAAAGTTACTAATGCTCCGTATCCCACACCACCTCTCTAACCCTGCTCTCCAGAGGCAGCAGTTTCCAAGCGTTTTGCTGTTTCACTTGGTTTTTGCTTAACATTTATATGGTACTTCTAAATGCTGTGCTAATACTGCCTTTTGCTGTTGTTTTCACTATAGATATTATCTTGTGACCTCTTACTAGAAAAAAAGAGGATTTCTCTATATATATTTCTTTTCCTTTCCCCAACCTCCCAATATAAAACAATTTTCCTGAATGAATATTCAGTGTTTATAATAATGTTATATATTATATAGGCATTATTCAAACATTGCTCAAGCTGAGTTCCCTAGTGCAAGATGATTACATCTTTCTTGCAAGGCTTTTTGTTTTTCCCAGAGTTAATAATCACTTTTGTTTTTTGCTTTGGTTTTTGCGTGACTATCTTTATTTCATCTCCAAACTTTCTGCAGAACTAAGTACCTCTCAATATGGTATCTAGATAGATTAATTTTATCTTCTTAGAGACACCACTCCTGGAACCCCTGACTCCTTAATTCTAATCTGAACTGATTGCCTTACAAGCCGACTGTCCTGCTGTCATCCTTCAGCTTCCCTTCACTATGTTCCTTGTAATTCATTTTGCCTCTAGGTTGAAAGCCTTTGTTTCCCTGATCCTGGGTCTTCTTTTTTCTTGGTTTACTCTCTAGTTTTAATGAAGCACATCTTCCAAAAGCTTCCTAAGAAAAGGTTTATAAGAAATGATTTTTTAAATTTGCATGTCAAAAAGTATTGTTATCCTGTCCTCACTCTTGATTAATGGCTTAGCTAGAACTTATCTCTAGATTGAAATTTTTTCGTTAGAATTTTGAATGTGTTCAGCCACTGTCTTCCAACGTAAGTCCAAAGCTATTCTGATTCCTGATTCTCTGTAGTCTGTTTTGCTCTCTGTGGAAGCACTCAAGATCTTCTCATCATCTCAGGCAGTCTGAAATGTCATGATGACATGACTTAGTGTATGTAGGCTGTGTTTTATTTTTTCCTCAAATACCTGGTGTCCCTTAGCTTTCGATTTATACTTACAGGGAGGCTCTAAGATGCTGACCAGAAGCTCACCCTGCTCTTCATCATGCTGGTGGCCCTGAGTCAGGGGCCTGTCTGGCTCCAGCTCTCCCCAGATTGTTAGCTCCTGTCTTCTGCTGGGGCAGGGCAGGGGTGCCAAGTGGATTGCAGAGAGAGAGAGAGAAGGAATCACATAAGACTTTCAGTCCGCCTTTCTGTTTTCACCTGATCCTGCATCCTGGCTTTCGGAGGTTCCTGAGCCTTTCTGGGTTCTCCATTCCATCATCCAACCCCTGCAGGCAAATTCTTTCAGCTTTCTGTTCAGCTAAGTCTGTGTCATGGGTCTATCTGCTTTGCACTTTAAAAATTTTTGTTGACTTCTCTCGTTTGCTGTCATTGCTTGTGTTCTCTTTGTCCTTATGGGTTTCTTTCTTCTTCTTCTTCTTTTTTTTTTTTTTTAATTCCTTTACTCTCCTTTTAGTAGAGGAAACAGAGGTCAAAGAAAATGCTCTATTCTCCATATAACTGGAAGCCCCCTGAACTTTGCTTTCTTAACTTAATAATATCCCTTGGAGATGGCTCTATATCAAATGGAAAGCTCTTCCCCTCCTCTCCAAGGGCAGTCTTCCCCGGATGGATGAATCAGCAGTTACTTCACCTGTGTCCTCTTCATGCAAGTGGAATGGCTGGGTCAAGGTGTACTTCTCATTTTTTAACTGGGACATTTCAGCATCTCCTGCCTTCACTGGTCTTCTTCCATTCTTCAAAGCTCTTGACAGCTATTCCACATTCTCAGCTGCTCCCCAGGTTGTGGTCTCCTGAGTATGGAGACTCCCCTTGGTTTAAAGCAGCAGAGAGCTCTCACTGATATCACCTTCCCATTTGAGCATTTCTGCGCTGCTACCCCTGGCCTCACCAGTGCTTCTCACTCTGTCTTACTTGAAGGTGTCCAAGTGACAGGAGTTGGACACTTTGCCGTCCACTCTGACTTCCTTATGCAGTGGTATCCCCAACCTTACCACCCCCAGTGCTGACCCACACTGGCCTTCAAGAGTGGGAGCCTCCTGAGCAGGAGCTACCCCGGGGGCAGGCACAGGCCCCTCATGCTCAGGAGTGGTGCTGTCAAGAGAAGAGGCAGGCCAGAAAGAGCTTTGAGAACTGCTTGTTAGAGAAGTTTGCACTGAACCATAAACCGTGAACTGTGAACTGGAGCCTTCCCTGGCAGCACTCACCGGGACCCCCTTCCCCAGCAAAACACAGAGTCAAACTGTGCTCTTCTCAGGGGAAAGGTACCTTCCATGGGGATGGAAACAGACTGGAAATAGGATCTGGGAGGAGGTCATCTCAGGGCCTGGGTGAGAGTTTCAGAAGGGAGGCGTCCCTGAGCATGGCTCACTTCCGAGGAAATCTTTCTCTGAAGGCCAATGCAGAACAAATGAAAATGGAGGATCAATGTTCAAGAAAGAGCCTGAACCCCTCCCATCCTCCTCTCACTCCTCTCATCTGCCACCCCACGCCCCCTCCTGGCATATAGGAGAAGCCCCAGGGATGGATCCATGAATGCCATTTGAAGCCCCTGGGGTGGAAAGAGGGACAGGTACGGCCATTGCTGAGAGTATAAACTGGTGCAACTCCTTTGAAGGACAACATTGTCATACCTATCGAAGTTTTAAAATGTAGGTGGGGTGCAGTGGCTCACCCCTGTAATCCCAGCACTTTGGGAGGCTGAGGTGGGAGGATCACTGGAGGTCAGGAGTTCGAGACCAGCCTGGCCAACATGGAGAAACCTCATCTCTACAGAAATAACAAAAATTGGCCGAGCGTGGTGGCAGGCACCTGTAGTCTCAGCTACACAGGAAGCTGAGGCAAGATAATTACTTAAACCAGGGAGGTGCAGACAGAGCAAGACTCTGTCTCAAAAAAAACCCAGAAGCTTAAAAAAAAAAAAAAAGATACAGAACATTATGAATGAAATAAATGCAACAGTGTGAATGGGGTAAAAGGAGGATAAATGTGTCGACCTATGTATGGAAAATTCTTCCGGAAGGCTAGATAGTAAGAAAAGCCAACAGTGAGCAGAGGCGGCCTTGAGGGAGAAGGATGGGGAGGAGAAAATGTAGACGTTTACTTTTCACTTAGAACTTTTACACTATCTGAATTTCCTTTTCTTTTTTTTTTTAATTATACTTTAAGTTCTGGGATACACGTGCAGAACATGCAGGTTTGTTACATAGGTATACACGTGCCATGGTGGTTTGCTGCACCCATCAACCTGTCACCTACATTAGGTGTTTCTCCTTATGCTATCCCTCCCCTAGATCCCCACCCCCCGACAGGCCCCAGTGCGTGATGTTCCCTTTCCTGTGTCCATGTATTCTCATTGTTCAATTCCCACTTATGAGTGAGAACCATTATTTGAATTTTCTAGCCATGCTCGCAGATTTTTTTTAGATTTCATTTTATTTTTATTCATGTGTTACTTTTCAGAAAATTTCAATAGAGGTTATATGGGTAGTAGGGTATGGGTCATTTGGAGTTATGTCTTTTTTTAATATTTTAAAAAGTGAGTGAATATTATTTTCAAAAGGGAAATAATGTCACCGGGTGACAGCCCTTGGTTTCTGTAGCTCCCCGTGCCCTGGCCATCCCCCATCCTCGTTTGTGCCTGGAGAGTCTTGCGCTTGTGACAAAGTCGTTACCTGCCACCCCCAGACCCTGAGTGGGAAATGTAGCTTCCATGTGGTGACGGGGGAGGGTTAGTCCAAGCGGAGATGGTGAGAGGGAACCTTCCCCCACCTTCCCCCGAAAGTGTCTTGGTGAGCTCCTTTATTCATCTAACAGGTTTTGTTGGGCACCTGGCTTGGCCCAAACACACACACACACACCCCTCTCGCACTGTTCTCTCTCCCCACAGCCCCACGAGAAGGGTATTTGGCCACCTCCACGTTGAATGAAGGTTCTTCCCCACTGGACAGGGGTCTGTATGATAACAGGGAGCAGGGCTGCTCACCATCCCACCTTCAGGGCCTCCAGGGGCAGGCACATCACAGGCACTGGAGAGAGGCCGGGAGGGAGGGACGGAGGGAGGGAGGGAGGGAGGGAAGGGAAGGAAGGCTGGGCTTCAGTCATGCATCCAAGTTTACCCAGCCAGTGAACAGCCAAAATGGACTTCAGACCTAACTGCCCCCAGTCATTTCCTTGTTTTCCTCCTTATTCCAAAGAGGTTTTGTCCAGCTCCATGATCCTCTGAAGAAAACTCACCTTGGATCCCAGTAAAGGGTTAGCAGCCTAAAGCCTGATGTCTCATTCAGCTCCAGTGGGGCTCTGTGGATCACGGCCCTCCCATCCCTGCCGGCCCTGTCCCAGCCCCATCTCCAGGACTGTGTGGCTCTGAGCAGGGACCACACTCAGGGACCAGAGTGAGGCTGTATTAGGGCAAGAATCCAGTTCAGAGGGAGGAGCTGGGAGAAGGAAAGAGGGGAGGGGCCTCTACTCACCACAGAATTTCATTTCTGGTCAGGAAGGTCAGGGCCTGCAATAAATCACAAAGAAGTGATGTTTCCACTCCATTCATCCCTGCTGTGGCCCTTGGAGAGTGGCGCAATTCAGAGGCTGGGGAGGAAACACCCATTCCTTTTCTGCACAGCTAGGGGAACCCCAGGCTGAGGCGGATGCCTGAGGTGGCAGCTGGAGAGGAAATGGTGCTCTTTCTTACCCCCAAGTCTCTTACAGCCCTGGGAAGGAGGGCATTGGCACAGATGTGGAGAGGACATCAGACACAAGAGTGAAACTCTGGGCTCTGGAGCAGGAGACAGATGGAGGAAGGCGACCTCAGAGAACTCATCTGGGCCACATGGGTGCAGATTTAGCAAAGACAGGGACCACCACTACCCTGCCTGGTAAACTCTAGAGCAAGCTTGTCCAACCCTCGGCCTGCAGGCCACATGCAGCCCAGGACAGCTTTGAATGGGGGCCCAACATATATTTGTAAACTTTCTTAAAACATTATCAGAATTTTTCGTGATTTTTTTTTTTTTAGCTTATCAGCAAGCCTTAGTGTTAGTGTATTTTATGTGTGGCCCAAGACAATTCTTCTTCCAATGTGGCCCAGGGAAACCAAAAGGTTGGACACCCCTGCTAGAGCTTCAGGAAGGAATTTCCCATTCATTCCACCTGCTTTAGGAAGCTCCCACCTCTGCCCAGAATCCCCAGCCCGATCTACCCACCTGGTACTCTTCCAGGTCCTCCCAGTGCATCTGGTACCTTAAGCATTGCCCCATGCCAACCACACCTTTTTCTCTGCCAGCAGTAGAACCTCAGCCCCGAGGACTCAGCAGCTGGGGCCTCGTTGATCCGGTTGCCGTGGTGACCTACATTCCACCTTCTGCCCATTCCACCTGAGTCGCTGAGTTGTCAAAGAAACAAATTCTTTTCATTCCCATTCCACCTGAGTTGCTGAGTTAGCAAAGAAGCAAATTATTTTCAATCCCAAAGCTAAGAGACATCAGTCCCCATACAACAAGCAGAAAGGCAGCCCAAAGACAGGGCTGAGAGTCACACTGTCAGCTCAGGAGTCACACTGCCGGGGCTCCAAACCCAGAACCGCCCCACTGTGACCTGGGACAAGCTCTTCAATATCTGTGTGTCTTCGTTTCCTCATCTGTAAGCTGGGATGATAGTCATGGGATTGTTGTGAGGATTGACTAATACAGGGCATAATGCCTGACACATAGTAAGTGCTCAATAAATGCTAGCTATTTGAACCACAACCTAACTGAGCATGGTGGCTCACGCCTCTAATCCCAACACGTTGGGAGGCCAAGCCTGGTGGATCACTTGAGGTGAGGTGTTTGCTACCAGCCTGGCCAATATGCAGAAACCCCGTCTCTACCAAAAAATACAAAAATTAGCTGGCGTGGTGGCATGCACCTGTAGTCGCAGCCACTCCAGAGGCTACAGTGGGAGAATCGCTTGAACCTGGGAGGTAGAGGTTGCAGAGAGCCGAGATCACACCACTGCACTCCAGCCTGGGACTCTATCTCAAAAAAAAAAAGAAAAAAACCTACAACCTACCAGGTGCAGAAGTGCACACCAGCAAACCTGTAGTCCCAGCTACTCAGGAGGCTGAGGCAGGAGGATTGTTTGAGCCCAGGAGTTCATGGCTGCAGTAAGCGATGATTATACCACTGCACTTCAGCCTGGGTGACAGAGCAAGACCTTGTCTCTAATAAATCAAAATGAAAAATAATCAAGGAACCACAGCCCCAGGACTGTGCCAGGCATGGGGATACAGAAATAAATCAGCATAGATCCAGCCTCAGGAAGTGGCCCAAAAAGTATAGAAAAGGGCATTCCACCCCATCCATCAGGTCTCTGCAGGAACAAAGGGCACCATCAAATCAGGATCATGTGAAAAGGGTCTAACAAAAGGACTCTCCACAAAGGTGTGTTCAGGGTGTAGGGAAATCACACGGATAACACAGACTCCCGAGCCCAACAAAGAGCTGCTACCCGCCCCGGCACCACCCACGTGGGAGCAACACCCCAGCCCCACTCTCTCCTCTTTCTCTGATCTCCCACAGGGCAGAGAGCAGGGCAGAGCAGGATGGGCAGACAGAGACAATGTCCAACACAGCGATCAACATCACAGGCCAGGAGAGCCTTCCAGAAGCCATCTCTCCCTCCCCTGCCTCCAGGAGGGTCTGCACACCCACCTTTGTCATGAAGGGCTGGTCTCCTTGTTCTAGGACACGTCTTCCCTATGCTCTCCTGAATAAACATCCCAGTGGTTCTCTGATGAAGCTTATTTATATCTCTGAAGTGCAACTGCCTGCTTTTTCTTAGACCTGTCCTCCATGGGGATAGAGCCTGGCAGAAGGAAACCCAGGACCCCCATTCCTTGATCTGCTCACCAGACACAAGTAGGATATCCACGGTGTGCCAGGGACTTGGCTTGACCCTGGGGGAGAGAGGACTGAAGATGACTTCAACCCTCAAGGAACATATGCTCTTCATGCTCTTTTAAGGGAGCAAGAAAAAAAAAAATGTATGCTCACCACACGCGCGCACACACACACATACACACACTAAAGCAGATGGAGGCAGGTGTCACAGACAGAGAAGAGTACAGAGTTACAAGTGTTTAGAAGAGGAAAGTCTTGCTGGGCACCAAGCTTTCATATAGGTGGTGGCATTTAAGTCGTTGTTATCATGCAGTGGTTAAGAACATGGGCTCTGAAATCTGAAAGACCTGGCGGCATCACTTCTTACTGCATCACCTCAAGCAAGTCATAAAATACTATAAGCCTCAGTTTCCTCATCTGTAAAAGGGGAATGATAAATCCCTACTTCATAAGTATTGCAGGCATAAAATAAAATTATGGGTGTATGTGAAGCTCTTATTATAGCAAGACACCTGCTATGTATTGAGTTCTTAATAAAGGGTAAATTACCGGCCTGGTTAACATGGCGAAATCCCGTGTCTACTAAGAATACAAAATTGAGCCAGGTGTGGTGGCGTGTGTCTGTAGTCCCAGCTACTCGGGAGGTTGAGGTATGAGAATCGCTTGAATCCAGGAGGAGGAGGTTGCAGTGAGCCAAGATCGTGCCTCTGTACTCCAGCCTGGGTGACAGAGCAAGACCCTGTCTCAAAACGAACAAAAACAAGGGTAAATTATGTTACTACTTTTAAAAGTTGGGCCTGGTCCGGGCACAGTGGCTCACGTCTGTAATCCCAGCACTTTTGGAGGCCAAGGCAGGCGGATCACCTGAAGTCAAGAGTTTGAGATCAGATTGATCAATATGATGAAGCCCATTTCTACTAAAAATACAAAAATTAGCTGGGCATGATGGCATGTACCTGTAATCCCAGCTACTCGGAAGGCTGAGACAGGAGAATTGCTTGAACCCAGGAGGTGGAGGTTGCAGTGAGCCAAGATCACGCCATTGCACTCCCGTCTGGGCAACAAGAGTGAAATTCCATCTCAAAAAAAAAAAAAAAAAAGAGTCAGGCCTGGAAGGAAGGGTAGGACTTTTGCAGGCTAAGCCAGTGGTTAAACTCCATCTTCTGCTAACCGCTTTGAGCTTCTGCCACCGTTGACTAAGCAGCTTCTATTTGCCAGGTGTGTCCATGTAAACTGTCTGCCTTCAGGCTCAAGCAGCTCAGTGAGGGTAGTAAGGTATCCTTGCTTCTTTGCTCTAGGGAAGGTGGAGCCCGGTGAGGTGAAGTGATACCCTTGAGTCAGTCAGCTGGTAAGTGGGCATGCTGCAGGTCTGCGGATTCCCAAAGCACCGGGCAGGAAACTCAGGGAAGCCAGGTGATCTGCAGGATCACACCCCAGAAAGCCACTTCCTTCTCCAGCCTCAGTGCTCCTCATCACATTGAGGCGCAAGTGGCAGCTTGGCACTGGCTGCTTGTGACTTTCACACCTGGCTGACACTTGGTAAAAAGAAAACAAAAACAAAAGAGAGGGCTGCCCTGGAGCCGAGAGCTTTAAGCTATTGGCTCAACCACTATTCATTGAGTGAGGCAGTGGAGACAGAGGTGAATGAGACAGATGATGTCCTGCCCTCATGGATCCAGACGTGCATATGTGCACCCACATCCTTTAGACAGCCATACGTACTATGGAAGAAGGAAAGCAGGGAACGGGGGAGAGAGGGTGTGACAATGGAGGGGCTGGTGGTCATGGAAGCACCAGAGCAGAGACCTGAGTGACAGCGAGGAGTGAACCAGGCTAAGAAGTCAGGGCCAGTTGCACAGGCCCAGATGGCCACAGGTCCAGCAAGAATTTAATAACACTGATTTCATTATATTTGTTTGTATAAAGGTATCTTCCATATTGAAAATGAGGCACTGTTACCATTTATTACTGTGATCTAAAATTTCCTTTATAAACATATCTGTTTAATTAAAATAAATAGGAACCTAAGCAAAAATATTAAGTAAATAATTATATAGGTGGTAAAGAAATATGCCAGAAATCACAAATCTCTCTGTGTGTGTGTCTCTTTCTCTCTCTCTCAATCTCTCTCTCTCTCTCACACACACACACAATCAAGGTTTGCAAACTCTGCTACCCTTCTCTCTCCTTGATCTTTCATCCCCCTAACTCCCCAACCCCTGCCAACCCTGCACCCCCGCAGGCTCTGTCATTTCATCACAGAGAGGGTTTTCATTGGTTCCTACAATAACAATACTAACAATAAGAATATCACTTTACATTTGCATATTCCTTTATAATTTCAAAATGCTTTTCTATGTACCATCTCATTTGCCCCAGAAATAAAAGCTAGTGTTCTTTAAAAAAGAGAGAGAAATCCTCCCTCCATATGATTCTGCCTTTGATACACTAACCAACCTGCCTCTCTACCCATCCCCAGCCCACAACATCCCTCAAATTCCTCTTCAGCAGAGATTTTGAAAGGGGTGTAATTGAGGAGGGAGGAGGCTCTGGGGAAGGACAGTTCTACATCCTTCCCCTCCAGGGTCCACCCCTGCAGGAACCCTCTGTGTGGAACAGAATGTATTCTTTGCAAGGTTTCTGTCACCTTGCAACTTACAGTTTTCTGTCACCTTGCAACTTACAGTTTTACAGACGGTAAAACTACAACCCCTGCTCTGACCATGATTTAGGTGTCTCTTAGAATTCAAGAAGACTTGAAAAGAAACTTGCATTCAGAATATATAAAGAACTCTTACAATTCAACAATAAAAGGCCAAATAAGCCAACTTAAAAATGGGCAAAAGACTTGAATAGACATGTAAGAAGATACATGAATGGCTGATGAGCATATAAAAAGAAGCTCAACATCAGTAGCCATCAGGGAGACGCAGATCAAAAGCACAGTGAGATACCTCTTCATACCTACCAGCATGGTCAAAATCAAAAGAACAAGTAATAAGCACCAGGCATGGTGGCTCACGTCTGTAATCCTAGTACTTTGGGAGGCTGAGGTGGGCGGATCACTTGAGCCCAGGAGTTCAAGACCAGCCTGGGCAACATAGTGAAATCCTGTCTCTACAAAAAATACAAAGATTACCCTGGCATGGTGGCATGCATCTGTAGCTGCAGCTGCTCAGGAGGCTGAGGTGGTAGGATTGCTTGAGCCTGGGAGGGAAAGGTTGCAGTGAGCTGAGATTGTGCCACTGCACTCCAGCCTGGGCAACAGAGCAAGATCTTGTCTCAAAACAACAACAACAATGGAAAAAAAAAACCCAAGTAATAAGTGTTGATGAAGATATAGAGGAATTGAAGCCCTCATACATTGCTGCTGGGAATGTTAAATGGTGTGACCGCATTGGGAAAGAATTTGGTAGCTCCTCGCAGTTTTAAGCAGTTGCTGTAGGACCCAGCAACTCCACACCCAGGTATATCCGCAAGAGACATGGAAACAAGGTCCACACAAAAACTTCACATAAGTGTTCATAGCAGCATTATTCATAATAGCCCCAAAGTGGAAAGAGCCCAAATGTCCATCGACTGATTAAATGAAATGTGGTATATCCATACAGCAGGGTATTATTTGGCAATAAAAAGTAATGATACACGCTACAATACGAATGAGTATTTAAAACATTATGTGAAGTGAAAGAAGTCAGTCACAAAGGACTATGTATGGTGGGATTCTATTTATAGGAAATGTCCAAAATAGACAAATCCATAGAGACAGAAAGTAGATTGGTAGTTGCTGGGAGCCAGGGGGTGGGGAGACTCGTGGGTGACTGCTTATGGGCATGGAGTTTCTTTTTGGGGAGGTCAAAATACTCTGATCTTAGATGATGGTGATGGTTGTACAGCTGTGAATATACTAAAATCCATTGTGTCGTATGCTTTAAAAAAGTGAATTGTATGATATGCCAATTATATTTTAATAAAGCTATTTTTAAAATGTCAAGGGGTTAAGTCCTAACTCAGTGCCTCACCATTGAGTATAATTAAAGGAATGTGTACATGGGAGGATATATTTGAAACTGTTTCAGATCTATTTCCTCAGTCTGAGTCTTGCAGCCCAGGGGGCTCCTCCACTGCAGTAGTTCTGTGCTGGGCACAAAGGTAAATCCTGCTGAGGCAAGTCGCTCCCTGGCTCCCAACATCAGTTAGACTTTTGTTTGCGTTTCCAGCAAACGAGCAGGCTGGAAAGCTATGCTCTGTCTGGAGGCAAGATTTTCCAAATTCCTTTTGTGTGGCAAGAAGCAGAGCTCGGGGAGCAAATCCTGATTTCTGTGGGGACCTCCCGAGTTGACAGGAAGATAGAGGATGGCAGGGCTGTCTTGCTGGTCTTGGGGACAGAGGAGCTGAGGAAGGCAGTGAGGCAGGGAGATTGCCCTGCACTAGCTATCCAGGGATGGTGTGGGTGGGGCGGGGCTGGTTAGGAACATCCCTGAGCTCCCTGGGCAGGGGCCTTGGGAGCCTGCACATCTCTAGAAACCTGCCTCATGCTCTTAGCCATTTCCAGCCGGGTGTAGGGTGCAGGGCAGGAGTGCCCAAGGCAGAGCACCTGGCTTCATTGGCCTGATGGTACCATACAGGGACCCAGAAGCTCCCACACGCCCCAGGGAGGGGGTGCAGAGGGCCTGAGAGTGCAGTGTCCTGGCAAAGTCCTGGCCAGGATGAAGAGCCCACCAGGTACATCTCCCAGGGTCAAACGGGATGCCGCGGACTCCCACAGCGGTGTGGAGAAGGTGGCAGACAATATCTTGAAATTGAAATCTTCATGTTCTTTCCCCCATCTTCTCATGAGAGACTTCTTTTTTTCTTTAGTCTTCCATTCACGTTGCCTGGGGGAAAAGCAGAATTGTTCAGTGTGAGGGAAAAAGCTAGAAGCAGCCTACGCTCCTTTTTTACTAACAAATCAGACATTTAAGAATCAGGGGGAAAGCTGAGGGAAGCCTAGAGTCTAAAGTTAATAAAAGGACAGATGAGGAAGACAGGGAGGAAGCACCATGTCACCAGGGAGCCTGAGCAAGGGTCTCCCGACGGTACCAGGAGCATCACCATTGCCAGCCCTGGGAGCACTACTCACTGCCCAGGGGAGGAGGGGGAGGAGCCACATGGACCAGCACTGCGTCATTGTGGGGCAGGGCACCCGTCACGGCATCCATTCCTCAGGGAGTGCCCAGTAGAGTGACAGCTGCTTGTGTCCCAAGGCTTTGCTGAGCCCCATCTGAATTGCCCTGGTGGAGAGGTATCCTCCATTTCCAGTGACATGAGACACCAAAAAGCTCCCCAAAAAAGCTAGTGAGGGGCCTTGACATTTAGAGAGCAGAGAGTTGATGGGGGTGTGGGAGGAAATCCCAGCGCTGGTTCTTGGGCAGGGCTGGACAGCAATCATCCTGCCCTTTGGCAATTTGCATTAGATGCCCTGGTGCTCCAGGTGACACCTGATTTCAGGTGCTGCTACACAGACAGGTTCCTGTGAACCTAGTTCTTCTCTCACTGATCCAGTGTTGCCTCAAGGCCTCCTAAGGCCTCATTTTCTGCCTCAGAACCTTCTCTATCAAGTAGACCCCTCAGGCTATGGTTACACACAGCCCCGAAGTTCAGAGCAACACTGACCTTCAACCAGCGGGGCTGGGAGCTGGTGGAGAAGCTCCCTCACCTGTATTTCTGGGTGACAGCTCTGGAGGGGTTCTGTGGCTTCTCAGCAGGCCCTGGTGGAGTCAAGGCCCTTAGACACCTGGAGGTGACCTAGACACATCTGGATGCCCACTTGGGCTTCTCCTCTTTCCCACCTCTCTCTCCCCAGCCCCTCACTCCTGCTCTGGGGTTAGCTCTCAAAAGCCCTGGTTTCAGGTTAGGCGCAGTGACTCACGCCTGCAATCCCAGCACTTTGGGAGGCCCATGCAGGCAGATCACCTGAGGTCAGGAGTTCTAGACCAGCCTGACCAACATGGTGAAACCTCGTCTCTTCTAAAAAATACAAAAATTAGTCAGTCGTGGTGGCACGTGCCTGTAATCCCAGCTACCTGGGAGGCTGAGGCAGGAGAATCACTTAAACCTGGGAGGCGGAGGTTGCAGTGAGCTGAGATAGCGCCATTGCACTCCAACGTGGGTGACAAGAGCGAAACTCCATCTCAAAAAAAAATTGTTTTAAAGCCCTGGTTTCAGGTTCTGCTTTGGTGTGACACAAAATCACACAAAGGCTAAGTCACCCCTGGTACTGTTAGGAGCCTCTGGTGACACTGCCCTACTACTTATGCTGAAGTGGGGAGCAGCTATTTGAGAGGGGGACTCCAAAAACTTGCTTACTGATTTGGGTAGTTCTGAATTTCTAAAATGTCATAGATGAAACTTAGAGGTCATCTTGTTGGACCCCTTCGTTTTAACAGATGAGGAGACTGAGGCTGGAGAGCCTTACCGACCAGCACGTGGAGCTGACGGCAGAGCTGGCTCAGGAGTCTGCTCCCTGGCTCCTTCCTCCCCAGGGGCCTCTGAGAGCTGCTCCTTGGAGGTCACAGAGCCTGTTTAAATCGATCCCATCTGTGGAAATGCCTTGTAAACTGTGAAGCATCGTAAAAATGCTATTGTCATGATGTGTGCCAGACCTGGGACTGGAACCCAGATCTGCCGGCTCCCTGGACAGCAGAGGACTGCAATAGATACAATTGCTACTTTTCATAGTCTCACCCTCAGACACTTGCTAACTAAAAGCCCTCTCCCAGCTGCCCTGACTGCCAAGCGCTCCCTGCACGGCCTTCTGCTGGTGCCCGGGGCTTGGGGTACGGCCATCTGCTGTCCTTGTCCATCTTTTATTCATTTATTCAGAAAAGTATTTACAAGTCTTTTAAGGTATCCTGGGTAACTTGCTAGTGCTGGGGATACAGTGGTGACCAAGACAGACACGGTTCCTGGCCTCAGGGAGGTTAGAGTCTAGTAGGGGAGAAAAGGAGGCAATGACCTCTCAACGAAGAAGACTGTGCTGGGCGCTATAAGCAGAGTGGAAGATGCAGTGATGGCGAATTATCAGGGGCACTTAACCAATTATGGACGTCCGAGAAGCTCCCCTGAGGAGGGGCCATTTAGCTGGGACTTGCAGAATGAGCAGCAGAGAGGCAGACATGGGGAGAGGGTGTTTCCTGGCAGGAGAAGGACATGTGTGAAGGCCTGGGCAAAGGAGCTCCTGGTGCTGGCAGGACAGAGAAGGCCCTGTGGATGCGGTGTGTTCAAGGTCAAGAGCCAGGAGAGACAGGGAGGGGGGTTGGGCAGCCCAGGCAGGACCAGTGGCTCCTTGAAAGTTTATCTTCAAAGCTTTCTGTTAAAAGCAGCGGGAAGTTGTTGGAGGATGTTCTGCGGAGAAATGACATCATCCAATTTTTGTGTTCAAGGGATCATTCTGCCCACAGGGTGGCTGGTGAGCATGTTGGAAGGAGGCCAGCATGGCTCCAGGGAACTGCGAGGGCACTGCTGAGTAACCTATAGGAGGGCACAGTCTTGGGAACAAGGTTGTGGCTTCAAGAAGGGGAGGATGACTTCATATGACGTTTAAGGTGGAATTGGCAACACGGGGAGATTGGATGTGGGAGGGGAGGGAGCAGGAATTGTCACAGTGACCCTGGGTTTCTGACATAAGGAGCAGGATGAAGGGAGGAGATGCAGATTTGGGTAGAAGAACAAGATTTTGGACGTGTTGAGTTTGAGATATCTGTGTGGCAGCTGCATGGAGATGACAAGGGGGCACTTAGATATGTGGGGCTAGGGGCTCAGAACTCTGGGGCTGCAGACAGGCATTCGGGAATGTCCAGGAATGTTTAAAGCCGTGACTAAGATCAGCCAGAGATCTCAGCAGTGGCAGAGACATGGTTCCTGCCCTCACTGAGCTTACATTCTAATGGATGGACGGAAGACTTCACTTTCTGGCATGTCAGAGTAGCTCCTTAGAGGCCAGTCCTCCCACCAGGAATGAGCTGGATAAAGTCCAAAAGCTGTCTGTTGAGGCAGCCAGGCTGGAGAGGGCAGGGTCCCCGGGGGAAGGGAAGCCTGTGGGTAGCGTCAGCGCCACGCCTCCCCTTGAGGCATCTGCTGATTCATAAGCGGCTTGGGGGCCAAGAGGCTAAAGCCAAGAAGAAAGTGTGGATAAGAAGCTGAGAACTTGAGTAGGAGAATTTGGCAATTTCGAAGGGCTGGGAGATAAATTTGGAGTTCAAACTACAAGGCAAGCAGGACCTGGGGGCCAAGATGTCAGGAGAAGAAAAGCACGTGGAGGTTAGCTTCTAAGGCCCCTTTCTCTGGAAGGCATTCATGGATCCGTAAGCAGCACCCAGCCAAGGAGTGAAGCGTGGCTAAGAGACCGGGAAGCTGAGCGGAGTTTTTGGCAGTCTCGTGGGACTTGAAAGACAAACTTGGAATTGAAGGCCCACCAAAGAGGAAGAGCCCTAAAGAACAAGCCAGACTTCCAGCGAGAACCTCAGATGGGTTACACACCAGGAGGCAGGGTGAGCTGGAAATAGAGCGGCCTTCAAAAAGCCTGACAGCTTCAAACCAGCTCAACCGCAGCCTGGATTACGAGTGACCTTCCCTTCTCTAACTGCCTTCCGGAAAATGAAGTAAATCCTCCATGATGAAGGACAGCATCAGTCGGAGCCAAAAAGTATCTCCGTCATAGAAACAGCCCCGCAGGTGACCCAGATACTGGAGCTCCCTGACGTAGACTTCAAAATAAGTGTGATTAACATAGTTAAGAAAACAGATGACAAAATGGAGAATTTCACCAGAGAATTAGAATCTATGCAAAAGTATCAAAAGGAAATTACGGTGAAATGGGTAGAATTTGGAAATTGATATTCTTAAAGAAGGGCTAACATTTTTCCATACAGCTGGGAGGAAAGACATGCCAGGGGAAAGTGGGTATACCAGGAAGCCCCGCGGTGGCAGCCTGAAACAGGATGGAGTGTGTGTGGAGGGGGGTGGGGCGGGGAGGAGAGGAGGGGTGTGGGAGGGGCAGGGGCAGCAGTGTTCCGTGGGAGAAAATTCTAGAAAGGACTGTCGGAACCACATTATGCTGGAACTTGAATGCTGGATGATGAAATTAGAATTCTGTTCTGCCGACTGAGAGAACAGTAGTTATGTTTGTCTGCATCTCTGCTTTTAGTTTGTCTCCGGGTCAATTTAGAAAAAGTAAAAAGTTATACAGTTTACGTTTTTTTAAAAAATTACTCTTTTTTTCCCAAACATTAGGAGATACAATAGCTGTATCTGTACTTAAAGCATTTGATCTGCTTCCCCGTCCCTCAAAAATTTCATCTTTTTGGCTATTTTTTTCCCCAAAAACTATGTGATGAGCCTATATTACAGTTCTGGACAGTAAGATTCAACTTTCAAACAAGTTTTGTTATTGAGCAAGACCTTTTCAGCTGGTTTATTTTGTCCTTCCTTTACTGACCTTGTAAACTACCTAATTGCGAAATGTGGTTTGTCTCAGAGTGCCTCTTAACATTGTATTCTTTAAAACAGGAGATTTTTCCATTGCATGGGAGACCAACAGCAACATCTTCCACACACCAAGCAGGGCTCCTCTTTCCACTTACTTAGAGACATATGGTTTTCATCAGTCACTTCTCTCTTCCTGGCAGCCACCACGGCAAGGATTTAAATTTTATTTAGCAAATAGCCCACCCCTCTCACACCAAGCCCCTGTTTGCTCTTCTCCCTCTTCCTCTGTCTCACAGGATCCCTCTTCTATCCCCATTCCCAGAGAGCACCAATCCGCCTGCCAGGCAAACCAAATCAACTGAGTTGCCTCCGTCAGCCACCCGTGGCCAGCAGAGCTGGAAGCAGGAAATCAGCCCAAAGGCCTCTGGGAGTTGGAGCGGACCGAGCTGAGTCCGAAGCACCTCTGGAGGAGAGGGTTCCTGAATCTCAACTGGCTGGACCCGTGGGAGCTGGTCTTCGCTGCTGCAGGGATGGGGCTGCAGGCGAAGCTGGTTTCGTTTGATGACATTTGGGGTGTTCTTCCCCAGTGCTGATGCAGGGGACAGTGGCCAAGCTCCAACCCCTTGTACAGGCGCCCCAACCTCTGCTCCCATCAGTTCCTACCTTTCCTGGAGTCACTGGAAGACACAAGCCTCCCACCTTAGTCACCTTCTAGGTTGGCAGTGAAGTTTGGGAACCCTAGCCCATCCGACCACCCTTCCTCCTGAAGCTAGTTGAGTCGCATTCCATGTAGATAGCCAGGGTACCTGAGTCCTGGTGAAAACGCTGGAAACTAGGTGGTAAGAGACCCCAGTTGTCCAGTATCCTCACCCACCATATTGATTGCAAAAATGATCATTTCTACCTCCATCCCCACCGTTTACCCTTGTCTGGCACCCTGCTCTCCCACTCAGACCAATGCGCCTGCCCCTGCATGTCCCTAATTCCCCCTGGCC
This sequence comes from Piliocolobus tephrosceles, assembly GCF_002776525.5. NCBI lineage: Eukaryota > Metazoa > Chordata > Mammalia > Primates > Cercopithecidae > Piliocolobus > Piliocolobus tephrosceles. Next base: position 26,717,465 of record NC_045448.1, read on the forward strand.
TCCCTTTAGTCCATTCTGCATGAAGGCAGCACAATCTTTAAAAACAGATCGGATCATGTCAGGGCCCCACAAAAACCTCCTCGATGGCTTTCCACTGCACTTACCACAAAATACCGATGCCTTGCTATGGCCTAGGTGCCCCTGCCTGTCTCTCCAGCCCCATCCTGAGTGGCTGTCTGCCTCACCCACTGTGCCCCAGCCACAGTGACCTCCCTCCATTCCTCAGGGCGCCACCATCCAGGACACCCCAGGCCAGGAGCTGGTGCAACTTTCATCCCTCCAGCTGGGGCAGCACAGCCTCCGCCCTGGCAGGCCGCCCAGCTCCAGGCACCATTGTGAACTCCTACCAGAGGTAAGATCAGCCCCTGCCCAGGACTCCGTTGTAGATCTCTGGGCCTTATCGAATCCAGCCCCTCCTTTTTCCAATGACAGACAGAGGCCCAAGTAGGGGAAGGAGGTTGTCCAGCACTTGGAGTGAGCTGAGAGCAGAAATGGCCTGTCTCGCCTCTCAGAGTAGGGCTCCGTTTTCTTTCCCAGGCTGCCTGCTCAGAAACCATGGGGCAGCCCAAGGAGCAGGCTGTAGTTTGTGCAGCCCTTGAGAGACTGAGCTCCAGTCTGACTGCTTCCACCCTGCGCCCAGGACACAGTACAGCTCTGGATGAGGCAGGTGAACGTGTCTGGAGTGCTTCTCATGAGCCAGGTGCTCCACTAGGTGCTAGGGACTTGCCAGGGCTAGGGACTCTGGATCTGAATCACACACTGGGAGACTCTCAGCCACACAGAAGCAGGGTGGCATGGGAGACTGACCTCAGACAAGCAGCAGGGCCCTAAGATCTCGCTGGAGGAGGGAAAAGAGGGCCTTCTTATGGCTCAAGGTACCCCGTGGCTGATACTCCAGCTTGGGAGGCAGTGAGAACGGGGACATAAGGGCCTGGGCTATTTTGAGAAGTCTCATGTACTGGGGAGGTAGGGTGTGGCTAGAGAGGTGCTGACAAGTGCAGGATGGGGCCAGGTGGGGTAAGATTTATCCAACAAGGCAGGTGGGGCCGATGGAAGCATCTCTGGGCTATAGTTAAACTTGAGCAACAGAAAAGAAAAAGCTGCTATTTAAACAACCAGCAAAATTGTTCTAGCTTCTTCTGCCTTCTAAGGGGGTGGTATAATTCATATCAAAAGGATGATGCATTTTTACATGCCTGTAGAGGCTGCTAGGGAAAGGAGTTATGACGGGTAATTTGGTAGTGTTAAAGGAAAAAGTAATTTCAAAGCTGGTCCTTAGTGGGTTTCTGAGCAGACAGAGATGGGCCCAGATGCAGTCTGGGGTGGGGGATGGGGGCTGACTACTCCACAGGAGAGAGGAAAAGGATGTTATGGGAGTCTGGCTGTGTGTGTGTGTGTGTGTGTGTCTGTGTGAGAGAGAGAGAGGGAATGAGTCTGGTGGAGGCTGGGCCTCAAGGAGGCAAAATGGCTCATGGGAGCGGGGAGGTGGGTAGAGGACATGGCCAGAGGAGTATCAACCTTAAGGTATTTTCTGTGCTAAAATGCAACGTAGCTCTCCCAATTACACACAGGAAAAACATGTTTCATATGCCTTATGCTAGAGCTACTTGGAGGAAATCAAGGAAAATAATCTATGTTTTACATTTGTCTTGATACAAGGCAGAAATGATAGCAGCTGAGGGAGGGAGGGAGGGAAGGAAGGAAGCAAGGAAGGAAGGAAGGAAGGAATGGGGAGGGAAGGAGTGGGGAGGGAGGGAGGGAGGGAAAGGAGGGAGGGAGGACTGGATTTTAGTAGAAACAGGATATCAGAGTAAAAGGGATTTGGGAACAAGTCCCCAGAATTATTGCAGGAAACCTTGGGTTTTCCTCTGTTGTGGGTTGAGGGCTTGATCTATTTTCTCTTGGATGAAAAGCAAGGTGGCCCCATATGGTCACAGGACTTATAAACACCCAAATGGCAGACACCTGGGTTTTAGTTTTGTGTGTAACTTACTAAGAGATCAGCAAGAAGAAGAGCAGAACTTGGGGAGGTTCAGGGCAATCGCTAAGGGGTAGGAGGCGATTCATCATCTAGGAGTCTAAATCCAGGTCTGTTCTGTCAAAGGCAGGTCCTCAGGTCACCTTCACGAAGGGGATTATAGAAACCCTTGTAGGATTGAGCAGGAAACAGGCATGCTCTTCCCTGCTTCACACACACGTGTGCATCTGCCCTCCACACCCCCTCCACCCTGGTACCCCACCAACCACCTCAGCTTAGATAAAGATAGGTCTGACTCTGTGTCTCCCCTGCCCCCTTCCTTTTGCTGTTTCTTAAAGCAAGAAAAGTGGCTTTGAAACCACTTTTAAATTATGGATCAGCTCATTAGCAGCCAGTTAAGATGACTGAGTGGTTTCCTCAGTATTTCAGGGCAGCCCTGGGATCCTTTTGGCTGTAAATGAGGACACATTCCTTTCCCTACCACTTAGAAACAGGTCGCTCAAGGTGCTGACCTCAGAAATTCCCATGTTCAAGACAAGTTGCTTTGTTGTTTTTCTTCTTCTTTTTAAACACAGAGACGGAGTCTCACTATATTGCCTAGGCTGGTCTTAAACTCCTGGCCTCAAGTGATCCTCCTGCCTCAGCCTCCGAAAGTGCTGAAATTACAGGTGTGAGCCACCATGCCTGGCTTGCTTTGTTCTTTTTAGAAGTGTAGCTACTTCTTGGAAGGGGGACGAGGGATAAAAGAGTACAAATTGGGTACAATGTATACCGCTGAGGTGATGAGTGCACTAAAATCTCAGAAATCACCACTAAAGAATTTGTCCTTGTAACCACAAACCAATCGTACCCCAAGAACTATTGAAATAAAAATTAAATTAAAAAAAAAATGTGGCTACTTCAAATCATGCATGGCCCTGACCAGGGTGCCCTCAAAAGGCCTCACCAACATCCAACCCACAGGTGTCAACTTTATATCTCGATTTCTTCAGAGAAGAGTCCATCATATACCTTACTGCAATACAACCCTTATAAAGCAGGGTTCCTCAGGGAACTAGTGTGGGCATCTCCATCCAGAGGAGGATGACCAGGGAGGAGGGAGATCTAGAAACCATCTCAGAAGTAAAATGAATTTGGGAATTTTTTTTTTTTTTTTTAGACGGAGTCTTGCTCTGTTGCCAGGCTGGAATGCAGTGGCACGATCTTGGCTCACTGCAACTTCTGCCTCCTGGGTTCAAGTGATTCTCCTGCCTCAGCCTCCTGAATAGCTGGGATTACAGGCGCACACCACTATGCCCGGCTAATTTTTGTATTTTTAGTAGAGATGGGGTTTCATCATGTTGACCAGGATGGTCTTGATCTCTTGACCTCGTGATCCGCCGGCCTCGGCCTCCCAAAGTGCTGGAATTACAGGTGTGAGCCACTGCGCCCGGCCAAATTTGGGATACTGAGTAGAAGGAAGAGCCAATCGGGAAGAACATGCAATTATTAGTGAGGACTCTCACTCTTAAGTGAGAAAAATCCAACCAAGTAAGTTAAGCAAGAAAAAAATGTATTGGCTTATGTAAAAGGGCAAGTGAGTAAGCTTCAGGAATGGTTGGATCCAGCAGCTCAACAATGTCCTCAGGGTTCTCTAAGTTTCTCTCTCCTTCACCTGACTGTTTCTACTTGGCATTATCTATGGCTGGATCTTGTGCCTCAGACTAAATCCCTGGGGCTCTGTCTCATGCCATCTATCAAATATTTTCTCTCCAAGTGGCAAGAACCCTTCTTGGTCACCAGTAGCACTGGATTCTTAACCTATCAGCTTAGAGACCCTACCAGAATGAATCGGTTTCCCCTAGAAACTCTGTTGGGAAAGTGCTAGGCCCAGACTTGAATCACAGCCCTGTACCTGAAACAGTACCCACTGCCCGATCCGGTATTCCTGTTGGCCTGGCCTGGGTCATGAGCACACTCCCTGGTTTTGAGAAGACTGCAGTCAGCTCTGCCCAAATCACATGAAAAAGGTTCCCCACAGGAAAGAAGGGTTCCGTTACTGCTGCAGGGGTGGAAGAGGTGCTGGGCAGATAAAAACAGCAGATGTCCACTGCAGCTGTCTATACATTCATGAGAAATCCTGGGGCGTTTCTCTGTCATGCAAGTTCGATCACATCACCATCTAGCTTAATATCCTTCAGGGCCCTACAAGGTAAGGTCAGCTTCCTTCAAATGGCATGCAAAGCCCTCCAGGCTCTGGCCCAGGCGCCCTGCTCAGCTTCACTTCCAACCACTCTCTGCCTACCCACACCCCTGGTCCCTGGCACATCCCACCCAGAGCCAGTCAGGCCTCACTCTGTCCTCCCATGTGCCAGGCTTTCTCCTAATTCTACAGCACACCCAAAGGCAAATTAACAAAAGTTTCCTGAAATCTTAGGGGGAAAAGGGAAGTACACACCAGAGTGCAACCTATAACTGTTCTTAGAAGTGGTTCTGCTGAGAGCACCTAGTCCAGAGCTAACTTCAAAGCCATGGCCAGGTGCAGTGGCTCACGCCTGTAATCCCAGCACTTTGGGAGGCCGAGGCGGGCAGATGACTTGAGGTCAGGAGTTCAAGACCAGCCTGAGCAACATGGCAAAATGCCATCTCTACTAAAAATACAAGAATTAGCTAGGCGTGGTGGCACATGCCTGTAATCCCAGCTACTGGGGAGACTGAGGCAAGAAAATCGCTTGAACCCGGGAGGTGGAGGTTACAGTGAGCCGAGATCCTGCCATTGCACTCCAGCCTAGGCGACAGAGTGAGACTCCATCTCAGAAAAAAACACAAACCCACGAAGTCCTTCACAGCCCCCCTCCCCAACTCACCCATCAGCTGCCTGGAGCTGGAAGGACAAATCTCCTCCCATCACCAGGCCTATCCCAACTATCCCCTTCCTTGGAGTCCAGGTCTAAGCAACTCTCTCCACCTCCCCAGCCCCAGGAAGTGTTTTTTTCCTCTCACTCACATCTAAGATCTGCCTCCCAAGCCCTCTTTCCTGCCCCAGAATTAGCCTCTTTCTTGCATTACTGATAATAGGGATATCAAAAAATAATAATAAAATACTGGTTAGGATATTTCCCCAAAGCTGAGATGGGCAGGTTAAAATAGCAACTCAGTGGGACACCGACTCCCAGGTCCAGGATGGACCATGCAGAGCCCCGTCGGGCTCATTTGCACTTTTTCTCCAGCCTGAGCTGAAGAAGTGAGCCCTTCTCTCCCACATTCTTCTCCACCGCAACTAACTCCTTATCTTGTGCAAACAACTGATCCCAGAGTAACACACAACATTGCGAGGACACATCAATTTCAGGCATAAGATAGTCTCATTCCAAATTAGGAGATGGTGGTGCTCTAAATAAAACAATCCTCAGAGACATAATTCAACAAATTCATTAAATGTATATTACTAAAGGGTATTAACATCTCAGACTCAGTAATCGCCTTTAGAGGCCCATCAGTGCTTTCCCATACTCCCCAAGAATGATAGGTAGACCCTGGCTGTTTTATATTAGCATAGCTCAAAGGGTCAACTCTAGTAGTGCATTCCGAAACAAAGAACATCTTCCACAAAGCAAACTGTAGTTTCCATCTGCAAAGGCAGACACAGTTTATATTCCTAAAATGTCATTTTTTCCTCAGTTAAAAAAAAGAAAAACCTCAATTTACTGTAAAGTAACTTTTTAATTCCAGAACAAAGGACAACAAAGAGAGAGAGAAGGTGAAGGTTGACTTCAAGATTTTGTTGTAGGAAACCTATTAAGACATCCAATCAAAACTAAAATTTAATCCGACATGGGAGTTTCCTAAACCTGTTCCAAACAGTGAAATGTTCTATAATTGTAACGTTTTATAACATTTTATATAAAACTTCAGTTTAAAGCATAGCTAAGCTCTAAAGCAAGAAAAAGAAAATTTGCAGGTACCAGAAATGAAGCAGAAACCTGTAACCACAGAGGGTCAGAAAGGGCAAACCACCAAAAGAGTAGGTGAATAATGAGATAACCCCATAAAAAGTCCTTAATAAGTCAAGGCACTTACAGGATTCCTGTGAAAAAACAACACCTATTGAAGTTGAGCTCACACACAAAAATTATAAAGCAGATGGGGAAGTTCAATGCCAAGATAGACATTCTACTGACTCAGCAAATAGAATAACTAACATCAGTGGAACTAGAGACTAAAAAGTGATCTGAAAAGGGCCTTAAGTTTGATTAAGAGATGAAAGAGGTAAAGGAGGTTCCCATATAACAAGAATAGAAAATTATAAAATAAGAACAAGAAAATTTGCAATCGCTAGCTATAATTGTGCAGTTGTCTCTTTTTCTTTGCATTTCTGTCTCATTTTGCTTCATGTATTTTGAGTCAGCTTTCTTATTAGGTGCATGGACATTTAGGATTACTATGTCTTGTTGATAAATGGATCCTTTTGTTACTATGAAATAACCTTCTTTATCCTTGGAAATATTTTTTAGACTAAAATCTGCTTTGTAGGATAGTAATATAGCCACTCCAGCTTTCTTTTGATTAATATTTGCAGGACATATCTTTATGCAATTTTTCTCTTTTGACCTATTTATGACTATATTTAAAGTGGATTTCTTGTAGGCAGTTTATAGTTGGATCATGATTTTTAAAAAATACAACCTGACAATCTATGCCTTTTAATTGGGGTGTTTAGATCATTTACATTTAAAGTGATTGTTGATATGGTTGAGTTTGAATCTACCATTTTGCTACTTGTATTCTAGTTATCCCATTTCTTCTTTGTTCTTTATTTCCTCTTTTTGAGTTACTTAATATGTTTCATGATTCCACTGATCTTAGGTTTACTTTATTTCTCAGATATCACATAATATCTATTTATCATAGATCTACCTTATTGTTTTTAACCTCAGTCTAGTATTCCACAGTATGGATGCACCATAGCTTGTTTACCTATCAATAGAAACTTAAATATATTTTCAAATTTTTATTGTTACGAGAAATACTGTAATTAATACATTTATTCATGCCTCTTTGTTTTTTGTTTGTTTGTTTTGTTTTTTGAGACAAGTTCTCACTCTGTCACCCAGGCTGGGGTGCAGTGGTGTGATCTCAGCTCACTGCAACCTTTGCCTCTTAGGCTCATGCGATCCCCTCACCTCAGCCACCCAAGTAGCCAGGATTACAAGTGCATGCCACAATGCCCAGCTAATTTTTGTATTTTCTATAGAGACAGGATTTCACCATGCTGACCAGACTGGTCTCAAACTCCTGGCCTCAAGCAATCCACCTGCTTTGGCCTCTTAAAGTGCTAGGATCACAGGCATGAGTCACCATGCCCAGCCATGCCTCTTTGAGCCTCTGTAAGTATTTCTGTAGGATCAAATCTCAAAAGTGAAATTTCTGGGTCAAAAGATACGCATATATTCATTTTGATGGGTGCTGTTAAGTTCACTTCCAAAAAAGATGTATCTGTTCTTCTCAGTAACAGCAATTTCCCACATCCTTGCCAACCTTAGATAGAATCTTTTCTTTCTTTCTGTTTCTTCTTTCTTTCTTTCTTTCTTTCTTTCTTTCTTTCTTTCTTTCTTTCTTTCTTCTTTCTTTCTTTTACTTTTCTCTCTCTCTCTCTCTCTCCTTCTCTTTCCTTATTCTATTGGAGGAGGGGCTGTCATTACTGTTTAATTTGTGTGCTTCTGGTGATATTAAACATATTTCCATGTATCTATTCACCATTTGTACTTTTTCTGTGAATTGCCTATCATTGTGGGCTGAATTATGTCTCCTCAAAATTTGTATGTTGATACTATGATGGTTGCATAGTTCAGCAGATTGAATCATGAAGAAATGTACCATGTGTCTGATGTATCTGGGGTGGCTGCAGTTTGCTGTTAGTAGTTAAGCAGTGTACCACCAATCTACCATTAAAATATTCTTTTTTTTTTTTTTTTTTTTTTTTTGAGATGGAGTCTCGCTCTGTCGCCCAGGCTGGAGTGCAGTGGCACGATCTTGGCTCACTGCAAGCTCCGCCTCCCGGGTTCACGCCATTCTCCTGCCTCAGCCTCGCGAGGAGCTGGGACTACAGGCGCCCGCCACCACGCCCGGATTCTTTTTTGTATTTTTTAGTAGAGACGGGGTTTCACTGTGTTAGCCAGGATGGTCTCGGTCTCCTGACCTTGTGATCTGCCTGCCTCGGCCTCCCAAAGTGCTGGGATTACAGGTGTGAGCCACTGCGCCTGGCCCAAAATATTCTTTACTGACAATTTTGTATGAAAATTATAGAAAAAAAAATTGTATGTTTAAGTCCTTAACCCCAGCTTCTCATAATATAACTGTACTTGAAGATAGGGCCTTTATTTTTATTTTGTTTTATTTTATTTCTATTTTTATTATTGAGACAGAGTTTCACGCTTGTTGCCCAGGTTGGAGTGCAATGGTGCAATCTTGACTTACTGCAACCTCCGCTTCCCAGATTCAAGTGATTCTTGTGCCTCAGCCTCCAGAGTAGCTGGGATTGCAGGCATGCTACCACCCCCAGCTAATTTGTATATTTTTAGTAGAGACTGGATTTCACCATGTTGGCCAGGCTAGTCTTGAACTCCTGACCTCAGGTGATCCACCCACCTCAGCGTCCCAAAGTGCTGGAACTGCAGGTGTGAGCCACCGTGCCCGGCCAAGATAGGGCCTTTAAATAGGGAATTAATGTAAAATGAGTCATATGGGTAGGCCCTAATGCAATATGACTAGTGTTCTTATAAGAAGAGGTTAGGACACAGACTTGAGCACACACTGAGGAAAGACACAGCAGGAAAGCAGCCATTTGCACGCCAAAGAGTGAGAGCTCAGAAAAAACCAAACCTGCCAACATCTTGATCTTGTACTTGCAGTCTCCAGAGCTGTGAGAAAATACATTCCTGTTGTTTAAGCCACCTAATCTGTGGGAGTCAGGGGATCAAGATCATCCTGGCTAATACAGTGAAACCCTATCTCTACTAAAAATACAAAAAAAAAAAAAAAAATTAACCAGGCATGGTGGCACACGCCTGTAATCCCAGCTACTCAGGAGGCTGAGGCAGGGGAATCACTTGAACCCGGGAGGCAGAGGTTGCCGTGAGCCAAGATCACGCCACTGTGCCATTGCACTCCAGCCTGGGCGACAGGGGAGACTCCTCCATCTAAAATAAAAATAAAAAATAAAAAATAAATAACAACCTATGTCTAGGGCGATTATATAAGTTATCATTCAAAGCGACACACTTCGAGAGTGACAAATCCTAAGCCAGATGGAACACCAGGACAACAATTATAAACTAGAAGAGTCCTGAGAAAATTAGAATGTGTGGTTACCCTATTGTCTGCTATATTTGCGGCTGAACTTTTCTCCAAGTATATTAATTACTTTAAAACATTTTAATAGACATATTTTTAGAATAGTATGAAGTTTACAGAAACATTGAGTAAAAAATACAGAGTTCTCATACATCCCCTGCACACTCCCCAACCCCATGCATGCACACACTCCTATTATCATCACCTTGCCTTAATGTGGTATTTGTTACCATTAATTAACAAGTATTGATACATTTTTATTAACTAAAGTCTGTAGTTTACATTAAGGTTCATTCTCTATGTTGTACAATTTTATGGGTAATGACAAAGACATAATGCCCTATATCCACCATAACAATATTATACAGAATAGTTTGTCACCTTAAAAATGTTTTGTACTCCACCTATTCATTCTTCTCACTCTCCCCTGTATCTCTAGAAACTACTGATCTTTTTACTGTCTCTATAGTTTGCCCTTTCCAAAGTGTCAGATCATTGGAATCAAACACCATGTACCCTTTTCAGACTGGCTTTTTGCACTTAGCAATCCACATTTAAAGTTCTTCTGTGTCTTTCCATGGCTTGACAGCTCTGATGAATCATATTCCATTGCACTGATGTGCCACAGTTTGTTTATCCGTTTATCTATTGAAGAATAATATCTTGGTTGTTTCCAACTACTGGTAATTACAAACAAAGCTGCTACAAACATTCACGTGCAGGTTTTTGCATGGACAAAGTTTTTAACTCATTTTGGTAAACACCTAGGAGCACAGTTGCGGGATTGTATGGTAAGCCTATGTTTACCTTTGTAAGAAATTGCCCAACTATCTTTCAAAGTGGCCCTACCAATACAAAATATTAGTTGGGCGTGGTGGTGCATGCCTGCAGTCCCAGGTACTCAGGAGGCTGAGGCATGAGAATTGCTTGAACCTGGGAGGCAGAGGTTGCAGTGAGCTGAAATCAGGCCACTGCACTCTAGCCTGGGTGACAGAGAGAGACTGTCAAAAAAAAAAAAAAAAAAGTGGCCATACCATTTACATTCTCACTGACAAGAAATGAGAGTTCCTGTTGCTCCGTGTCCTAACCAGCATTTGGTGTTGTCAGTGTTTTGGGTTTTAGCCATCTTAGGTGTATAGTGGTAGCTCATTGTTGTTTTAATTCACAAGTCCCTAGTGGCATATGATGTTGGACATATTTTTGTATGCTTATTTGCCACCTATGTGTCTTCTTTATTTAGGTGCTTATTCAATTTAGGTGCTTATTCTGACCTTTTAAAATTGGGTTTTGGCCGAGTATGGTGGCTCACACCTGTAATCCCAACACTTTGGGAGGCCAAGGTGGGCAGATCACGAGGTCAGGAGATTGAGACCATCCTGACTAACACAATGAAACCCCGTCTCCACTACAAATACAAAAAGTTAGCCAGGTGTGGTGACAGGTGCCTGTAGTCCCAGCTACTTGGGAGGCTGAGGCAGGAGAATGGCATGAACCCAGGAGGCGGACCCTGCTGTGCGCTGAGATTGCACCACTGCACTCTAGCCTGGGCAACAGAGCGAGATGCTATCTCAAAAAAAAAAAAAAAAAAAAAAAGGCTTTAAGTATTTCTTGTATTTTGGATTAAAGTATCTTATCAGATATGTGTTTTGTAAACATTTTCTCCCACTCTGTGGCTTGTCTTAACAGTGTCCTTCACAGAGCAGAAATTTTAAATTTAATGAAGTACAGCTTAGCAATTTTTTCTTTCATGAATCATGTTTTTTTGTGTCACATCTAAAACATCCTCACCAAACCCAAGGTCACCTAGATTTTCTCCCACGTTATCTTCTAAAAACATTGTGGTTTTGTATTTTGCTTAGGTCTATGATCCATTTTAAAGTAATTTTTGTGAAGGGTATAAGGTCCGTGTCTAGAGTCATTGATTTTGCATGTGTGCCCAATTGTTCCAACACTATTTGTTGTAAAGACTACCTTTTCTCCATTAAATTACCTTTGCTCCTTTGTCAAAGCCTAATTGGCTATATTTGTGTTCGTCTATTTCTAGGCTCTCTATTCTGTTCCATTGATCTATGTGTCTATTCTTTCACCAGTATTATACTATCTTGATTACCGTAGCTTTACAGTATCTTAAAGTTAGGTAGTGTCAGTCCTCTGACTTTGTCCTCCTTCAGTATTGTGTTGGCTATTCTGGGTCTTTGCCTGTCTATATAAATTTTTAAATCAATTTGTTGAAATCCACAAAATAACTTGCTGGGATTTTTATTGGGACTGTGTTGGATTTATAGGTTAAGTTGGGAGAAACTGACATCTTAATAATATTGAGTCTTCCTATTGATGAACATGGAATACTTCTCCATTTATTTACCAGAGTTTTCTTTCCTCAGAGTTTTGTAGTTTTCTTTATACAGATCCTGTATATATTTTGCTAGATTTATGCCTAAGTCAGTCTGTCTTACTTACCTCCCTCTCCTCCCTCCTTTCCTCCCTCTCTTCCTTCCTTCCTTCATTCCTTCTCTTTCTTTTTTTCTGTCTTTCCTTCTTTCTGGTTCTAATGTAAATGGCATTGTGTTTTTAATGTCAAATTTCAGTTAATTGCTGGTATACAGGAAAGCAATTGGCTTTTATATATTAACCTTGCATGCTGCCCCTTGCAATTATTTATTAGTTCTGGGAGTTTTTTGTTGATTCTTTGAAATTTTCTACATAGATAATCACATTAACTGCAAACATAACTATTTTCTTTCTTTCCATTCTGTATACCTTTTATTTCCTTTTCTTGTCCTATTGCGTTAGCTATGTCTTCAATGTTGAATAGGACTGGAGAAAAGCAACATTCTTGTCTTGTTCCCAATCTTAGGGGGAAAGCATTTAGTTTCTCACCATTAAGTATGTTAGTACCAATTACTTTCTTAAAATGTGGAAAGCAATAAAAACTAATTTAAAATATGTCCATATATTTTCTAGATTTTGTGCCTTTTTTTTTTTTTTTTTTTTTTTGAGACGGAGTCTCGCTCTGTCACCCAGGCTGGAGTGCAGTGGTGCAGTCTCAGCTCATTGCAAGCTCTGCCTCCCAGATTTACATCATTCTCCTGCCTCAGCTTGAGTAGCTGAGACTACAGGCACCTGCCACCACGCCCGGCTAATTTTTTGTATTTTTAGTAGAGATGGGGTTTCACTGTGTTAGCCAGGATGGTCTCGATCTCCTGACCTAGTTATCTGCCCACCTCAGCCTCCCAAAGTGCTGGGATTACAGGCGTGAGCCACTGAGCCTAGTCTTTTGTGCCTTTCTTAAAAAGGCCTTTCCTACTCCAGGGTTATAGAAGTACATCCCTATATGTTTTTTATTTTCTTTTAATAATTGTATAGGTTTTTTTTAAAAATCTATGCCTCTTTAACCCATCTGAAAATTATTTTGTATGTGGTGTGAGGTAGAGTTCTGTGGCAGATAGATACTACATGATGGTTGGCTCAAAATTCATATCAGTGCCCTTCTGGTGTTTCCTCCTGTATTGCAGAGATTCCCCTCGTGCTAGGATTCCAAACGTAATGAAGAGTCCCCCGGCTGGATGTCTTCGGGATTCATCCCAGCTCCAAGCCAATGACTGAGCACAGAGAGGAAACCAGGGCATAGCCAATTCTTCCCACCAAGAGACTTCTTTATGGTCAATCTCTGTGGTAGCCAAGACTTTCCTCAGAGCTGCACCATAGTCTGAGGCTTTTTCTGGCCAACCCTTCTTCCTTCTCTCTTTCCTTTCATAGGTGTCATAACTGTGTCACAATCAGAAGACTTTCCCTACTACTCCTGCTCCATCCCCCCTTTACCTTGCATGGGCATTATCACAACACATCTCTTACCCTCTTAAACTCTATCTTGATGTCTGCTTCCTAGGGGACCTAAGCAGATACAACTCTCATGAAGCTTCAAGTTATTTGGAGAGAAAGGTAGCACCACCTCCATTTTACTAGCACAGATCCTGGTTAGAGGCGGTGTGGTCTCAGAACAGCATCCACGGCAAAAACTTCCTACTATCTGGCAGCTTCCAGATTGTAGCAGACATCATCTCCATCAGTGGCTCAGTTCTGCACTGTGGCTTTGGAAGTTGTTCTGGTAAGCTCAATCTGAAGTCTTTTTCTTCAATACCTCCTGCAGTCCTGGCTGCTATATGTACCTTCCATAAATTCCTTTCTGATTAAAATATTTAGAATAAATTCTCTTTGCAGGAAGCAAAGTCATCACCAATATACTATCTAAGTTAATTTTTTCCCAAGTGGGAAATCTATTGTCCCCAAACTATTGCTCCCAAACCATTTTTGAATAGCCAGTCTTTTTGTACTGGTTTTAAAATGCTCCTTTAGCATACACTACATTTCCATGTCTCTGTTTCTTTACTGTCCCATTGATTGAATTACACCTGCATTCATCACTTTATAGTAAATATTTGTATGTGGAAGGGCTATTTCTTCCTCATTGTTCTTGCTGTGTCAAAATTCGTTTGGCTATTCTTGTGCATTTTTTTCTTTTAAGATGACTTTTAGAATTAGCTTGTAAAGTTACGTTTTTAGAACTCTTGTTAAGTTTTTATTGGGATTTTACTGAATTTATAGATTAATTTTGGGAGAATTTATGTCTCTACAATATTGGATCTTCACCAAGACCCATTTGTATTGGGGGCTGGCTAAATGGCTTAGGAATAGGCCTGAAGCTTGAAGGCACACAGACTGGTGAGCAGGTAGTTCCAATGCAATCAGATTATTGCCTCAGTACCCAACACAGAGGTTCCAGAGAGAGCCCCTAGGATGTCCTGGAAGAGTCCAGAAAGTCTTCACAGACATAGAGGCAGCATTTGAGCTGAGACTTGAAGGATGACTAAGATTTTTCTAGGGAGAACAGTGGGAAGTGTGTATCCCAGGAAGAGACAGCATGAGCAAAGGTACTCTGGCATGGGAAGACCTGGAGTGTTTGAGAAACCACAAGTTGTTCTGGATCACTCAGGCATGCAGTGGCAAGGGGGTGGGGGAAGGTGGTGCCAAAACAGTGATTGATTTGGCCAGAGGGGTAGTCATTTGATGGCCAACGTGTGTGCCAGGCACTATCTTAAGCACTAACTTTTTGAACATGTACAGCATCCTAGTTACAAAGCTACTGTCATGATTCCATGTTACAGTGAGACAATATAGTTAAAGAGGAATCAGCTGGCCATGGTGACTCATGCTTATAATCCCAGCACTTTGGGAGGCCAAGGCAGGAGGATTGCTTGAGCCCAGGTGCTTGAGACCAGCCTGGGGAACATAGTGAGATCCCTCTACAGGACTTTTTTAAATTAGCTGGGTGTGGTGGTGCACACCTGTAGTCCCAGTTACTTGGGAGGCTAAGGTGGGAGGATCACTTGAGCCCAGGAGGTCGAGGCTGTGGTGAGCCATGATTGTGCCACTGTACTCCAGCCTGGGGGACAGAGCAAGACACTGTCTAAAAGAGAGAGAGAGAGAGAGAGAGGTTAAGCGACTGTCTCAAAGTCATGTGGCTAGAAAGTAGTGGAAGTAACACTCAAGCCCAGGGATGTGGGCCTCAGGGGCCATCCATCTTCTTATCTCTACACTGTCTGAAGAGCCTCATAGGTTGAACCACAGAGTCCCGGCCCATCAATCCCAGTGATCTGTTGCCCACAGATACACCAGGATGAGCCTGTAGAGTCTGACGATACCCTACAAATAAGATTTGCTAAGCCAGGAAAGGAGAGACATGGCAGTTCCTCCTGCAAGAGGCTCATTTAAGCAACAGCCTCAGGAGAGATGATGTCTGGGGAGACATGTGATACTTGAACCAAGGCAACTGCCAGGGAATAGAGAGGAAAGGCTGGAAGAGAGGCCATCAGGACTGGAACCTCAGACTCAGACTCCAAATCAAATCTGTTTTTCATACCACACTGTCACTCATTCATTCATTCAGCACTTACTAAGCCCTTACTGGGTACCAGGCTGGGTGCTGGCTGCCAGGATACATCCTGCTTCTGCCCTAAGGCTAGACCCAGAGCTTAAAAAGGTGACTGATCAGAGCTATCCCAACCACATCACATGACAAGAAGGACCAGGATGTGGCCGACTCCCCCGGCTTCCCACAACACCCCACCACAGCCTTCCCTGTCCTTATGGGGCTCGCACTCTCTGTCCCCTCATAGTGCAGATTGCCTCTCTCCCTTTTTCTCTCTCTCCCTTCTTCCCTTCCTCCCTCTGCCATCCCTCCCTCCCTCCTTTCCTTTTATTCATTCAACAAACATTCATAGATTGCTGGCCTTCTGCCAGACTCTAACTAGGTGCTAGAGAAGCAAAGATGCAAGATGAAGCTTTATCCGAAATGATTACAGGAAAGAGAAAGAGAAAAGAAACATGAGAAATAGCCATCGGGAATCTATCTGGGAACCATAGGGGCGCAAAGGGTCTCAAAGGGTACTGTGGTGGTCAATTCAGAGTTGGGGGGAGGGGCAGGGGAACAGTATTTTGCAAAAGAAGCAGCTTCAGCATCACTGAAGAGGTGTGAAAAAGCCTGGAATGTTCTGGAAACTGCAAATATGGGGTTGCATTTTAAAGGCTAAGCTTTGGTCTGGAAGCACACAGGCAGAGGTTGGCATTCTGGCTATGCCACGTACAACCCGTGTAGCCCATGTGAGTTATTTAACTTCTTTGAAATGATTTCTTCATTTGTAAAATGGGGATAATAATTTTCATTCCACAGGATCATTTTGAGAATTAATTGAGAAAATTTATCCCACAAAATATCTTTTGGACACCTACTATATGCCAGACACAGTTGCAGCCTGGGAGTGCACAGATAAACAAAATAGATCCAGTCCTTGCCCCCATGGGGCTCATATTCTAGTGGAGAGAGACAGACAATGAGCAAATGAAAGCATAGCACCATGTCAAGTAGTGGTAAGTGATTGCAAAAGAGTAAAGCGGGTGTCTCAGGTTGAGCTCCCCAGGAGCAGCCCCTGAGATGAGGATTTGCTAAGGAAGTGCTCACAGGGGCTGCTGGTAAAGGACTGGGGAGGCAGGGCAGGGGGAGCAAGGAGGCCCAGCAGGCACTTGGCCTCAAGTTCAAATTGAGCCCCACAGAGGAGGCTTCAGCCTGATCTCACAGGAAACACTGGCATGGTCCCAGCCTTCCACACCCCCACACCCTTAGTGACTGGTTAGAGGGCACCCAGGGATGTAAATTTCCAGGCTGTTCTGGTGCCTGTAGGGAAAGCATGCTCCAGTAGCCCAAGGATGGGTCTCTAGAGAAGGTGGGAGAAGGGAAGTAAGGAGGAAGGAAGAAAGGAGGGAAGGAGGGAGGGAAGGAAGGAAGGAAGGAAGGAAGGAAGGAAGGAAGGAAGGAAGGAAGGAAGGAAGGAAGGGGAAGGAAAGGAAAGGAAAGGAAAGGAAAGGAAAGGAAAGGAAAGGAAA